>NC_041220.1:3523456-3560126 GCF_002837175.3 Physeter macrocephalus
CACAGGCTCCGGACGCGCAGGCTCAGCGGCCACGGCTCACGGGCCCAGCCGCTCCGCGGCACGTGGGATCCTCCCGGACCGGGGCACGAACCCGCGTCCCCTGCATCGGCAGGCGGACGCGCAACCACTGCGCCACCAGGGAAGCCCCGGTTCAGCATTTTATATTTTCATCTTTCATTTATTTATTTTAATCTGTATTTGCCTATTCTTAAAAATAAGACGTCTTTATTGTCTTTGAGAATCACGCAGACTGTGAGTTATTTGAAGTTGGTAAACTTTGTCTTCTACAAAATTAATAGTTTTATAATAAAGCGTTTCTAAGCATTTACTGTTTTATCTGGAAAACCACGCTTATGATGTTCAAAATGGATATAGTTGGTATTTAATTGTACTCATTCTTACTATGCTTAAGCAGTTAGTAAATTCTGGGTTCATATGTCAAATGAGGCCAATGTGATACATAGGTACATGATCGTTGAGATGATCATCACAGAAGCACACAGAAGAACCTAAAAAGGATAACGCATCTATACTTGAGATAGCTCAACAGAAGAGACCGTTTTGAAATTTGTGTCTCTTGATTCAGACTAAATATTTGTTTTTAATCACGGAACCATAATAGGCCTTGGTGTCTCTTTCCAGAATTAAAAACAAATTCTAAAAAATTTAAGAGATTGGGTCATTGCATTCATTTAACATTTTTTCAGCACTGGAGAGTAGCTACAGATTTGCAGCTATGAATAAAGACAGTAGCATACTTAGACTTCCTTCTGTCTCTTCATTCCCGTTATACCTGGTTCCTTCAGACATTCCTGAGCTAATTTTACTTTTGCCTCGTTCTTTCTTGATCTTGATTACTTGAAATTTGGTTTGTGCTGCACTCAGCGGTGTTGGGGAATGGGAGGAAAGACTGTGTCACCTAACAGGCGTGTAGGGTCTTTCACGCCTTTGGTGATTTATAGTTGGAGAGTGGACACTGGAGTGATCAAAGTAATTATTAATGTTTTATTTGCATATTTAGCAGGTTACCTTTGATTTGGGATTCACTTTTTCACAAAGACTGTCTAATAAGAGAGAAGTGGTTCAGTCTTCTAGGCGCTAATAAATCTACACCTCGTCTTCGGGGGAAGGAATTGTTCAGAATTAATTGTCACCCATCAGCTCTTAGCTTAAGCCATTCTCTTTGAAAAATGGAGCGAAAACAGATACTGTCTTTTTCTTATTCTACTATGTTTCAAATGCCGTATGACAGGTAATCAAAATTATTGATGGTCATTAATCCTAACTACAAATTCCAGCAGTGATAAAAATCACTCATATTTTGTTGAAGTAATTCTTTGCTGTAGTGCCTAGTGCATGACTATTTGTTAATACTGAATACATGTAACTTAGTTATGGAAAATTTCAATACTTCGAACTAGACTTGTTTGTATTTCTTTGGGGCACAAAAGATTTACTTAAGAAAGTTTGTCTGTCTGTCTATCCATCTGTCTATTTATTTGGGGTCTGTTTTAAGGCCACAGAAAGCGAGGCTGGTGAGATGGACCTGAGTGGGTTACCGGAGACAGCAGTGGATTCCGAAGACGATGATGACGAAGAGGACATCGAGAGAGCCTCGGACCCTCTGATGAGCAGGGACATCGTGCGAGACTGCCTGGAGAAGGACCCCATTGACAGGACGGACGACGACATCGGTAAGTCGGGGCGAGGAGACGAATCTCATAGCAGTTGAAAGAATTTAGAGGTAAGACTGTGTAATGCAGTGGAGCCCAAGGATAGTAGGCTCTGAAAGGTCATTAATGTATCAGTGTCCCTTGGCGTTTGTTGCTGAAAACATTTTTGAAACAGTCAGTTTTACTCAGGCCATAGCTTCAGGAGACTACAACTAATAAAAGTGCCTAATAAAACCCGTCCACATGAGCCGTTTCCTAGCTTACCGTCGGACAAAAAAATAAATACAGTCTTCCAGACATCATCACTTCTGTTCGTCGTCTTGCGCGCACCGTCTCTAGTAAGCTCGGGTTTTTCTTTGTGTGAACATCAGTCGGGTGGTAGTCGGTAAAAGTGTCACGTGAACGACTTTTCTTCTTCTCTGGCTCCGTAGGGAAGGTGAGGCTCGGGAAGAAGAGAGCAGGATGTCAAGTGAGCCCCGCGTGAACCTGGGGGTTGAGGCTTTCAGTGCGCCCTAAGGTTAAGAGTCTAAGTGGCTTGGTGTCCGCCTTTTCCTTCCTCGGGGTCGCCGTTACCCAGCTTTGCCATCAGAGCAAGAGCTGATTGTGTAATGGTGCTCTAGCGTTCATGCGTGCCTTCTGGGCCCTGCTTCTTCCTTAGATGCTGGGGGGGGGTGAGAGCGGCTTCCTCTGAGAGCACCTCTGCCCCGTAGGTGTGGAATCTGTAACCACCGGTGCCTGAGCCTGATTATCTGCTCTTCCACACCCTCAGCTCTTTTTTGGCCAATATGTATTTGAAAGAAATTCAAGGAACTGGGTCGAATGGGGTTAGATATAGGACAGTATGGGCATCATCGTATGTGAGTGGCTTGTTGCTTGCGTTTTGAGGGAGCCAGCATTACGTATGAGGAGACCCTTACACCGTTTAGGCTCTGCACATATGCTAGGGAATTAAAGATGGAAAACCAGAACCTTGGAGTAGGCATCCAAAATGTAACTAAAGCCACCGATAGGAATTGCTAGCTGTTCAGAGATGACGGCTGTATGCAGCGAGCGTTCGGTCACCGGCGGATGTGACGGAGCGTCTTGTATGGACCGAGGGTTTCCTAGGTCCTGGCGCACCAGTGGGAGCAAAACAGGGAGCCTTGGTCCTGCTGGGGTCTCAGGAGTGAAGTGGGGGAGCCCACCGAACAGGGGGCTGTTTTAGGAAGGAAGGACTGTCAGCACCCTCTTAGCAGTTCAGACGTGAAGGAGGTGGTGGGAAGCCAGCCGTGGCTGCACCCCCAGCGCAGAAGTGCCTCTGCCGTCACCCTTCCGGGGGCATTAACCTCGAGACTTCTGTTGGAGGAAAGGACGCAGCTGCTTCTCACAGGGCCATCCCTGTTCCTCCCTAGGTTAGCCCACTCCCTCCTCCACCTGGTCCACTCCCCGGTCCTGAGGTGCTCTTAGTCACAAGTCTTCTGAGGCTTCTGCAGCATGAAGTGAAGTGTGCTCCTGTTTCATCCCTGAAGACATAGGGTTTAGCTTCCTCGAGGCTGATACCACACGTTCATCTGCTTTCCATTGTCCAAAATTTATTCCACTCCCTTATTCTCTTTGTCCTTGCCCGCTTCTTTTTCATTTTTAAAAAAATTTTTATTGGAGTATATTTGACTTACAATGTTGTTAGTTTCAGGTGTACAGCAAAGTGAATCAGTTACACATACACGTATGTTCATTCTTTTTCAGAGTCTTTTCCCATATAGGCCATTACAGAGTACTGAGTAGAGTTCCCTGTGCTATACAGCAGGGCCTTATTTGTTATCTATTTTATATACAGTAGTGTGTGTGTGTGAATCCCGATCTCCCAGTTTGTCCCTCCCTCCCACGTTTCCCCTTCGGTAACCATACGTTTGATTTCAAGATCCTACTTCTTTTTCATAATCTCTTTATTGTAGTTTTAAAGAGAGAATGAAATTGGACGTGTGTTCGGTTTGCCATCTTAAGAATCCTTGCTTATAGGATTTTGTTTTTTTTTTTTTTTTTTTTTTTTGTGGTATGCGGGCCTCCCTCTGCTGTGGCCTCTCCCATTGCGGAGCACAGGCTCCGGACGCGCAGGCGCAGCGGCCACGGCTCACGGGCCCAGCCGCTCCGCGGCACGTGGGATCCTCCCGGACCGGGGCGCGACCCCGGTTCCCCTGCATCGGCAGGCGGACGCGCAACCACTGCGCCACCAGGGAAGCCCACTCATAGGGTTTTAAAAAAATTAGATTGAACATTGCTTATGAACAGATTGACATGGAGGTTATCCTTTTTTTAATATATGCTCATGTTAGTGTAGTTATGGAAGAAAATTATGATGATTCAAATACATGTAGCATGTTATTCTTGGAAATTTAAGACTTTCACTTCATATCTGAGAAGTTTTCTCTCTCAGAATTTCTAGAAAGCAAGAGCTATGCTGATTCCTACAAATGAACACCACACTATTTTTTTTTAATGTGCTTGTTGATATAATCTCTGGATGAATTACTTGTAGTTGAATACCAATACCCTTGTAAACAGTGATAACTCAGATGCTTGCTCCTATCAAATATATTTTTATTTAAAATAGTAAATCATTATCACTAAAGATAAGGCCTAGGGACTTCCTAGTGGCTCAGTGGTTAAGAATCCGCCTGCCAATGCAGGGGACATGGGTTCGAGCCCTGGTCTGGGAAGATCCCACATGCCATGGAGCAACTAAGCCTGTGCGCCACAACTACTGAGCCCGCATGCCACAACTATGGAAGCCCATGCGCCTAGAGCCCGTGCTCCACAACAAGAGAAGCCACCACAATGAGAAGCCCGCACACCGCGATGAAGAGTAGCCCCCGCTCGCCGCGACTAGAGAAAGCCCGCGCGCAGCAACGAAGACCCAATGCGGCCAAAGATAAATAAATTAATTTTTAGAAATTGCTAATATTTAATCATGTTTTTAAAACTGCAGGAATTACAAAATTTCCCTCTGGGTTCCCACAGATTCTTGGTTATACCTTTGTTTCAGTACTTTGAAGAAAGGGACATTATTGATTTTTGCTCTTCAACTCATAACTCTATAGGTACTCAATTGTTGAATGGTTCCAAATTTAATTTTTTTGGTTTTGAGGCCTTGACACATTAAGGTAGAGAACTACTTTGATCCCTTTCAAAGAATTCCTTTTTTCTTCCCCGCTTGGTATACCACACACACATACAAATCCACAGGTTTTTAAAAAAAAATCTTAATATTAATTATTTCTTATATAAAATTAAACCAAAGCAATAAGATAAGAATTTCCTGAATTGGCTAAAGCTTCTGGTGTCTGTAAGTTGATGATTTAGCTTTTCTTTGTGTTACATTGACTAGAAAAAAGTTTTTTTGAATGTCTAATATTTTTCATAAACAGGAATATTTCTTTCCTAACAAAGTAAGATAGATCACATTAATGTATTATTCAGACAGATTCTTCCAAGCCGTGTAGAATAAAGCTGTCCTGTTTCTCCCTTCCACACTGCTTCTCCCCATACGTCCTGGGAACTATCTCAGTACTCATTCCACGCTCTGAATTCTTGGCTGACATAATCCCTGTAACTCTGTATGCTTCCTGGGGCATCATCAGGGTTTATGTTGAGCTCCTATAGTCAGATGCTTCCATTTTATATTTATTATTTTTTTAAAGATTGGTGATATAAATTCTTTATTTTTTTATTGCTGTAGTCCTCCAGTGTAATACATGATAGAATAGAAGCTATCACAAAACCAGTGATACCATTATTGAGTCTTTGAGAGTTTTAAAAATACTTGGATGTTGTCTGGTTAAGTGTTTGTTTAGTTTTAATTTTTCAACTGAGCCTGAAGAATTATATACATTTACTATTATTATAACTTCTCTGTCTCCTTTATTATTATCCTTATATGTGATACACAGATATTTTCTATTCTGTTGTATCTTTTAATGTTAATCACTACTCATATATCACAAATTGATTTCATGACCCAATAATGGAGTAGAAATCTGCCAGAAAGCAAGACAGATGTCCATGCAAGCACTTCAAATCACTGCTGCAAGTATTAGTGATACGTTTTATACTTCATATTCATATGCTTCATATTCTCCTATCATGTGTGGTGGTAATTTGACTTTTATTACTGTCTAAACATGTTAAATTTAGAACATTTCTGACAGTTAATTTCTGGTCTCATATTTTTCTTAAGAGCATGCATCTCTGCTTGTCCAAGGAAATTTAGCTCTTACTAGGAGAGGAAAAAAATGAAATGTGTGTTCTAATACCTATAGCCAGTATTTTAATACCTTACATTGAGGGGTGGGGTGTGATAGCTGAAGAAAAGAGAGGCTGGTAACAGCAGAACTAACGGGGATGTGCCAGCCAGAGGACCACGATTTGTTCATTTGCCTTTATCATGTCAAGAAGCCAGTGCATTTGTAAAACAATGGGTCCCACCTCCCGCAGATAGTAGGTATGGGTCATCTCTTGCAGTGCTATTCAGAATTGCCTTATAGCTGCCCTCAGGTATAAACGTATTTTATGACAGGACACAAACACGTCTCCTCATTCCAGAAATGAAAGTTTCATTCAACAGAACTTATTCTTTCTGTAACTGATGTACTTTGATACTCTCGCTCCTTCTTTTTTAAAAATGCTGGTGGCAACAGTAAATTGATGTCCTGACACATCAGTCTGGGTCGAGTTGAAGAACGCTGTCTTGTTGGACAGAATCCCTGGGTACCACGTGTCACTGTTATTCTTTCTGATTACCAGAGCCACCCCCGTAATGAAAAGTCTTGTACGGGAGGGATGACGTAGGGTCTAAGCAGAACAGACGTTACCAAGCTGGACCAGAAAACACCACCTAGTCTGACCTTGTGGAAAAGTAATGTTTTCACAGAACATGTCTTTATATTATACATTGTGTTTGCAATTAACAAACTATATCCAACAACATAAAACTTGTCACTAAATCCTAATAGACAGAAGGAATGAGCGTAGAGACAGTGTCATGTGCGGACATGAAAAATGTAGTAGAATTTTTACTTAGCCAGAAGTTTGAACGATACCATGAATATAATAATAATGACAGTAACAGCAGTTTTCGTGTATTGCGTATCTACTCTCTGCTAAGGACTTTATCATCTTCATTCCTTTTGATCCTCAGAACTGTCCAGTGAAGGTGGGTATTATCTTATTCTTTTCCAAATGAGAGAAACACGCCTTAAGGAAATGAATCAACTTCCCCCAAATAATTCAGCTAGTAAGTGTTCACCTGCTGACACACGCCCTGTGGTCTGGATCGCCGCCTGTGATGTCCAGCCTGAGCATGGAGACACACAAGTCCTGAATCGTGTCACTGCCACTTCTAATTATATGCCTTTGAGCCGCACGGTTTCCTCCTTGTGAAATGAAAAAGAAACCATGCATCTCATACAGCCATGGTGAGGAGTGAGGAAAGACCTTAGTAAGGCGTTCTTAGCAAGAAGAAGCTGTTTGTCCACAGCATTGCCAATAGGGAGAGTGAGCAAACTCTGTCTTCGTCAGTCTGTGGGATAAGAGATAATATATCCATTTTCATTCGCCTTTATCATATAATGTTGTAAGCTTGTTAATGGATTACTTTTTGTGGATTTGTCTGACCCACAGAAAATATTCCCTGGTTTCTAAATCCTGGAGTAGCTTTAGAGTGAAGGTGGTTGTTTCTGCTGTGTGTTTTGGGCATCCACTCGCCCCAGAGGCACTGGAACGGACCTACTGACTTTCTAGAGAACTCTCAGAGCTCTGTTTCATTTCAGCTTATCATTTCATCCCTTAATAAGCCTTAATAAGATCACAGCTCATTTTCGATAGAAATTCCCCATTTGAAGTTTATTAATTTCTTCGTTCCCACTGGAATTCGAATGGCACTGTGTCCTGTTTCCCCTGAATCAACAAGGAAATGTCACCATTTCCACAGTGACAGGATTCTTCGTATACCTGCAAGAAATTCAGCGTGTGCTGAGGATAATTCCACGTCTTTGTACTGTTCAACGGGCAGAATTGTAGGGCATTTAAAAAGAAAGGTCTGTAGAGCATTCCTTCCGAATGCTTGTTTGGGGGAATGGTGGTCATTTTCTCACACACCTTCTGCTTTTCAGAGCAACTCCTTGAATTCATGCACCAGCTGCCGGCTTTTGCCAACATGACGATGTCGGTGAGGCGGGAGCTCTGCGCTGTGATGGTGTTTGCGGTGGTGGAAAGAGCTGGGACCATCGTGTTAAACAACGGTGAAGAGGTTAGGAAATATTTCTGCCACTTATAACGTCTCTATGCGAGCCTCGCTCGATGCAGCAGATGCACAGAAACCCCATTCTTCGGCTTTCCTCCTTACAAACCATGAGCAACAATAAGATCGAATCATTTGGGAATTATGATGCACTCGTTGTGTCAGAGTCTTCCAAGTTCATTATTTTATTTTCTATTATTTGCAGTATTCCAGATGATACTGGTAGAAACGTTTTTGACATTTTAACTTTTCGGATTTTGCAACTTAAACGTTCATAATATTGTGCCTCTTGTCAGAACAAAATGCTATTCTTACCAAGGCTGTGGTGATCATTTTATCTTGTTTACATGTGTTTTGGGGAACAGAAGACATTTTTTCCCCAGTGTTGTTTAAGAGAGGAGTAGCCAGAGCCATTAGGAGAGCAGAGTGCTGTGCAGGCACCTGGAAACCCGCGGGTCCATGGCTGTGCTTTAGTTCTTGTTCTGTGAACTTGGCGAACGGTCAGCTATACTTGGTTATTTGTTCCCTCTTTAAAACATAAAAGATCTAAATCATTTTTAGGGACCGTTCCAGCATTTACAGCTTCACGGTCATGATGTTATTTTCTGCTTTGTCTTCATTTTTTGGAACTAGCTGGACTCCTGGTCAGTGATTCTGAATGGTTCTGTGGAAGTGACTTACCCAGATGGAAAAGCAGAAATACTATGTATGGGAAATAGCTTCGGTGTCTCTCCTACTATGGACAAGGAGTACATGAAAGGAGTGATGAGGACAAAGGCGGATGACTGCCAGGTATGAACTGTCGTTATCCTGTGCTTCATATAAAGAACACTTACGTATGCAGCTGAGGTAAGATTTTTCAGCCTGTATAAACAGGTCATCTTTTAGATTTATAAAGAAGATTTTAAAGGAGAACTATGACTTCTAGTGTTATCACACTCCAGGAAATTAAAAACAAATCTCCCGTAAAGTTCCTTGGACTCCACAGAGCTAAGCATTCTGTAAATGTGTTCTATTAAAAAACAGGTGTTCTATAAATATGGTATTTTTAAATTTCCATCAGTAATAATTTATAATCTAGTCAACAAAAAATATGGAAGTAAATGCCCATCATGAAAAGAAACTATATGTAGGTTAGTAAAGATGCTGTGATACAGTTACACAGTATTTTTATTTAAATACATGCAAGATATAGAATTGATTTTAGATGTCATGAAAATTAATCATGGTATGAATCAGTCGAAACACTTGATAGTAAAGAAATGATTGCTAATAAAAAGAACAATGTCAGTATTGATATTATGTTAATATTCATTATTTAAAAGCATTTAATAAAAGACTAGAGAGAATGTTGAGACCAAATGTGAAATTTAATTAGATCGATCTAACGGGTAACCTCTATGTTAATGTAAAAAAAATTTAAGATGCTTTTATCATTATTAAGTATTTATAATTTAGGTCTTAAAAAATTGTCCTTGAAAGATAAAATATTTTAATATAAATAAACCAAAAGGGTTGACTTAGACTAATGAATGTTAAGTGCTCCTTGTATTTCTTAGTCTACCGTCTAAAATACATCTGAATATAGTTTATGCTAAAAGAACATCATTGAATTTTTATAATGTCTGATAAATATAAAATAGTGCTCATTTAAATTTTCATTTCAAGCGTTTTACTTACTAAAAAGAAAAATGACCATGGCTATAAATAAAATCATCTTACTTAGAGAATAATTTTGCTAAATAATTCCTCCAGTGAACACCGTAGAGAGAGAAAAAAAAAGTCTATAAATGCAGTTTTTGAATATGTGATGCCAGAAGAGCTTTCTTAATATAGCCAGCTCTCAATTATTTGGCAAAATAGAGGAAAACAGAATGGTACATAAATCTCAAAGTCTCTATTTGGCCTCAAAATGTGTATTTTAAAGGGGTCATATGTGATATTTCAGCTTTAGAATTATATTCCCCCCCAAAGTAAAGCCAAACTGAGTCAAAACGAACTGGAAAATTGTTAAAGGTGTCTCTGTCCTGTTATTGCTTCTCAGTCTCTCCCTGGGCCCTTCTGCAAGTCAGGATCACTAGAGCATCTGGGTCTGTTTCTGTCCTTAAAGGGCGAATAAAAGCTATGTTATTTCTGAGAATTCAGCTACTACATTAGCACCTCATAATTGGCCAGCCCCTTTTGTTAGAAATTTTGTAATCTTGGGACCGAAGTGATATAGGAGGCATAGAAATGTTTCAGAATAATTGATTAAAATATTATGACTTAATATTCCAAGAGTGCTGAAGTAACGTCAGATGTAGCAGGTAACATTAAATATTTATCCGGGAGTCCTGGGAAAGGAAGAGGGGGTAGATGTAAGGAAGAGAGTTCATCTCTCTACTGGATGAGGACTCAGCGGGAAATCCAGAGTGATGGTCATCAAGGTAGACGCCAGGAGGAAACTCTAATTGAAAACGAAAACTCTGGTTGGGGTAGTATTAGGCTCCTGTAGTTCCTGATACGAGTCTCCCGGATGTACAAAGAGGGTCAAGGGTGCAGTGTCTGCCAGACAAAGTCTTTCTCACTCTGCAGGCCTCTCCACACGCTGTAAAAGGAACATGAAATCAGGGGTTCAAGAATCACCCTTGTGATTCCCACCCATCTCAGGCCCTGCGTTCCCTCCCTCCATATTAGAACAGGCATGGAGAATGAATTTAGATATTTTAATGCAGATGCTTATTTGCATTAAATTATAGCATTTTCGTGTATTTCTGTTAAAATGTCATTTATTTGTCAGAAAGTGCCCGTGCCACATCCTCCTCTTGTTGGGAGAACTACACAGTGAGCATCACATTCTTGTCCATAAAGTGATCTCCACGAGGGTGTCCTTGTACTGAGCACATTGTAGACAGTCAGAGGTTACTGGATGAAATGAACGACAGTGGTGTTCCCTTGACCGAGAGGAAGCACCCTTGGCTAGCTTTGGCCCTCATTTCCTTACAGTTCAGTGGGTTCCCAAAATACGTCTTGGGTCGTGTGGTATAGAGTCGAGCCCAAGTTCAGCCTGAGGACGCAGCCTGAGTGGATTCAGTTTGACATTTATTTCTGTCTGTTTGGGTCCCGTGATGTGCTCAGTGGTCGGCACTGTGCTTTGCCCTGCTCCCTTCTGTGTGCCTCTCTTCCCGTTCTCTTTTTCTTTTTCTCTCTCTCACACCACTCGGCATGTGGGATCTTAGTTCCCCAACCAGGGATTGAACCTGCGCCCCCTGCGGTGGAAGCGCGGAGTCCTAACCACTGGACCGCCAGCGAGGTCCCCTCCTCTTCCCATCCTTGTCCCCTGTTGGGTTTGAAGGACAAAGGCAGGGTCAGGCACAGACGTCCTTTGGTACCAGGTGATTGGTCACGGTTTTCCGTTCCCCATCCACGCCTTTTCCCTTTCTTTTTCCCTCTTCTTGTCCCTCTTTTCCTTTCCCGCTCTTCTACTTCTGTCTCCCCTTCCTCTCTCCCCCACCTACATCTAGGGCCTGCCAGTGACACCCAGGCATGGCCTCGCCCTGCCCTGCACCCTTCAGCGGGGAGGGAACACTTGGATGCCTGTGTGAACAATTAGGTATGAACTCCCTTGCAGAGGCAAAGCACCAGTTTCAACAGATCTAACCTCTTAAGGTAAATCTGTTAGACTCATGTTTTCTTGAGACCGTGAGAGCTAGTGATGCTTTGAATTTTAGCAGTAGTTTTGGAGGAGAAAGCAATTGCGTGGATATAGTGAAAGCTGACTGTTTTATATGTTGATAAAAGTTTAACTTCATTCTTTTATCATTTTTAATATTTTTACTAAATAAAAGTTGTGAGGTCATGTGCCCAAAAGAAAATTATCCTGTGACATAATAAATGAAATGAAATGAAATCATTGCCCTTTTATAGATGAAATCTTGCCTGAATATTCGTTTCATATCAGAGTGCCAAGATCATACAGGACTTTCACCTGTGAACACCTGTCTGAAAGTATAAAACCTCACTAAAACAATTATGTGTATAACTCACAAATTTTCAACTGGCTTCATCATACCAATTAAAAATTATATTTTTCCTATAAATTTCATGTTGTACCTAAAAACTTCTTAAAGCAAAAATAAATTTGCTAATAAAAAATAAATGTTTTCTTGTAAAATTTCTTTCTTTTGAGATAGCAGTTCCGTATGGCCATATTAGAAATTCAGTTTGGGAGTCCTTTTTTTTTTTTTTCCTTTTTGGATGGTATTTCAGTTTGCTGCAGAAGAAATGCCAAAGATGTCTGTCTAGACACTAAGAATTTGAAATCAAACTTATTCTAATTTCTTTAAGTCCTTAGTCAAGAAGATTAATTTTAGTACATTTCTCTTCAGAAAGCATTTTCTTTTTTTCTCTCTACTTACTTGTTTTAACTCAGGGATATATTTCTTTTTTAGGAGATGAATGATATAATTATGTTCTCTAAAAATGAGTATAAGAAAGAACACCTAAAATTATTTGGAGACCTGGGGAACAATTTTGCTACCCTGTAAAAAGAAAAAAATTAAAAATATTTTTGAGGCAAGAAACTAAGGACCATAGATTTTAAACATACACACACCTGTGGTCAGTGTTAAGGATATGAGTCTGTAGGGGTTTTTTTGGCATTTAAAAAAATTTATTAAACTGTCCATAATTGCTTACAACATAAGCCTATGCTTTTTGAATTTTAACTTTTTGATTCTAAACTCTTTTTTTTTTTTTTGCGGTACACGGGCCTCTCACCGTTGTGGCCTCTCCCGCCGCGGAGCACAGGCTCCGGACGCGCAGGCTCAGCGGCCATGGCTCACGGGCCCAGCCGCTCCGCGGCGTGTGGGATCTTCCCAGAGCGGGGTTGTGGCCTCTCCCGCCGCGGAGCACAGGCTCCGGACGCGCAGGCTCAGCGGCCATGGCTCACGGGCCCAGCCGCTCCGCGGCGTGTGGGATCCTCCCGGAGCGGGGCACGAACCCGCGTTCCCTGCATCGGCAGGCGGACTCTCAACCACTGTGCCACCAGAGAAGCCCGATTCTAAACTCTTGATAGAAAAATTAGTTAGATGATATCAATCAACTTGATGGAAGAAACTTAATATCATAGTATGCTCTTTCTTGAGTGTGAACTGCTGCTGCTACTTCTGTAAAAAAAAGCTTTACTGATTATGCAGAAAGTATGGAAAATATACAAAAGTATATTAAACAATGAAAGTCACTTGTAAATTGCATTGCTCAGAAATAATCATTATTAGCCTTTTGTTATGCCAAGATTTTGATACGCATGTATAATTTTTTTAAATTAGCAAGCATGTACTTATGAGACATTGGTCATATTAGCATGCTGAAGGCACAGCTGTTTCCTCATCTGTACAGTAGGGATAATAGTAGTACCTTCCTCATAGGCTGGTTGGGAGGATAAAGTGAGAAAGTTCCTGTAAAGCTACTGCAATAGCATGATGATAATAATAATGTCATCATTGTCATTAAAATCATTATTACAATGTTTGGTTTTACATTTTTTTAAAAAACAATTAATGTATTATATGAATATTGAGCCGGAAGTCTAAACGTCCTATGAAAATATGATTTTAGATGCCTATAGCATCTTTTATTTTACGTACATTATAATTTAACCATTCCCTCTTTTCATCTTTTCACCTTAAAGGAGAAAAAGAAATGTCCATCCCTTCTTCATTCCTAACAGGTTTTTAAAATAAGAATAAATTATTCAAAATTCAGAGAAGACAATAATTTTTATTTACGAATCTACTGTTACTTCCTCACTGGCCTCTGGCTAATTTGTGTAATAAGTGATTTCTAGAATTCATTCATAACTTTCTTTAAAACTACTAAGAAATGTAATTACATGGTTTGCCCTGAGCCCTGAAATTTTTTATCTTTGGGGTCGTGGAGGAGTTAATGGCTTGATGTGCATATTTTTGTTAACTTTTTCTTTAAAAGAGCAAGGATTAACCTTCATACCAGTTATGAGGAATAATGATTTGAGCTTAACGAATATGTGGCTTGTTTTGTGGACCTTTTTTGAACAGACTTTCTAAAATGATTTCTTTTATCAATTATAATTAGCAAATTTGTTACATCTACTGCTTGGGTATCTTTGAATTTGATATCTTTTATTAAGATCATCTTTATTTTTAAATTGCTGCTCTCAAAATCTTTTCAAATTTTTAAAACCCACTAAATGATAATTATGTTTTAATATCTGTTTTTTAAATAATAAAATTTATTGAGCACGTACTGTATATCTAGCACAGTTCAGGAGTTTTACCTGGATTATCTCACTCAGCCTCCACAAGGATCCTATGAGGCTGGTGCTCTTACGATCATCTCCCCTTTTCAGATGGTAAAATGAGGCCCACCGAGTGATTGTCCCAGGATCCCACAGTGAGAGGTAGTAAAGCTGGGGTTTGAATCAGTTCACCTGACCCTAGAAGCCACAGGGAGGAAGGGTTGGGGCAGGTAAGAGAATTTCTTCTGAAAAGCAATTTTATGGTGATTTTATTAGCACGCTAGGATTTCCTAAGCACCAGAGAGTCCCAGGTTTGTACCTGCCCACTGAGAGTATAGCAAAAAAATCACAATCTAAAAAGAGTCGTGGTCACTTAGCTCAGTCCCCTGCTGGATTCAGGTTGCACATTACAATTCTGAAACTAGAAAGACCACCCAGCGGCTACCCTGATGGAGTGGATTACAATCCATTATTACATCATTCTATTCTGAATTATTTTCATATTCTTCCTTTCTGATAGGGCCATAATTCTAACAGATACTTAAACGACCACGTATAGACTCTTCAAAGCTTTTTTGCTGCTCTGTCCACAGTTGTGTGTGCTCTTTTTTTTTTTTTTTTTTTTTTTTTAATTTTTATTGGTATAGTTGATTTACAATGTGTTAGTTTCCGGTGTCCAGCAAAGTGATTCAGTTATACATGTACATATAGCCAATCTTTTTTTTTTTTCTTTTTAATATCTATCCTGAGAGTCCACTCTCTTCCCCCAGTGTTTTCTGGGTGTCACAGGTTGAGGGGTGGGAGTGGTGAGAAAGAACTTTTCTAATTTTATCTTATATTTTTCATTGTTAGGATTTTTAATATAAACTACATATAAATATTCTAAAAATGAAACTTTTCTTGACCAAGGAGGAAATACATTAAAAAGTAGAGAAGTCCGATTAAGGTTCATTACTGCCCTCATTTAGAAAGTATGGGAGAGACATGGGAAAATGTCAGCGTTAAATAATTAAAACACTGAATCATTAGCACTGCTACTAGGTCTCTCGCAAGCACTTTATCATTAGCATGTGACTTACATTTTGTTCCAGTTTGTCTGCATAGCCCAGCAAGATTACTGCCGTATCCTCAACCAAGTAGAAAAGAACATGCAAAAAGTTGAAGAGGAAGGAGAGATCGTCATGGTGAAGGAACACCGAGAGCTCGATCGAACGGGAACAAGGAAGGGGCACATCGTCATCAAGGTGAGACAAACACGCCTCTGCCCCGTGGCAGGAGGGTTTAGGTAGTACCCGTTAGGACGGTGTAAGATGCCCCCACTCCATTTTTAGGCGTAACTTCCCTTAAATGTTATCAGTTGTAAAAAAATCTTTATCTTTCCTGAAGAACAGCAGTCTTACTCATTGTTGTGTACGTGACCGTCCAGTTCATCTTAGGCTGAAGGTTTGAAATCAAGGTACCATATAGATGCCATTCATGCGGGATGCTGGTGACGCCTTTGATTGTTGCAGGGCACCTCGGAAAGATTAACGATGCATTTGGTGGAGGAGCATTCGGTGGTGGATCCGACGTTCATAGAGGACTTCCTGTTGACCTATAGGACTTTCCTCTGCAGCCCGATGGAAGTGGGCAAAAAGTTGTTGGAGTGGTTTAATGACCCGAGCCTCAGGGATAAGGTTGGAAGTTGTGTTTTAGTTTCCTTTCAACTATGAAACATTCAGATACAAAGTTAAAGAGACTTTAATATATATTTGTCATGCCACTTACGTTCAAAATATTTTGATGGAATAAGATAATGTACTTCTTAAGCAAAAAAAAAAAAAAAGGTGATACATATACTAGTTCTTGTTATAGATTTCTAAGTTCAGCCCTAGAATTTTTTTTTTGTTTTAAAGCCTTGCCTCTTGGGCTTGCAATTTATTTGTTTGTTTGTTTATTTATTGGGCCACGCCACGTGGCATGGGGGATCTCAGTTCCCCGACCAGGGATCAAACCCACGCCCCCTGCATTGGAAGTGCGGAGTCTTAACCACTGGACCGCCAGGGAAGTCCCTAGAAATTTTTTTCTTTTTAACGCAAAGGCCAATACATAGGCCAGCAAACGTTTCAGCAGGTATTCTGTGAGAATCGTTCCCTGTGTGGATGTATTTTTGATGTATTGGTGGAAGGAGGTGAGTTCCGTGTCCTTCTCCTCTGCCATCTTGATTCGCTTCCCCCCAGCAAATGTTTAAACTTTAGTTCTGTTGCAAATTCTGTTAAAACACAGCCCTCAATCACCTGGGTTCAAGGGAATCTGCATCCTCTGGTTCAGTGGACGGCCAGTGTACACCACATAAAAGTTACAGTTTTTCAGTTGGTATCCGAGCAGCATCTCCTCAGAACCGTCGCGGGCAAGTAGGCCCCAGTCATGTAATTCTGAACAAACCTTCTTCAGCAGCTCTTGAGTCAAGCTCTTTTTCAAGGCCAGAGTGGGTGATAAAGTACGTAGTCTTGTGAGGTTTGCGAGTTACTCACGGCCTGTACCCATTTCTCCTTCCACGTGGCGGCCTGGTTTCCATGAGGCCGACTTGGGAGAGGCAGGGCGTACACATCCAGAACTGGGGTCTACAGCAAAAGGCCTCCAGCTCCAGCGCTGGCTGGCCCTCCCGCTGACTCGCCCGTGGCCCTAGAGCAATCGTTTGGACAGTAATGCTCTTCATTTCATAATCTGAGGGTCACAGGCATAGAAGACCTCAGCCGAGGTCCTCAGGCTTAGTACTGCCTCTGCCATTTACATTCTGTGTCATCTCGTCCTCCTGTTACTCATCCCTTTACTTGTAAGATAGTAATCAGCATCCTTTTGGGGTTGCTGTGAAGATAAATAACTGTAGTGCCTGGCTCTCAGCAGTCTCTTAGTGCGTCTTAAAGCTACTGTGGTGGTAGTCGATAGTATCCAGTTTATGATTTATGAATCTCGTCTTTCTAACCTGGAATGTGGCTACTAGACTTTTAAGTTGGCTTCTCAGCTACAAAAGTTTAATTTTATGGAAAGGTCAGGTGTTAAGGATATAGTTTCAGGGGAGATGATCATCTGGGTTTCCGAAACTTGAAAAATGGGCATTAGTGGAAATAAATGACAAAAAATTAATATAAATATCACGAGTTGACTCCTGAGTGATTAGTCAGGTTATATACTATAATTTGTCACAGCGTACTAACTATAAACAGTATTTTAACTGCAGTTTGAAGAGTAACTGTATACTGTCTACTCTGTTTCTTTACTGCTAGAATAGCATGCTTAATTTTCCCACTTTAAGAGGTTAGTTAATGCTTGAAAACAATGCTATGGAAAATTTCTTTGATCTTGTTATTCAAGATTTAGAACATTAAACTCATATAAAATAAAACAGGTACTTTTATATTTAAAGTTGCAGTTATACTCACTTCATATGGTAAAATTTTACCGAGAATTAGATGTTGTTATAAATATTAAGGATGCCCTTAGAACATAACAGATAAAGTTGTCGTCCTCATGGAACTTATAGTCTAATGAAGGTCACACAGTTCTTGCTGGTACAAAGCTAATATTCCAGAGCTGTGAGTGTGTGTATTGTTCTGTATAAAGCTCAGTGTGGGGCTCAGTGAAAACGTGTGCAGGGTAAGAAAAGGCTACTCATTTTTCCTGCAGGATTGTAGATCTTAAAGTTTCTGTCTTCTTTTGTATTACTTTGATTTTATTATAGTTCTTGTTGTGACCTATTTCAAATATATTTTGAGTTGAAGCAAGATAAAAGTTAGTTACCATCCTTCACAGATTCAAAACCCTTCTCGGCCAAACAGCGTAAAGTCCACATTCAAAGTGTTAATGTATATTTTCAGAAGGTCATCCTCTTATGAATGAAATCTGAGAGTTTTGTTGTTACTTTTCTTGTTCATTGTTACTAGGTAAATTGTTTGTTGGATAACTTTTTTGAAATGACTTTAATCGTAAATTTTTAGCACTAGAAAGAAGAAAACCTATGAAAAATAATTGATTTTGCAGGTTACACGGGTAGTATTATTGTGGGTGAATAATCACTTCAATGACTTTGAAGGGGATCCCGCGATGACTCGATTTCTAGAAGAATTTGAAAATAATCTGGAAAGAGAGGTAATATTTGTGATTTTAAAAAAATAAACCATCAGCTTTAAGTTCGTTTTATTCAGCCCATCTTTGAAACCACTCTTTTTGAACTCCTGTAGAAAATGGGTGGACATCTAAGGCTGTTAAATATTGCTTGTGCTGCTAAAGCAAAAAGAAGATTGATGACACTTACAAAACCATCCCGAGAAGCTCCCTTGCCTTTCATCTTGCTCGGAGGCTCAGAGAAAGGATTTGGAATCTTTGTTGACAGTGTAGATTCAGGTAGCAAAGCCACCGAGGCAGGCTTGAAACGAGGGGACCAGGTAGGTATCTCTAAATGCAAACATAAGGGTAAATACTGGTGTCTTTTTCTCCTTCAGTCAATTGGGAAACTGAAATTAATTTTATAACTTTATTTTTAGATATTAGAAGTAAATGGTCAAAACTTTGAAAATATTCAGCTGTCAAAAGCCATGGAAATTCTTAGAAATAACACACACTTATCTATCACTGTGAAAACCAATTTATTTGGTAAGTGTTTTACATTTTTGCATACTTTCATTTTTCTCCCTTTTTTTGGTCTCTTTTTTTTTAGCATTTAGGTCAGTCATGAAAAAAGTCATGTTTATACTTCAAACATCATAAGAATTGAAAATTTATAGTAAAATGCATAGATACAGAATTAATTGTGTAAGTGTATAATTAGATCTGAATCAAAATCTACTTACTTGAGAACCATAACATTATTTTTATCGATGTTTTTATTGATAAATATTTTAAATATCTATACATTTAAAGAGTGTACTATTTTAACTTAATCTGAGTAGAAGTGACAGAAAACATACAAAAACAGATTCTTGGTGTCATTTGTTCATTGGAGTAGTGTTTTTCTACAAGATTACCATTTTGATAGCTGAAGTCTGTACTTAGATAATATTTCCAAGTTCTACAGTCGCCTTTGAATTGTTCAGATTTCTTATAATGGGCGTTTTGCGGTGTTTGTTTCCTTTTTAGTATTTAAAGAACTTCTAACAAGATTGTCAGAAGAGAAGAGAAATGGTGCCCCTCACCTCCCTAAAATTGGAGACATCAAAAAGGCCAGTCGCTACTCCATTCCAGACCTCGCTGTAGACGTAGAACAGGTGATAGGACTTGAAAAAGTAAATAAGAAAAGTAAAGCCAACACTGTTGGGGGAAGGAACAAGCTAAAAAAGATACTGGACAAGACTCGGATTAGTATCTTGCCACAAAAACCATATAAGTAAGTGTCTGTATGAGTTTTCTGTGCATTACGTTATTGTGTTAAAATGACGTGCAAAGGTAGTGATGTAACTAGTGTTTGCACGTGAGTGTAAAAAGTGTTTTCAAGCTTTTATGGCTGAGCTGTCTTCGAAGCAACATTGAACAATTAAGTTTGCTTTAATCCCACTTTTGCCACTTACTTGCCCACTCCGGTCTTCATTGAGATATTTTGTTTCTCATTTGGACTTTTAAAAGGCAAGAAGGTGTGTTTGCTCCTGTCTCCCCCGCGGTGTGGCGTCATTTCTGCTCCTGTTTCTTTGTTTCTGGGTGTCTTCTCCACCTTCAGCATCTGCTGCTTGCCAGCCAGGTCATTGCTGCTCCCAGTTGCTTCCGTTCACGCTTGCCATTCTCTTGTTTCCTCTCTCTCCTGTCTTCAGTTATTTAACTGTTGCCAAGACATCGCCAACCAAGCACAGAACTCCTTGCCTTCCTCCCAGTGGGCTCTGCAGTCAGAATGTCAGGTGTATTCTTGAATCTCTTCTTAGCTGTTTACTTACGCCGGGAGCTCATATCTGACAAAGTTGCAGGTGTCGCACTTGTTTAGCTTTGCTTGTCCGCTTGCTTTTGTCTTCATTCATTTTAGCTCCTTCTGGGTCGGTGGGTGTGTTCTATAAAACCCAGTTACCATCAGCCAAAATTCTTTAGAGTATTAAATTACACGGGTGCCCCAAATTCATTTATTATTGATTCCTCAAACTACAGAGGTGTAAGAGATAACTTGAAAACATAAAGGTTATTTTCTTTCTTTGATAATCTAATGGGTCCTACAGAGGAGCAGTACATATAAACAAACATTCAGGAGTGTATCGAGCATTTCTTTTTTTAAATTCCACTTCAGGTAAAATTTTCATCCAGAGATTAGAGAGATATGGTCTAGGATATGCTGTTAATGGGTCGAGTGTCAAACTTGTGTTTTCCCCATTAAACTATAATGACTGGGGGCTTCCTATCAGCTAGAAAAGACTGCTACAGCAGAGTCCTGGGGATAAGCAGTGAGTAAGATGGCTTTATTTATAGACTCGAGAGTATGTTTATAACCAAGTAAGTTTCTAAGAGACAGTGGATTAGGCCCGCTGGCATTACAGAAAATGGGAATCGATTTTTTAAGTGACCCTTCTTGATGAAAAACTCATTTTTCAGTAGATAAGAAAAGTTACCTCAGTTACTTCCACGTAGAATTATTAGCAGGACAGTAACAAAAAGAATCTTAGAGTCAGTTGACCGTGAGTTACATATGAACCTTTAAAACAGAGTCTAACGCAGGTCAGCGCGGCCCTGCCGGGTGTTCTTAGAGCCGCGACGTGTAAGAGCTGGGACGCAGTCCGTCCCCGGTACGGGGTGCTGGCGGAGGGCACAGGATGACAGTACTGTGTGTGTGTCACTCTGTGTATTTATTAGAAAGAGACGCAAAAGCTAGAAAAGGGAAAAGAAAAAAGGATAATAATTAGACATGATGATTTTTAAAGCACTGAGGAAACATCTTAAATAATTTGCATTGAAGAACATATACGACTCATTTAAATCTTTTTATGAAATATTAAATATGAAAATTATTTGAAAAATCCATATATGTAATGTAATTGAAATGAAATGAAAAGAATAGTTATATTTAAAAGAAGGCTCAGTAAACTGTAGGATCTGTTATATTGGTATGATAGACTTTATTTAATACTAGTTACTACTAAAATTTTTCTCTCCTAGAACCAAGCATATGTTTAGAAAGATTTTTCTTTTTTTGACAAAACTACCAAAGTAGTCAAGCAGGTGAATCTTCCAGTACTTTCTATTTTTTAATTTTTAAATTTGTTTTTTATTTTTTGGCTGCGCTGGTCTTCATTGTGGCATGTGGGCTCTTCGTTGCAGGCTTCTCTTTAGTTGTGGCACGTGGGCTCAGTAGTTGCGGTGCACGGGCTCTAGAGCACGCGGGCTCACTAGTTGTGGCACGCAGGCTCAGTAGTTGCGGTGCGCGGGCTCTAGAACACACGGGCTCAGTAGTTGTGGCAAACGGGCTTCTCTCTAGTTGTGGCGTGCAGGTTGAGTTGCCCCGCGGCACGTGGGATCTTAGTTCTCCGACCAGGGATCGAACCCACATCCCCTGCATTGGAAGGTGGATTCTTAACCACTGGACCACCAGGGAAGTCCCAGATGAATCTTCCAGATATACTTTTGGGTTTTTTTCTCTCTCAAACATTATCAGTATCACAGAAGCTAAGATGTTGGACGGTGGCAGCCTGACAAGGATAGGCCCGGTGGAGTGATGTGAGCATGGGGTGGGTGGACAGGAGGATGGTAAAGCTCAGGTCTGTTTGTCGGGTCAGTGGAGAAAGACTGCAGAACCCTGAGGAAAGAGAGAATAAACCAACAGACTACATACAAAGTTAACCAAGGTCAAAAAAATCTCAGTAGCAATGAGAGAGTTCTAGAGGTCCAGCAACAAGAGAATGTGCTCAGAGGTGCACCTTTCTGAACTAAGCCTTTAATATAAAGTAGTTAAAAGTCCAAGAGTAACCCTGCATCTGTGGACGGCAGAGATACAGCTGATAGCAGAGCGTTAGATCATCATGCTTGGTATTGAAACGTTGCTGAGAAGCAGCTCTCAAGGCTGCTCGTTGGGGGATGCCTGGAGTGTACCAGGATTGATAGCGTCTGTGCCAGCAAAGGCCCAGTTGGCTCTGTCTTTGGTCTGAGTCCATAGCAGTTGTCTCATGTACGTGTGACATCTAATATTTTTGGCAGTAAAGCCTGGTTTATATGGTTGAAAAATAAAATTCCACTAAAAATGTGAAGGTTTTAATGTTGCATAGAACATGAATCCTTTTTGTCTGTATATACATGCCTCTGTGCACTTAAACGGAGATTTAATTTTGTTGTGGACTTACCTTTGAATCTTTTTTTAACCGTTATTGCAATAGAGTTGATTTACAGTGTCGCGTTAGTTTCAGGTGTACAGCAAAGTGATTCCGTTCTATATATACATACTTTTTAGATTCTTTTCCCATATAGGTTGTTACGAGATGTTGAGTATAGTTCCCCAGGCTAAGCAGCCTTGTTGGCTCTCTATTTTATACGTAGTAGTGTGTATGTGTTAATCCCAAACTCCCACTGTATCCCTCCCCACCTTCCCCTTTGGTCACCGTAAGTTTGTTTTCTATGTCTGTGAGGCTATTTCTGTTTTGTAAATAAGTTCATTTGTACCATTTTTTAACATTCCACATGTAAGCGATATCATAGATAATTTGTTGTTCTCCGTCTGGATTACTTCACTTAGTAGGATCATCTCTAGGTCCATCCATGTTGCTGCAAATGGCATTGTTTCATTCCTTTTTATGGCTGAGTCGTATTCCATTGTGTTTATATACCACGTCTTCTTTATCCACTCATGTGTTGATGGACACTTAGCTCGCTTCCACAACCGGCTGTTGTAAATAGTGCTGCTATGAACGTTGAGGCGCGTGTATCTTTTCAAATTCGTGTTTTCTCCAGATATATGCCCAGGAGTGGGATCGCTGGGTCATATTTACCTATGAAGTTTGAAGAATTTACACTAACATCATCTTTGGTCTTGTACTTGCTTATTTGCCTCTGTAATTTCCATTTCCCTCCCAAATAAAGAGGAAGAATGCTGCTAGATTTTTTTTTTCTTTGCACATCCATTAAAAATGGTAGTTATTTTGATCAAGCTGTCATGTCTGAAAGCCTAATTGATGCTAAGTGTCTTAATTTTATGGCACCTTGGTTGGTATCCCAACCTTAGTGTGATCTTCTTTCTCCTTGTTTCAAGGTATTTATAGAAATTGGTGAGAGCTATAACCATTTGCTTGTGTTCTACTTATTTTGTGTTTGTTTGTGCTTATTGTTTCATTCTGATGTTTTGTTTTGGAAACAGCTGGTCCTTCAGATCTAGAAATAATGTTATGTATTATTAAATCATGTTTCAAGAGTTGTCCTCAGGCTTTTATAAATGGAAATGAGTTTGTAGCTATCCATAGTAAGTAGTATTTCTCTGGGAGCTTAAATGTAGAACTAGAAATTTTGAGTAGTGAGTTCAAAGTGAAAGTGAGTCATTGGATCTCCACTGCCTCTCTTTTGATGCCAAGAAATGTCTCCATGCACCACTGCTTCTTTCTGCTCTGTATAATTAAGAAATGATGTCTGTGTCAAGCTTTATTTACATTTGACTCCATCATGATCTCATTTATTTCTCTGAAACACTGGAGAATGAAGTTGGGACAGTTTGGATTTTTTTTCCTCTCTTCATTTTTTACTCACTTTCTTCATTTCTTTAAGATTACAAAACAACTTACCCTGCTGAGGCAGAAGTCATCACTTGAGTGACTAAATGCCTTTTTAAAAACGTGCTTTTTCTTGAATCTATTTCCATGACTAACTAGGGCTTATCTTTTCTTGAATATATGTCTGTACTCAGAAACTACTAATATTTGTTACGATTCGCCTTAAGCTAAAAAGGCAAAGGTTTTAGAGAAACATGCTATGCACTTAAGAACATGAGTTGGATACACTTAAGCAGTAGTTGCTTCTGCAGTTTCCAACCGAATTTATTAATGATAGTTGTACGTTAACTGCGGGTTTTCTGAAATAGGGTTGATTTATTGTCTGTTGCTGAGTCATAACTTTTCACCGTGCCGATCGTCTGTCTCCTACCTTCCCTCTTGGTCCAGCGACATCGGGATTGGTCAGTCTCAGGATGACAGCATAGTCGGATTAAGGCAGACCAAGCACATTCCGACCGCGCTGCCCGTCAGTGGAACCTTATCATCCAGTAACCCTGACTTACTGCAGTCCCATCATCGCATCTTAGACTTCAGTGCCACTCCTGGTAAGCGCGGCCCCCGCTGCTTTTGTTCTCTCGTCTTTTTTTCCCCTGACGTAACGGTAGTGCTGTGTGTATCTCTCTTGGCATGGCATGGACTCTGTCAGATGCTAAAAGTCAGGATAAAATGTAAATTTCCAACAGCCGGAACCGGTTCATTTTTATTCTTCAGACCAATTTGATATGCCCGTGTGCAAATGAATCTCTCTGAACTTGCATTCTTTTTCCTAAAATGAAGTTAACACGTACCATGCAGGTATCACCAGGTCATGTTAAATGAAGAGTAAGAGGCATATTTTCAGTCAGCTTCCTGGGCTCTTCAGTGTAATAAAGATGGGCTTCAGATTTAAATTTTTCATTTTCTGCTGCCAACCTGGCAACCCTCCATGCTGCTGTTGTGACCTGATCTGTTTGCCTTTGTCTGTGGGTAATGTGGTTACCTTTAGGCAGGTGTGTTCATGCGGCATGCCTGTATATTGACTGAGTGAATCTTTGCAGGAGGGTTGAAGTAAGGGAGAGAAGGCGGTTTAGCATTTTCTTCTCTAAGGAGACGTTTTCAGGTTGCATTCCTTCATTGCATTGCCAGGTACTGAAATCCTTTCTACTGACGGATGGCTCTTCTTTCCCGCAGACTTGCCAGATCAAGTGCTAAGGGTTTTCAAGGCTGACCAGCAAAGCCGATACATCATGATCAGTAAGGACACCACGGCGAAGGAAGTGGTCATTCAGGCCATCCGGGAGTTTGCTGTGACCACCACCCCAGATCAGTACTCACTCTGTGAGGTCTCTGTCACACCAGAGGGAGTGATCAAACAAAGAAGACTTCCGGATCAGCTTTCCAAACTGGCCGACAGAATACAGCTGAGTGGAAGGTAGACGTCGTCTATCCTGTTGGATTTCTTTACCCCATCCTTAAACCCACATCAGAGTCTGGTGAACGCTTTCTAAGGGTTTTTAAAATAAGTTGCAGATGAAAAGCAAGATTTTCCCCGTTCACCAAGCATTGCCGTATCCAAGGAAATGCGCACAGTAGACTGTTGACCCCTCACAAGGATCTCTTAGGAGCTCGTGCAAAACAAGGGCGCTGTGACCTGACCATTGTCGCTGGCGGCCCGCGCTAACACTCCCATAAGGACACGCAGAAGGGCGTCTCCCTTCTCCCGGCAGACGCGCCTTCACAAACACACCTTCCACTAGTATCCTCTGTCACCCGCTCCTGCCTACCGGACTTTTCCAGGAGCTTCGTTTGTTTACGCGGAGATGTCTGTGACAGTGTGGCTGGCTAAAACTGCCTGTTATTGCTCATGACACTGTGAAAAACCCTTCTTAACTCTGGAACCAAACCTCATTTGCCTCAGAGTTTGGTCTTCTGCTGCTTGGTCTTCAGAGCGCTTATGTCACACAGTACTCGTAGGAAAATGTTGTATGGGGTCTTGTCGGCCTCTCGCATGGTGTTTCCGTTGATAAAATGTAAATTGATAGCCTCAAATCACAAATCAGGGAAAGTTGAAAAAGCAGTTCGGTTTTGGCTCTCGTATAATAACTGGATTCTGCACTTACTGAAAATTGTTTTCATAAATCATGTTTTTTCTTTTTTTCTCGCCGTACAGTGTTTCATTGTATTCTTGACTGCTTCGTGTTGTGCATCTAAACCCGGTCTGATGCATTCAGGGCTTCTGCTTTCTTGCTGTCGACTATAGCTTCCTTTGTCTTCTTCACTTTCACTTTATTTCCAGCCCTGACACTAGCGGGTAGGGTTGTTTGAGGAGGCCCGTTGTCTCGCTGTCGTTTGAACGTGCATATTGACCGATGTGTGATCTTGGTGGAGTTCTCCAAATCTCACTGGGGTGCAGCGTCGTGATTCACAGTCAGTAGTCAAGAAAATTGCAAGCGGCTTCACATCGTGGGCTTCATGAGTAATCAAAACTGAGAGCGTGAAATCCGTGAGTGTCACGGTCCCGAGGTCTGTGTCTTCGGCGATATATGCAGAAGGCCAGTTTAGCAGGACCACCCTGCTCATTCTGTTTCTTCCTTTATGGAATCTGGCTTAAGGAGAGCATCTTTGTATAAAATCGGGAAGGAAAAAAAAATCACAGGGCAAACACCTGGATTCTGTTTTCGCCGAGTCACTTAATGGAGAGAAAGGAGCACTAACCCTGAGTTTTCTCTCTGCAGCCTGGCGTACATCTTTGGGAGCCTCCGTTTCCTCATCTGACAAATGGGAGTAATACCTGCCCCACTTAACTTGGAGGGCTTTCATGAAAATCAGATATTTGAAAGTTAAAATCTATTTTAGGATCATTCTCCTCATAGGATCAAATAGAGGGAAGTAGCTTATAGGTTTCTTTGGTATTTGAATAAATAGGTAAACTTGGATTGATCAATCTTTCCTGCTTCCTTCCGTAGAGCTTTTTTCATTATTTAAACTGAAAAGTTTTTAAATTTAGCTATTTTCTGTCCTTTTTAGCAAAAAAAAAAAAAAAAAGTAATCTAGAAGGCAGGGAAGGACAAGACAAAATGGATTTCACCTGGTACAGATGCAATTCCATGTGGTGCGTTAGTTTCTGTCGGTGGCTTCTGGGCCGGGTTCTGTGATCTGGTGACCGAGGAGCTGCTGCCTTCTCTGTCTGTCCTTCCATCATTCAGTGGAGTGTTCTCACCACCGTTCAGTAGACAGCATCGTTCTTTCAAGGAGTGTGGTGAGACTGCTGCTTAGGCTCTGAATTCTGTGTCTCTCACAGGTATTACTTGAAAAACAACATGGAGACGGAGACCCTTTGTTCGGACGAAGAGGCCCAGGAGCTGCTGAGGGAGAGTCAGATCTCCCTGCTGCATCTCAGCACCGTAGAGGTGGCCACGCAGCTCTCCATGCGCAACTTTGAGCTCTTCCGCAACATCGAACCCACTGAGTATATAGATGACTTATTTAAGCTCAAATCGAAAGCCAGCTGTGCCAACCTGAAGAAATTCGAGGAAGTCATCAACCAGGAGACGTTTTGGGTGGCCTCTGAGATTCTGCGGGAGGCGAACCAGCTGAAGAGGATGAAGATCATTAAGCATTTCATCAAGATAGCTCTGCACTGCAGGGAGTGCAAGAATTTTAACTCCATGTTTGCAATCATCAGGTAAGAGCATGTTTGTCATAAGGTTCGATTCAGTTTGCAGATTTGAAAATGTATCAGTCCCTGAAAACCGTAGACTCTGTGTGAGTGTAGCAGTTTTTAATTGCATCATATGGAACAATTCTTTTCCTCTGGATCCTAATCTTAATCCTTAATTTAAAATCTCTCGTAATGGATGGACCTAGAGATGATCATACTAAGTGAAGTAAGCCAGACAAAGACGAATATCATATGATATCGCTTATATGTGGAATCTTAAAATATATATATAAATGAACCTATTTACAAAACAGAAAGAGACTCACAGACGTACAAAACAAATGTATAGCTAGCTAGCAAAGGGGGAAGAGGTGGGGGAGGGATAAATCAGGAGTTTGGGATTAACATATACGCACTACTATATAGAAAATAGAGCACCAACAAGGACCTACTGTAAAGCACAGGGAACTCTCCTCAGTATTTTGTAATAGCCTGTAAGGGAAAAGAATCTGAAAACGAATAGATACATTCTTTTTATATGTAGATAGAATAGATATATATAGATGTGTGGTGTGTGTGGTGTGTGTGTGTGTGTCTGTGTGTGTATGTGTGTATATGATGAATCACTTTGCTGTGTATACCTGAAACTAACACAACATTGTAAATCAGCTATACTTCAAAAAAAATTCTCTTTTATGCTGATTTAAAGCCCAGAAAATCTCTATTCACCACTTTTTTAGCTCTGTGACTTTGGGCAAATTATTTGAACTTCTCTGAAAATCATTTTATTTCTCTATAAAATAACAGTGACCCAAAGAGTTACCAAGTAGACTAAATGACACAATGTATGTGGAGTTCCATCAGCCAGCACAAAGCAGGGGGATGCCTAGTAAATGTTACTTTTCTTCCCTTTTAAGTGCTTGGACTGAGGCTGGAAGAAAGTGCAGACGGAAACAATGAGCAATATTGATGTTGATGGTGGTGATTCAGTTAGTCATTTTTTCTGTCTAGGAGTTTGATCATGCTCTTATTCGTTTGTTTTTGTTTTTTTTACTTGGCGTATAGTTGCTTTACAATGTTGTGATAGTTTCTGCTGTACAGCGAAGTGAATCATTGATACGTATACACATATATCCCCTCTTTTTTGGATGTCCTTCCCATTTGTGTCACCGCAGAGCAGTGAGTAGAGTTCCCTGTGCTGTACAGCAGGTTCCCCTCAGTTGTCTGTTGTGTACATAATATCAAGAGCGTATACATGTCCATCCCAGTCTCCCAGTTCCTCCCCTCCCCGCTGCTTCCCCCCTTGGTATCCATACATTTGTTCTCTACGTCCGTGTCTCTATTTCTGCTTTATAGATAAGATGGTCTATACCAGTTTTTTCAGATTCCACATATATGCGTTAATATACGATATCTGTTACTCTTCCTATTCTTATGGCTTTGGTTTCATGTTACTACTCTAGGATGTTATCAAACGGCTGCTTGGCACCAAGCACTTTATGTATGGAGACGAAGCAAGGAAACACAGCCCTGCCCTCAGGACTCCTGGCGTTCCAGTTGTTATGCTTACAGTAAACAGACCAGGAGGGCGTAAAGGGAAGAAGAGTAGAACCCCTCGGCCCTGTCCCTGGTTTCAGCTTCAATTCTCATCACCCAGAATTATTAACACTCTTATGAATCCTGTACTTTGCTCTGCATACACAGCATTCACACAGAGCTGTCACATGTTAAGAACTAAACAACATGCTCTTTTACTTACTTCGTAAGGATGAGTCATTTAATTTTATACCGCTTTTCCTTTCTCCCCCTCAGCGGCCTAAACCTGGCCCCAGTGGCAAGACTGCGAACCACCTGGGAAAAACTTCCCAATAAATACGAAAAGCTGTTTCAAGATCTCCAAGACCTGTTCGATCCTTCCAGAAACATGGCAAAATACCGCAACGTCCTCAACAGCCAAAACCTACAGCCTCCCATCATCCCCCTGTTCCCGGTGATCAAGAAGGATCTCACGTTCCTTCACGAGGGTAAGTATAAGTTGGAAGATTTCTGTCTCCGCTTGTGGAGGCATAGGGTAAATGCCATGTGATTCCCTTTTCCTTCTTTGCCAATTACAGGGAACGACTCCAAAGTCGACGGGCTGGTCAATTTTGAGAAGCTAAGAATGATTGCAAAAGAAATTCGTCACGTTGGCCGAATGGCCTCTGTGAACATGGACCCTGCCCTCATGTTCAGGACTCGGTGAGTGTGTCACCCTCAGCAGTGCTCGCGGGGTTAGAGAAGGTTGAGCTTAGAGCTTCCTGGTAAATGAGAAGATTGTGAATAGGCCCGCCTGTAGCGTGGTGAAACGTAGCAGGGTGTGTGGGGAACCTCCGTGGAGCTCTGATTTGGAATGACTGCCTGATTCCGCACGCAGTGCACTGTGGGCTGTCAGTGAGAACAGTTGGTCCCTCAGACATTTTTCATTGAACGTGGGGCACAGCTATTTTTATTTTTCAGAACGCTGACTTGCAGAGCTAGAAGGTGTAGATGATCGTATGAACTAAAATATATAAACAATCCGAGCAGCATTGCCTCACTGACCACACAAGGAATTTAGCTGTCAGTGTAGCCCCAAATGATGGATCCAGTGTGAAGGGGGGAGCGAAAGTCTTGAGAACCAGATATTTACATATGTTTGTCTTTTGAGCCAGAAGACTGTTGCTGGTCAAGTTGTTTGTGTGAGGAGGTTTGTGGGCTTCTAGTACTGCTCATCCAGAAGTCTGGTCCTTTCTTTCTGAGCTTGTGATCTCTCTGTCTCTCTCTACACCCATGCTTCAACCTCCACGGCTCTCACTTACAGGAAGAAGAAGTGGAGGAGTCTGGGGTAAGTGGCGGGGACACTGCACACCCACACTGTTCTCGTCCCGCTCGTGGCATTGTTTTCTTACCTGCTGTGTTCTCTGATGCTTTGCATTTTTGCATTTTTTCCTAACCCTCTTGCTCTAGCAGAATTTCAGTTGGCAAACTGACTTCAAGTTTCATCTACTGGGGCTTTTGCTTTGGAGGTCATGACCCAAGAGAGCTGTGAAATGCTTGGTGATTGTTCTGGGGAACAGTAGGCCAGGCCTACTCCTGAGCTTTCCGAAAGACTTCATTTTAATATCGTTTGTGTGTTTTGACATGAGAAAAATCCAACCTGGGGTGAGGGGAGAAAGGATGTCGGAAGGAAAAATTGTGCAGTTTAAATACTGTTGCACAGATTTTTGAGAAGTAAATTATATGTAGTACAAAAGGTGCCCCTCGGTGTTAAGACTAAATTTTTTACAGCTCAACTAACTACTGTTTTCATCCTATAAACCAATTCTTTTCAAAAATAATTCTTAACAACTCATGTGCTAGTTTCCATACATGTGTTTTCACATTTGCATGACCATTTTATTAACAGATTGACCATATTACTTGACGAACTCACTACATTTAACCCAAGCAATAAGAAAACAATCGTGAACATTGTAATTTCTTTAAATTTATGTAAGACATCCTCTTTAGGAGAAAAAAAATTAATGTCACTCTTAATGATTGCAACTGTGTGTTTATTCTTGCATGAGCTTTTACATATAATCATTATTACTTGCTGGCTTCTACGAGAGAGCTGCCTTGAATGCTCTATAGAGGCGAAAAGTAGAATTTTCTAGTTGGAACGGAACAAGTGCCAAACATACGTGTATGTAGGATTCTTTTTAAACTTGAAAAAAATTTTTTTGATCTGTATGATTCTATATTCCTTTGTAAAGTTTACTTACCAGAATGAGGCATGTGGCCTTTTGAACGTAGACTATTCGTAGGAGTCTCGGCACGTTTCCAGTAGATAAAGTGATCCCATGCTGGAGCGAGCTGCAGCTCTACCTTTTCGTCTTCCAGGTCTCTCAGCCAGGGTAGTACAAACGCAACAGTGCTAGACGTTGCTCAGACAGGTGGTCACAAAAAGCGGGTGCGTCGTAGCTCCTTTCTCAATGCCAAAAAGCTTTACGAGGATGCCCAAATGGCTCGAAAAGTGAAGCAGTACCTGTCCAATTTGGAGCTGGAGATGGACGAGGAGAGCCTTCAGACGTTATCCCTGCAGTGCGAGCCGGCCACCAACACATGTGAGTTTCTCCTTAAGGTGGCTGCCGGGTCCAGCTGGAATGCAGATTGGTTTCCTGTGCCGATAAAGCAGGGCTGGGCCCAGGGGGAGCTAGCATCCTGAGACACGCTCGCCTTTCCCTTGAAGGCGGCTCTGGGGACCCCGCGGCGCTGTCCTGGGCTGAGCCCTGTGCCCAGCGGGGTTCACGTGGGGACCACGACACCGTAGGCTTCTTCGGGGTGACTGGCTTTGGTTTCATCCCGACGCAGCCAGAGTGCCGCCAGGGGACACAGGGGCAGGTGCAGCTCCCATTTGCATCCCTTGTTTTCTCACAAAGATACTTGCCAAGTGATGGGCAGCCTGGGAGGGGCACAGAGCTAGGTGTGCTGGCTGCCTCTGACCCCCTCAGCCCGGCCGGCACTTGGCAGTGAGTTCAGCTACCGTGTAAGGCAGGAATTCTCCACAGGGAACCACAGCTCAGCCTAATGTGTAGCTCCCCAGCCTTTGAAAGTCCGGCCAGGCCAGAAATGGGGGCTACTTTCTCTTTCTCGGCCTCCATATTTGTAAGACAGAGGCGTTTTCCATTTAAGACACTTTGGGGTCTTTTATGGGCAAGTGTGAAGATCCTTGCTGTAGGGCTTAAATGTTAGATAATTTGAGAAAGATTCAGGTTATCAGACTTACCAGGACACAAAGCGCTGTGTGTCATGGTGAAGAGTCTGTCCTCAAGAGGCAGATGGGTCTGAGTTCAGAGCCTGTTTCTTCCTTGTACTGACAGTGTCACCTTAGGCCGGTTACTTGAGCTCCATCCACTATGTGTAAGATGAGGGAAGGAAGTCATCGAGTTGTCTTGAATATTAATACACTTAAAATACAGCATTTAATTGCCCTGTTAAATTGGCTTGCTTTCCATCTGCCGTGGAATTATACGCTCAGTACGATACTCAAGGAGTGTACTGGCTGCTATTAGCAACATCGATAATTCTACCCGCTTGGAGAGAGAATTTGATAGTGAAAAGACTGCAGCTAGTATCATCTACTGAATTAAAACGAAGCTCATATATGTCAAGACATCTTGGGTGCCATTTTAGAAAAATAATTCCTAATGGTCTTCCTGTTGTAGCTTGTATAATAGATTTGTGTTTTTCGTAGACGTACGTACAGCGTACTGAGCTGTCCACATTTTTCATTTCTTTTTAAATGTGGTACTTGAAACAGTATCATCTCTCGAGACGGCTTGTTTCATAAAGTGAATCTTGGAGTGAATCTTGGTTCCGTCGTGCCTTCTTTCTGTGACGGAGGTTCTCCCCCACACCCCCGCCCGCCGCTGTTTCTCTCCTTTATCTGTGGGCCACAGGGGAAAAGAGATACACATTTCCGTGTCCTAACTGTGGGAAATGCTCATGCAGTTCTAAAAGTATCCCGTGTGTGGCCACTAACCTCTTAAACTTCTCGTTGTTTTCACGCCGAACAATTACCAGTGCCCAAGAATCCCGGTGACAGAAAGCCTGTCAAGGCCGACACCTCCCCGGTGGCCCCGAGGGCAGGGCTGCAGCCGAAGCCGCCGCCGCAGGCTCCGCAGCCATCGCAGAGGCCCAGCCCGGGGCTGCAGCTTCCCGCCGTGCCCCTCTATCCTTCGCGGAAGAAAGTGCCCCTACGGGATCTCCCGCCTTTCGGTAGGTGACTTAAGTCCACGCACACGTTTTTCTTTTTCCCTCTTAATTTACTTTCTGTTGAAGTAGAGTTGAATTACACTGTTGTGTGACTCACTACAGTCAGTCAGTCTTTGACAAAGGAGGCAGGAAGCGGTGGGGAAGCGACAGCCTCTTGGGCGAGTGGCGCTGGGAAGGCTGGACGGCCGCGTGCAAATCAGTGACGTTGGGACACACGCCCTCGCGGCAGGCGCAAAAGCATAAGCTCACAATGGCTCACAGACTTCAGCGGAACACAGGACACCATGCACCTCCTGGAAGAGAGTTGCAAAACATTCTCCGATGTAAATCGTAGCAGTGTTTTCTTAGGTCAGTTTCCCAAGGCAATGGAAATAAAAGCAAAAAATAAACAGATGGGACCTAATGAAGCTTACAAGCTTTTGCTCAGCAAAGGAAACCGTAAACAAAAGGAAAAGACAGCCCGTGGGCACTTCCCTGGTGGCGCAGCGGTTAAGACTCCGCACTCCCAATGCAGGGCGCCCGGGTTCGATCCCTGGTCCAGCAACTACATCCCACATTGCATGCTGCAACTGAGAGTTCGCATGCCGCAACTAAGGAGCCCCCGAGCCGCAACCAGGGAGCCCACCTGTCACAACCAAGACCAACACGACCAAATAAATAAATTTTTTTTTTTTAAAAAAAAAGAAGAGGCAACCTGCGGGCTGGGAGAACATATTTGCAAACAATGTGACTGACAAGGACTTAATTTCCAAAATATACAGACGGCTCGTATAACTCGACAACAAAAAACAACCCACAACCCTCTTTTGGCGCTATTCATTCACTGCCTGCTTCGTAGACTAGGAAACGATACTTATCACGGGTAACCTCATCTGGTATACTTGCGTGTCCGTCTGGTTGTTCCCTCTTTATGAGACATTAGTGTTCACAAAGTTAAACTTTACTTTTACCAGTGGGAAGGACTGTTTTCATCGAGCATCTCATTTAATCATGCTCGTTTGTCATAGCAGTGGAGGCAAGGCATGCCATGGGGAAATTAGGCTATTACTCATTTAATTTTTAACAAGTAAAGAGGCTGTTTTGTCCATATACCTTGTTTAAACTAGCTTTGCCTTATGATCAATGAGTTGCTGGAATTTAGGCGGAATATTTTAAAGTGAAATGATTTGTCCGGAGGCGAACTCTCATTTCTTGAATCACTGATTCTGTAAACAGTCAGTTTGTGAATGTTAAAGGAGCCAAAGCAGGGACTTCCCTGGTGGTCCATTGGTAAAGAATCCGCCTTCCAATGCAGGGGACGGGGGTTCAATCCCTGGTCGGGGAATTAAGATCCCACATGCCGCGGAGCACCTAAGCCCGTGAGCCACAACTGCTGAGCCCCGCGTGCCACAACTACTGAAGCCCGCGCGCCTAGAGCCCGTGATCCACAACAAGAGAAGCCACCACAATGAGAAGCCCGCGCACCGCAGCGAAGAGTAGCCCCCGCTCGCCGCAACTAGAGAAAGCCCGCGCGCAGCAACGAAGACCCAATGCAGCCAAAAATAAAAAGAAAGAAAAAGAAATATTTACATTGTTCCCCCTATCACAAATGAACTGAATTAGTGTTCCTTTGTCCACTGTTTTGTTTTTTTATTATTATTATTATTCTTTGGCCGCACTGCGCGGCACGCGGGATCTTAGTTCCCCGACCAGGGATTGAACCCGTGCCCCCCTGCAATGGAAGCGTGGCGTCTTAACCACTGAACCGCCGGGGAAGTCTCTCCACTGTGTTGTTAATATTCTTATATTCCCAAGTCCCCTGCAAGCTGACCTCTACGGCCTATTTTCTGTCGAGCTTCTGATACGGACACAGCCTGTTAACCCCCCATGTAGGTGCACCTGATGGAAAGCCATCCCCGCCCCCCTTCTCCAGAGAGACTGTCTCTCCAATATTTTTAGGCCTATTTGAATTTATGACCTTTAGAAATGCAGATGGGATAGTCATGTGTCCTCTTAGGATAGTTGCACATTTAAAGTCACAGAATATAAAATAGTAACTTGGGGATGCTGAGCCCACCCCCATTCATGAAATAAATGTTGTCTGAATACTTCCTGCATTTCTTACTTCAGTGTCTTTGTCATCCCTAGAACTACTTTTGAAGTGGAACAGATTTTTGTAAGGCATAGCATCTTCACATCCATCTTCACTGTTTGAAGGCAGCACTTTTTGAATCTGTGTATGATGCCGGCTTGGAAATCTTTTCCAAATCAAAGCTATTCATTCGTGTAGCTTAGGTGTCGCTGGTGTTTTCATGTACCCTGTATATATCAGTATCTGCGCATGTAATTAAAAGATTGCTTGAAAGGCGATTTTTAAAAGATTGTATTAAAGTAGTATCGAACACTTAACAGGTGTTGAGGTGAAATGAAGAATTAAATCTCTGTTAAATTTCATTGCCTCCTTTTTAATGGATTCTGTTAAGTCTGAGAACATAAAAACTAACATTCACTGAGGTAGTGTCAACCTATAATGCCTTCCCTCAGGTCTCTTTGTTGTTCAGAATGAGGTAATTGAGAGTGCCTCATAATGAGGCTTAGTAAACGTCTCAGTGTGACTCCCTCATTCCTAAAAGTAAAATTTTAGGGGAAAAATCACCTGATACTGGCACATGGAATCCTTTTTCTTCCGCCCTGCATCATCCGACTTGATCCTGCACTTGGCGCTGCGCTGGATGGCTTCCGCCTCCGCACCCCTTTACCCAACTCCTGGGAACCCCCCCCGGTGGCTTCCAGGACCCTTCTGGGACCCGGCACTCTCTGGGTCCCCTCCTACCTTCTCTGTCATCCGCTTACTGATGAAATATTAGCCTGATTTCTTAGCGCTCCTTCAGTCTCTTTTCTCGCCACTTCCTTTTGGCTCTTGGCTCTTGACTTTCCTTCCATCACTCCCACGTCCCACGAGCTAACTTTTCCAACACCACCAAAATAACCTGTTTCCAACCCAAACTTGAGTTCTGATAAATATTCTGGGCTGCGCCGCTCTCATCCTAACTCAGAGTATTTCCAGATTGTCTCTTTGTTTCTTCATCGCTGTCCAATGTATTGTTGAAGAGCGTGGTGGTCGAGGTTTGGAACCCAGAGTGGAATAGCAGCAGCCTTTCTAGCCCTCGGCAGGTGTCAGCAGACACACAGCGGGCACCTTGTGCCCCCTGTGGGCTCACCGCTTACACGGGCAGAGTACAGAGACCACGAGCCTGGAAGCAACCTGCAACGACATGTGACATTCAGTCTTAACACAAAATAAGTGTTTTTGGGGCTTCCCCGGTGGCGCAGTGGTTGAGAGTCCGCCTGCCGATGCAGGGGACGCGGGTTCGTGCC
>NC_041220.1:3560280-3563587 GCF_002837175.3 Physeter macrocephalus
GGGAAGATCCCACGTGCCGCGGAGCGGCTGGGCCCGTGAGCCATGGCCGCTGAGCCTGCGCGTCCGGAGCCTGTGCTCCGCGACGGGAGAGGCCACAACAGTGAGAGGCCCGTGTACCGCAAAAAAAAAAAAAAAAAAAGTGTTTTTGTTCTTCACGGTAGTTTTTTCAGGCTTGGAAATGCATATAGAAATCATTTTCCTTCTCTTACAGGTATAAACTCTCCACAGGCTTTAAAGAAGATTCTTGCTCTGTCTGAAGAGGGGAGCCTGGAGCGTCCCAAGAGGCTGGCGGAAGACACGGTATCGAATGCGTCCTCGCAGCTCTCCTCCCCGCCCACCTCCCCGCAGAGCTCGCCACGGAAAGGTGACTGGATGACTCCTCTTCTCCTTCGTGGGGACCTGTGCTTTCAGCTGTGATAAATCCTAGTTAGAGATTACATCACTTCTGACATTAGAGTCGTTTTAAATGACCTTGGGAATTCGCTGGCGGTCCAGTGGTTAGGACTTCACGCTTTCACTGCCGAGGGCATGGGTTCGATCCCTGGTTGGGGAACTGAGATCCCGCAAGCCGCACTGTGTGGCCCTCCCCCCAACAACAAAAAAAAAGTCCTGATATGTAACACCCAATGGATTTTTTTTTTCCTCTCAGTTTATAAATTTGGAAGAACTTTGGTACCTTTTAATATTATAGTTATAAGGAAATAGTGTCAAGCTTATATAACTATATAAGCCCTTTCAAAAATTCAGTTTTTTACTTATTGTAAGTGTGGAAATAATTCTTTTTATACTAACAGTTGTTCTAACTAAATATGATTACATAGCATTCATCACAGAGTAGAGGCCTGTAAAAACATAAGAAAAACTAATATCTTCCTGATTTATCTTTCATTGTGTTAACATGAGTCTTGATTATCTTTTTTGTTGCTATCTTGTTTTATTTTTAAGGAGATTAAATTTTAGGCACTCAAACTCTCCTTCTGATATTAATGCTTTCTTATCTTAAAATACTAGATAATTTGCTGCTGCATAACCTCGGGGTTACTTTCTCCCCTACCCTATAATTGAATGGGTGTAAGTAAGCCGGTAATAAACGGCCAGGACAGTTTTCACTAGACAAGGCCAAAGAGATTAATCCATTGTTAGATTTCACCGGCACAACATATACCTTTCCTGCTTTACTTTTTAGCTGTCTCAGACATGTGTGCGTTCTCTGTGGGTATCAGCCTCTAGTCCTCGTTCAGGGGGTGCGTCTGAATTCTTCTCTCGTCCGTCGTTGGGTGGCCGTGGCAGTCAGCTGAGATCGTTTGGCTGCAGGCAGTTGGACTAAACCAGCTCCCCGTCTTCTCGTGGAAGGGAGAACAGTAGCAAGAATAACAGTGCACCACGGGCCTACGGGATAGGTGGACCGGCAGGAAGGAGAGGGGAAGGGGTCATCTCATTAGTTGAGGAAAATTAGTTGAGGAGCATGCCACATGCTCCACCTGAGGGATTATTTTTCTAGAGATTTTTTTGGGGGGGTAGACTGTTCAGGGAGGGTTTGAAATCTTGTCTGTCAGAGCTTGCAGTGTGGTTTATAAGAAGACATTTCACAGATGAACACATGAAATCTTATCAAGACCTGTGCAACCTTTTAAAAAAATAAATCAGGAATTCATAATTTACTGAAAGGATGGGGAAGTACTCTTCAGAGAGTAAATTAGCAACATTTAGGTGCTCTAGATGGCATTTTTTATTAGGTTTTCATTGTGTACATATAATCATATAAAAGCAGTATTTTAAGTAACATGAGATTCTTAATAATGTAAAAAATAAATGAATGCTGAGAAAGGAGATTTGGATTTTTTTGTTAAAAATGTCAAGACAAGCCTCTCTTCCTTTGTGACTTGCAGAATTATTTTTAGCAACAAAGAGTTAAGGGTCCTTCAGGCCAAAAAATGGACATCACGATGGTCCAGGGAGACAAATGGAGATTTTGTACATTATGTCCTTCAAAACAATTGGCTTTTATGTGATTTATCCAATATATTATGAATGTTGAAAAATTAAATGGCAAAAATCCAAGGATATCTCCTTCAGGTCTCATTTCTTATTCATACACGTCCATTTAAAATTATAATGCAGATCCTTCCAGTGGAGTTACTCTTTGCTGTAAAGTTCTAAAAGTGAAAACTCCATTGAAAACAAAACTACTACTAACTTTGCAGTTTGAGAAGAAAACCATACTTTTAATATCATCCTAGTCATTCTCCGCAGTTTCGTTTACATAGACTAATGTAGTGTGATTTATAGTTACGAGAGCCGCGTCGAGTCGTGCCGTGACCCAGTCCGCCTCAATTCCTGGGTCATACAACGGTGCATTCTTTCTTCCTCTCTAAACTCTCATTAAACACACTAAACTGCATTTGAGTAAAACTCGACTGTAGCTCGGTCCCCAAGTAGAGCGTTTTCTCCCCAGTTCCGTGGTGGCACCTGTGGCCTGCATTTTGGTTTTGCTTCTGCTGGGGAGACGTCAGCTGGGCGCCGTGAGCCCTCGGTGTCTAAGGAGTGATGTGTTTCCCACGCAGGCTACACTTTGGCTCCGAGTGGCACCGTGGATAACTTCTCAGATTCCGGCCACAGCGAAATCTCCTCGCGGTCCAGTATCGTCAGCAACTCCTCCTTCGACTCGCTGCCCGTCTCGCTGCCCGACGAACGGCGCCAGAGGCCACCGACCGGCACTGTGGAGAGCAGCCTGGCCGCAGGCCGGCTGGAGAGGCGGCCGGCGGGGGAGCCCGAGCAGTGCAGCCTGGGGTAGGGGCCCGTCCGCGCGCTTGCTCCTCTTTTCCACGTGGGCGGGGCTGTTCGCGGGACGCCCAGGGGTGCTCTCCCATCCCACTTCTGATGTTCACCATTTCCCGATCTTGAAGCACCATGCAGACCGCTTTCCCAGGGAGGTCTGCCCTTCACTGGGGCACATTTGCTCTGCCCTGAGGGCAGGGGTGGCTCAGTCCAGTGAGCTGCTTTCCCGAAATAGGCAGACTGTAGTGGGCCCTGTAAGGCGAGTGCTCCTTTATTGTAGGCAGGCGATTGCTCTTTTCCCCCGTGTTGATACTGTGGTGACGCCACAGGGGAGGAAACTGGACAGGGCCGAGTGGCCACTGTCGCTCGCTCTGGTGGAGCCTAATCCTCTTCCTGGAAGGAAAGCAAGCCGCCTTTCGAGGAAAAAGTGCTTGCGTTTTAGCACAGAGTTATTAGTGAACAATCTTGCCCTTCCCCCTCCCCCTCCCCTCCCCTCCCCTTCCCCCTCCCCCTCCCCTCCCCTTCCCCC
>NC_041220.1:3564133-3568023 GCF_002837175.3 Physeter macrocephalus
CCCCTCCCCTCCCCTCCTCTCTCTTTATTATTTTTTTCTCTTTGTTTCCCATTGGCCGCCTAGGTCCTGCGCACCGCTGTCCGAGAGCCGGGGCCTGTATGCTGCAGCTACAGTGATCTCTTCTCCCAGCACAGAGGAGCTTTCCCAAGACCAGGGGGACCGAGCCTCACTTGACGCAGCTGACAGTGGCCGAGGGAGCTGGACGTCGTGCTCCAGCGGCTCCCATGATAACATCCAGACCATCCAGCACCAGAGGAGCTGGGAGACGCTGCCCTTCGGGCACACTCACTTTGATTATTCAGGGGACGCCGCAGGGTTATGGGCCTCAAGCAGCCACGTGGACCAAATCATGTTTTCCGACCATAGCACAAAGTATAACAGGCAGAGTCAAAGCCGAGAGAGTCTCGATCAAGCCCAGTCCCGGGCGAGCTGGGCCTCCTCCACGGGGTACTGGGGAGAAGACTCGGAGGGGGACACAGGCACAATCAAGCGAAGGGGGGGGAAGGACGTTTCCCTCGAAGCTGAAAGCAGCAGCATGATGTCTGCGCCCGCCGAAGAAGCCAAGCCCGTCGCCATGGCTGCCCACGTGGCCGTGCCGCCCAGCGCCACCAAGGGGCTTATGGGTAAGCTGACTGCGGGCTCTGTCATGTCTGGGGCGTGGCTGCACCCTGACTTATTTCAAAAGTAAAAGCGTGTGTTTGCGGTTCTTCTCACTGTGCCCCCCCCATTGCCGTGTAGGCCTTCCAAGTTAGCAGTGCGCTCAGGAGTTTGAAATGAATGGTGGCTAAGAGCCCACGTTCTGTGGTCAGGTGCTTATAAACACCCTGCAGCAGTCAACCTTCCATGCACCGCAGCTCTCGGGATCAGTCGGTTGTCCTTATGGGTGTTACCTGCTCTAACGTTGATCTTCTCAGCTGAAAATTATCAGGAAGGATGGCCATTCTCTCTAGAGGAAGAATATTTTTTTGTTTAATTGGAACTGTTTCAGATGTTTTTACTGTTGTATTTTGTTCCCTTGAGTTGTATTTAGAACTTTACCCTTTGCATATTTAAAAATCTTCTGTCGAAGTTTGTTATGCAGGTAAATTTTTCTGTGCTAGACAAATTCCCTCTGCACAGGGTAGAACAAGGAGGAGGGTGCTAAGAGGTAAGGTAGTGAGGAAGAGCCTGGGAGGCAGGCAGGCTGGGGTTTGAATCCCCGCTCCGCCGCTTTCCTAGCTTTGTGGCACCGGGCAAGGCACGAAACGGTGTCTGTTTCCTCATCTGTAAAATGAATTTAATAATTTCTACCGACGCAGTTGCTATGAGGTTTAAACGAAATTCTCTGCAAAATGCTAGTGCCTAGTTAGCAATTCATAAGTACACGAAAGACATTATCACTTGGCTGCTGCTGTTTCTGTTGTGAAGTCTCTCATGCTCCTTTAATGCTATCGGGATATATTCTCTATGGCATGTTCAACGTCTGTATAATTAAAGTGTAGGGATACATCATAGGATACAGAGTGAGAAATTCTGGAATATAATCTTCACAGACATCACTTTTATTAGTAGGGAAATTGTAGTTATTTTATCACGTAGTCATGGGCGTATGTCGAATTTAATATCTTTTCAAGATGAATAAGGAGAAAACAGTTAACACCTATTCTTAGGTTGCAATTTTTAAAGCACTTTTTTTTTAATTGAAGTATAGTTGATTTACAATATTGTGTTAGTTTCAGGTATACAACAAAGTGATCCAATTATATATATTTTTTCATATTATTTTCCATTATAGGTTATTATAAGATATTGAATATAATTCCCTGTGCTTTATGATTTACAATATTGTGTTAGTTTCAGGTATACAACAAAGTGATCCAATTATATATTTTTTTTCATATTATTTTCCATTATAGGTTATTATAAGATATTGAATATAATTCCCTGTGCTATACAGTAAATCCTTGTTGTTTACCTATTTTTATGTAAAGTAGTGTATATCTGTTAATCCCAAACTCCTAATTTATCCCTCCCCTCTTTTCTTCCCTTTGTAACCATAAATCTATGAGTCTGTTTCTGTTTTGTGTAAATTCATTTGTATTATATTTTAGATTCCACGTGTAAGTGATATCATAAGATATTTGTCTTTGTCTGGATTACTTCGCTTAGTATGATAATCTCTAGGTCCATCCATGTTGCTGCAAATGGCATTATTTTGTTCTTTTTTATGGCTGAGTAATATTCCATTGTGTATATGTACCACATCTTCTGTATCCATTCATCGGTTGATGGGCACATGGGTTGCTTCCACGTCTTGGCAATTGCAAATAGGAAAGCACTTTCTTTTAACAAACTAATACACAGAATTTTTATTGCAAAGGAAAGAAGAATGATTTAAGTTCCTAACAGTTGAGTCTATAAAGTTGAAGATAATAAAACTTTGCTTTTACTTGCCTTTACAGATTCATGTTTTAAGTCATGAAATTAATATAACAGGACTTCAAGAAAAATACATACCTCACATACACATGGTTTTAACTTTAGAAATTTGCATCATTATTTTGGACTATTCTTCCAAATTTATCGTGATTCCCTCTTTTCCGAAGTGAGGCCCAAGACTTGAAAGTAACCTGGGATTGATTCTCTGCCGGGTGAGGGTAGATGGCCCAGCAAAGAGGGACGGCCCGCCTGGCCCCCGGGGCAGGGAGAGGGGAGGGAACTGCTGCCAGGCACCGCTCCCGTGTTGCAGGCCTGGGACTGGGTGCCTTTCTGTTCCCTTTGCTCCGTGTTTCCAGTAAACCCCAGGGTTGGGTGTTCGCCTGGTTACTTCGTGACAGGTAGCGTCGCTCTGCGGTGACCCGGTGAGAGTTACAGGTACTTAGACTGCTTCGTTTCGCCTGTGCCGCCGGCGATGACCCGGCGCGTGGCGGGTTTGGTGCACGCCCTCCCCCGCCGGCACCCCGCCCTGCGCACAGCCCCACGTGCCTTTCACCGTGGGCGCTGTTCGTCCCGGGCCGCCTCCTTCCGGATGAGCGATGAGCGCACGTGGCCTGGCATGCGCTCCCCGCCCATGCTGACCGCGGCGCCTTGTCTCTCCCTCCCGCAGCGAGGAAGGAGGGCCGCTACCGGGAGCCGCCGCCCACCCCGCCGGGATACGTGGGCATCCCCATCACCGACTTCCCCGACGCCCACCCGCACCCCGCCCGGAAGCCGCCGGACTACACCGTGGCGCTGCAGCGCTCCAGGATGCTGGCCCGGCCGGCCGAGACCCCCGCTCCGGGCGGCGCCAGGCCCGCCCCGCGGCCGCAGTGGCACCGGCCCGGCGACGACCCGCGCCCCGGCCCCTGCGCGCCCCCGGGCCTTGCCGCCGAGGAGGACGGTACATGCGCTCCCCCCAGAGGCCCTGCTTCCCGCCCGGGCTTCCACGCCCGCCCCCGGTCCTGGTGCCAGCCGTTGGGCTGCGTTTTGCTTTTTCCCAAGTGGCTGGAGAAATGACTAAAGATTGCGGAGGGGTCCCCTGTAATACCGTGCGAGCGTGGGTGCATTTCCCTCCTACTCCTCGGTTTTCTGGGGAAATGCTCTGAGTCCCAGATGAAAGTCTGGTGGAAAAACCCACTTCTCCAGAGCTCTTTTGTCTTCTCTGTACGAGTCGAGCTGGCCGTGCTGGGGTGAGGTTGAAGGGGGAGACCATGCCCCCCTCCCTCCTCCTGCTTTTAAGGTTTGAGTTTAACATGTTTTATTCTGGAAATAATCATTATAGGAAGAAGCAAAACAATTCATGAAAACTACTTATAATCCTGCTACTCGCAGATAACTTCCATTAGCATTTTGTTATATATCCTTATAGCCTTTTTTTTTTGCGGTACGCGGGCCTCTCACTGTTGTGGCCTCTCCCGTTGCGGAGCACAGGC
>NC_041220.1:3568167-3577920 GCF_002837175.3 Physeter macrocephalus
GGAGCACAGGCTCCGGACGCGCAGGCTCAGCGGCCACGGCTCACGGGCCCAGCCGCTCCGCGGCATGTGGGATCCTCCCGGACCGGGGCACGAACCCGCCTCCCCTGCATCGGCAGGCGGACTCTCAACCACTGCGCCACCAGGGAAGCCCAGACTTTTTTATATGTATACACGTGTATGTTATTTAAGAAGTCATGTGTTGTTTTATAACTTTTTTCAATGAATTTATCATTTATGAGTTTCCAGTCAGTAAATATACAATGTATTTTTATAGTGGGTATGTATATTTAAAGATGTGCATCCCATATACTTTATTTTAAACTTTTTTAATATAAATTTATTTATTTTATTTATTTATTTTCGTCTGCGCTGGGTCTTCGTTGCTGCACACAGGCTTTCTCTAGTTGCGGCGAGCGGGGGCTATTCTCTGTTGTGGTGCGCAGGCTTCTCATTGCAGTGGCTTCTCTTGTTGTGGAGCACGGGCTCTAGGCGCGTGGGCTTAAGTAGTTGTGGCTCGCGGGCTCAGTATTTGTGGTGCACGGGCTCAGTAGTTGTGGCTTGTGGGCTCTAGAGCGCAGGCTCAGTAGTTGTGGCTCCTGGGCTCTAGAGCTCGGGCTCAGTAGTTGTGGCACATGGGCTTAGTTGCTTCGCGGCACGTGGGATCTTCCCGGACCAGGGCTCGAACCCGTGTCCCCTGCATTGGTAGGCAGACTCTTAACCATTGCGCCACCAGGGAAGCCCCTTAAACTTTTTTATTATTATTAATCATTAGATAGAAAAAAAGTTGAGGATCTTAGGTGATCTCTACTAAGAGAACATAGCTGTGGTATTTTTACTTAGCATGTCGGTGAACATGTTCTCTCTAAGCACAAGAAAACGACTTGCTTGCTTATTGATTTTTCTTTTGTTTCTTCCTTTCTTTCGTGGTTGTGTTGGCAGAAGATGAACAAGTGTCTGCGGTTTGAGGCACGGGCTTCTCTGTACCCGTGTCGGCCACCCACAGGAGAGCACAAGAAGACGTCCCCTAGCGTCAGAGCCTTGGGACTCACACTCTGAGGATGGTGGACCAGTTTGCCTCCTTCCCTGCCTTAAAAGCAGCATGGGGCTCCTTCCCCCCTTCTTCCTGTCCCCTCTGCATGTGAAATACTGTGAAGAAACCGCCCTGGCACTTTTCCGCCTTGTTGCTTGAATGCACAGCGCAGCGTCTCCAAGCCCCTGTGGCTGCCTGCCACGTCACACAGCGTCATTCCAGACTCCAAGGTCATCACCACCCGTGAGTCACTCTGGCTGCACTTCTCCACGCCTGGAAGGAGTTTTTAAAAAAATCTTCCTTTTAGATTTCAGTCCAGTCCTAGCACTTGGTTTCATTGGAATCGTGAGAAAAGCCAGCCATGCAACTACTTGGCGTCTTTTAACCCACCCAGGAAGACAAAGGAAAACAATGAAATCCTTTGAGTACAGTGCTCGTCCACTTGTTTACAGTGCCCTCCTCCTTTTTTTGGGTTTTTTTTTCTTTTCTTTTAAATGAGTTTAATGATTGTGTTCAGAGAGTAAATATTATATCCATTTAATGATTTTACAGTATTATTTTGAACCTTTAAGTAGGGTTGCCAGCCGGGGTTTCTCAAAAACCAAATATGCCGGACAGGGTGTGGCCACACCAGGGAGAGGGAAGGCCGGCCCACAGCCCCGCTTCCTGTGTCCCGGCCGTGCCCGGGAAGTGCCCTATCCTGGAAGCGGGAGATGTTAGCCAATTACCTGGATCCCAAGGCCCCGGGCCCTCCTTCCCCAGGGGCTGGGGCTCTCCACTGTTTGCACATGGCCGGGGAGGAAACTGGGACTCTTGCGTCCTGCGTCTGAGCCTATGGAGCACAGGGCAGTGTCCCCCGAGGGCGTGCCCTGCTCCAGCGAGACAGACGGCAAACCCCACGTTTTTTTAAATTATGTTTCTTTGATTTCTGTTTATTTAGTTTTAGGGATTCTCTTGCTTGTTTTCAAAGAGAAACGTTTATAACTGGATAGCATTGCAGTGCAAGCAGCTTGGGGTGTTGGCGCTAATGCCAGCTGTCCATACTGCTCTTTCAAGACAGCCTCCCCGTATCGATCCATCGCCATGAGGGAATAAACAAGCCTTTAACGTGAAGATGATCAAAAGATCCAAAACCCAGTGCGATCCGCCAGCCTTTGTCTGCAAGGCGGGTTGGTCGCCGAAGACTGACCCGTAAGTGGCTTTACGGACGCCGAGACGGAGAAGGCCTGAGTGTAGCAACCACGTGTTCACAGCTGCTATTAACCCCAGAAGGACTGAGATGACCCCTCCAGTCTATTTTTGTGTTGTTTTTGCACAGACTCCGGAAAAGTGAAGGCTGCCAATCCGAGTAGTACTCAGATGTGAGGAACTGCTGGTCTTGGATTTTTTTTCCATTAAATTCAGCTGATCATATTGATCAGTAGATAAACGTAAATAGCTTCCAATTTTAAAAGTCAAATTGCAGTGTTTTTTCACTGTATCAAAGCAATGTCAGTGCTTTATTTAATAATTCTCTCCTGTATCATGGCATTTGTCTACTTGCTTATATATTACATTATCAATGATGCATTTGTAATTTTACATGTAAGATGCATTATTTGCCAGTTTTCTTCTCTAGGCTGTGGACCTCATGTGCATCTAGAAAGACAGAACTCTTGCTCTACACAAGTTGCACAAATGTTATCTAAGCATTAAGTCACCGTAGAACATAGGACTGTAACCTCAGTTCGCTCTGTGATGTCAAGTGCAGAATGTACAATTAACTGGTGATTTCCTCATACTTTTGATACTACTTGTACCTGTATGTCTTTTAGAAAGACATTGGTGGAGTCTGTATCCCTTTTGTATTTTTAATACAATAATTGTACATATTGGTTATATTTTTGTTGAAAATGGTAGAAATGTACTATGTTTATGCTTCTACGTCCAGTTTGTACAAGCTGGAAAATAAATAAATATAACATAATGCCTTGCCTATATTCTTAATGACTCGTGCATGCTTTTTCTTACTGAAGCGTAAGAAAGCCCTTGGAGCTCACTGCAGGAGCGAGACCACAGGGCACTGAGGGTAGACCGACCATGTCGCCTAAAACTGCCCAAATAGCCTATTCTTTCAGGTAGCTTTCTGTTGATTCAGAGAAAAGAAATTGATATCATTCATGTTAACAGAAATTAATATCATTCATATGCCCAGAATTCATAGTGTTTGAGATTCACTGAAAAATTAAGATATCACTATGTATCTATTGAATACATAGCGTTTGTCTCTGCCCAATTCTTTTCCAATAAAAATCTCTATGGGACATAATATTTTTGATTCCCAATATACATTCAGGATCACGGCCACAAAGTTAAGAGTACAATCTAGCGAGTGATTTGGAACTTCTACATCAAATATCATTGTTCCATCTACGAGTCCTAGTGCGTGGTAGGTCTGGATAATATTCTGGTCTGTGAGAAGGGCACTTATATTTAAAGAGGTGAGAATCAGTTAAGCAGCAACCCTTTCAAGCACATTTTGAAATCAAGGATTGTTTCTTATCTTCAAGCAGGCGTTAATAAAAGCCCCGTCCATCACCCACCGGAAGCCACAGAAGGCGGAGTGGCAGGGATGTGGAAACACGAGCACGAACTGTGAGGAAATGTGAAGGCGTCTAGAACGACGGCAGGACTCCAGGCCTGATGCTAAAGGGAAAATGGCCAAACTCAAAACTCTTCCTGAGGCATATGTGCTATCTTGGTGAGTAAATTTTGAAAATCTGGCCACCAAAACAGTTTGGAGAATGAAAACCATTCCTGTAGCTTCAGCTGTACCTGTTCAGAAGGCAGGTGCCCCGTGTGGACACATGCGTTCCCACGTGTCTGCCTCTATCGTCTGTTCACTGTAAAACCCTTCGCTCAGGGAAGCCCTATAACAACAGCAACCCGTGCTCTCCTTAAATTTCTGACATTGAAAAAGCTTGTTTTTGTTTTGTTTTGTTTTTGGCTGAGTTGGGTCTTCGTTGCTGCACGTGGGCTTTCTCTAGTTGCGGCGAGCGGGGGCTACTCCTCGTGGTGGTGCGTGGGCTTCTCATCGCGGTGGCTTCTCTTGTTGCGGAGCACCGGCTCTAGGCGCGCGGGGCTTCAGTAGTTGTGGCTCGCGGGCTCAGTGGTGGTTCGTGGGCTCTAGAGCGCAGGCTCAGTAGTTGTGGCGTACGGGCTTAGCTGCTCTGCGGCATGTGGGATCCTCCCGGACCAGGGCTCGAACCCGTGTCCCCTGCATTGGCAGGCGGATTCTCAACCACTGTACCACCAGGGAAGCCCTCTCAAATGTGTTTTGAAAAATATTAAAGATCTGATGGTTTGAGGAATTACCTCTTCATCACTTTTTGTATTCTGCTAAAAACAAAGGAAAATGGCAAATCAGCCATGATGCCTGTTCTTACGCGGTTATGTTTTAGGTTGCCTTTAAGTAGCAAAGACTCCACTCCAGGTTTGTAAGAAGTATGTGTTCATCAGATGTGATCAGTGGTAGTGACAGAGTTTACTCTTTGTCATGTTAATAACAGACGTTTGCCACGTTGTAGGAATATTGCAGAAAGCCCTCCTCTCTAATCAAAAAGACTATAAATGGACCTGGTTCTGTTTTCATACATGCAGGTTGAAGCCCTCCGAATATTTTCCTCAGCTTTAACTCCTTCCCTCTTCTGGGAGGTGTAGAGTTTATGCTCATCTGTACTTTAATATATTTGATCACCAAGCCACTGATAATCTCTCAAAATGTCCTCGAAGGATGCAAGCTGCCGAAAAAGTGTGTATCAGCACACCTGGTAGGTCTGTGCGCTGATGTATTTCTCAAGGAATGTGTTTCTCACTTCTCTTCGTGCCAGAGGAAAAGAGGAAGCTCTCTGAGTCATTGACCCCCTGTTACCGTTCTCCTTGAGAGATGGGTGACTCAAAGAATAAAGGAAGTGTGGCACTGAGGGGGTCAAGCTGTTGATTGGAGAAGCGAATGATCTTGCAAATATTCACAAAGATTGTCAGCCAGTGGAGGCTGGAAGGGGCAGTAATGGAATGGAAATGAGTAGGACAGACTGCAGCCGAGGGGCCAGGACTCTTCAGAAAGATCTTACAGTGAATGAGGGTTTACCCAGTTGACGGGGAGACAAAAACACTGACTGGAACGAAACAATAATTTGTGAATTGCACTTTTTTCAACGTTCACATCTCAGCCAAGGACAAGGCAAGTGCAATAAAACTCCTGCCTATGTTTTGAAATGATACTTGCCCAGTTAATTTTTACAGAGCCGTGGTCACGTAACAGGGACATTTATAGAAGCTATCAAAACATTGCATGCAAGGTTAAAGAATCTTAGAAAAGGCTTTATTTTATGGGCACTCAATACGATCCTAACCATTTTCATCATGGGAAAAATTAAGCATAGAATATAGTATCTGAAGTAAATTTACAAACGACCCATTTTTATAGAAGAGAAAAACTAGTGAAATAAATTCACCGTAGGGTATTCAACACTTCAAAAGTCAAGGTTAGGGCTTCCCTGGTGGCGCAGGGGTTGAGAGTCCGCCTGCCAAGGAGTGCGGGAAGAGCACTCTTAGCAGATGGAAAAACAAGGGCAAAGAAAACGTGTAAAGAGTGAAGGTCTGGGGCTTCCCTGGTGGCGCGGTGGTTGAGAGTCCGCCTGCCGATGCAGGGGACACGGGTTCGTGCCCCGGTCCGGGAGGATCCCACGTGCCGCGGAGCGGCTGGGCCCGTGAGCCGTGGCCGCTGAGCCTGCGCGTCCGGAGCCTGTGCTCCGCAACGGGAGAGGCCACGACGGTGAGAGGCCCGCGTACAGCAAAAAAAAAAAAAAAAAAAAAAGTCAAGGCTAGTTCCTTTTTTTTTTTTTTTTCTGTAGCTAGTTTAATAAAATTTAGGAACTTTTCATAATATTAACTCTGACCTAACACCGAGTGGTTGACATGCAGTGTGGTCTCATGGGAACCAATGAAGTAAAAGTATATCCCAGTATTTGAGGTTTTCCTTAATTTATATAGATTGGAACCTTTTTTTCAAACAAGACTATAAAACGGATTTAGGATCAAGTCAGTGTCACATGTAGCATGAAGATGAAAATATGTACAAACCTACCAGGTGTAGTTTAATGAGCTAGTTTCACTTGTGTGCACTTCCTATGATCCAGGCACTTTTCTTGATGCCAGATATTTACAGGTATCACTAAAGTGAACCAAAGTGCCTTCCAGGTATAGTCTTCTTATGGCTGAGTGTCTCCCATTTCTCAGACCTGAGAGGGGAAAACTTACTGAGTGATCCCAGGATCATCAATGAGTCCCTTATCAAGCAGTCTTGATCCCAGCTAGATCAAGGATATGAGGTGCCTGGCCCACAGGCTGCCGATCCAGGCTTGCTAGCCATCTAGAAGAAGTTCCTAGAAGGAGCACCGATAGGGAAAGGAAACCAAACTGAACTCATCACATCCTCTTTGGGGAATTTCTGTGCGAAGGTGAAAAAGAGCAAAGGCTCACCCAGTCAGGATGCAGAAGCTGTGAGATGAGAGAAGTGATGAGAATGCAAAAAGCACGAGTAAGAAGAGGGCCACGAGGTCAGGAAAGTGAGGGGTCAACGGCAGGGGCGTTCGAAGCCGAGAACAGCAGACAAATGCTAGGGCGTCGTTGCCCCAGCATGAATGTCCAGCCTCAGAACCTCTCCTCGCAGCCGGGCTCTCGGAGCTGTTCTTCCTGAAACCCGAATGGAGAGCCATTCCTCTCTCGGTAACCAGTGTCCTCAGCACCTAGAACAGTGCCTGGGATAGTGTTAAAGGTTTTAGTAAATGAGCCTCTTATCGGGGCCTCTAGAGGGCCCAAATTATAGATAGATTGGACAATCAAAATCAGCCAACATGCATTTATGTATTTGTTATTAAAACACTTATATTTTAGACAGTGTTTTGGTTCACAGCAAATTTGAGTGGAAAGTACAGAGTCGCATATACCCCTCGCCTCCCTCACTTTTGACATCGCCCACCAGAGCGGTACATTTATTACAATGGATAACGCACCCTTGACCCGTCCTTATCACCCACGTTCTGCAGTTGACATTAGGTTCACTCTTGGTGGTGTACATTCTAAAACATGCATTTATTGAAGGGCGTCTGTAACTGTGCCCAGTACTGGTGAATATTCAGAAGTAAAATAACTTTAAAATATTTCTCTTTTCTTTATTGAGGTATAACGGACAAATAAATGACCCTTGACAAGGCTAGCAAGGATTTATGATTAACCAAGGGAGCAAAGAATAAAAGACTGTCTAGGAGCTAAATTCTGTGTGGCTAAAGAAGTTCAGATGAATGAAAGATGGACAGAGGCTAAGTTATGCAGAGGAGAGTCTTTGGCTCCCCCCGAGGTCTCCGCGATGCCTGGACGTCGAGGAGACACGCCTAGCTAGACAGGGCTTCGGGATTTGGAGACACTGAGGAATTGGTTGGAATGAGCAAGGGAGTGTGCTATTACGTGGGACAAAAATGTTTTACAGAGATTGTATCTGTTGTTTTAGGGGCTCAATAAATGTTCATAAAAAGAAAAAAGGAAGGGGGAGAGCAGAAGGAAGGGATCTGTGCCGAGATAATGGTCTGGGGGGAAGCTCTGATTGAGCGGGAGTACAGGTCGCGGAGCCGGGCGAGGAGACGGGGCCACCCAGGCCGGGAGGCGTGGCGTCGGGACGGCAGGGAAGAACCAAGACGGTTCGGGGGAGATAAACCAGTAGAACGTGATGTCCAACGGGACATGAGAAATTAAAGGTAAGATCAGGCCCCTCCCCCAGCATCGAAAGCAAATGACTTGTAAGAGACTTAAAATTCCTAGTCGGAGCACTTAAGGTGGGAGAAGCTACACGGACAAAGATGGAGACATTGTAGAAAATGATGCTGATTTCTATCAGCCGATGGACATTCAGGCTGCTTCCATGTCTTGGCTGTTGTAAACAGTGCTGCAGTGAACGTTGGGTGCATGTATCCATTTGAACCATGGAATAGTACTCAGCCATGAAAAAGAATGAAATGATGCCATCTGCAGCCACGTGGATGGACCTAGAGATGATCATACCAAGGGAAGTAAGTCAGACAGAGAAAGACAAATACCATATGCTCTTGCTTATATATGTGGAATCTAAAAAAAATGATACAAATGAACTTATCTACAAAACAGAAACAGACTCACAGATGTGGAAACTCACTTATGGTTACAAAAGGGGAAACTGGGGGAGGGAGGGAAAAATTAGGAGTTTGTGATGAACTTACACACACTACTATATTCCAAGTAGATAGCCAATAAGGACCTACTGTACAGCACAGGGAACTCTGCTCAATATTTTGTACTAACTTAAGGGAAGAGAATATGAAAAAAAACACAACATACATATGTATAACTGAATCACTGCAGTACACCTGAAACTAACACAACATTGTTAATCAGCTATACTCCAATATAAAATTAAAAAGAAAAAAGAAGATGATACTGGTTTTCAAAACCAAGTCAAGAAGGGTTCTTGTCCAGGGACTCAAAGCCCCAAGTGGTCTCCATTCCACCTCCGGGGAAGGGATGCATGCGCTGAGGACGGGGCGTCCACCCTACGAGGTACAGTCCCTGGTGAGGCCATGTGGCTTATCCACTGCGTTTGCCAACAATGTTTGATTCATTCTTCAATGGCACTGTCTAGGTTTCAGATCACTACATCCAACCAAGCTATTTCTAGCCGTATGGACCCCAGGGTTTCTCTTCAGTGACAGAATTGGTGTGATCTTGGATCAGCTGGGCAGTTTGTTTTTTTATAGCGCTTTGAAAGACCAAAAGCGTAGAAGAAACAAAATAGCCAAGCAGAAAGTGAATACATAGAATGGAAAGAGCCAGGTAGGGAAGGTGAGGAGGGAGGTTAAGCCACAGCCCCGCACAACTGTAATTATTATTTTTTTAAAGAAAAGTATAATTCTTTGCTGGCATGCAAAACGAGGCCCAGAAAAGAGCATTTACTCTGAGGAATTTCTAAGATTCGCCTCAAAAAGGCACTCCAGGAGGATGAAAGCCTGCGGGGGGAGAGCCCTGACTCTCTGAGGGTCCCTTCTCCCAGGATCTTTCCTGACGGGGAGTATGGGGGGGTGCAGGGGAGGGTAGACTGGTGATGCCACCTTCCACGTGCTGCTGTCGTGCCCTCTGCCACCCAGGAAACGGGGTAGACGTCCTCTGCTAAAATCCTTACCCCTTCAAGAGTCCTGGGACCTGACCAAATCTGCCGGATGCAGGTTCCCGAGAAAAAACAAACCAAAAAAAAAAAATTTTTTTTTCAGAAAAGTAGCTTTGAAATGAATAGATGCCAAGGTTTCTCTCACAGTCCTGTCACCATTCTTCTTGGGTGCCAGGATTTGAACTGCCTGGTTTTGAGTTTTTCCTGTGTGACTCTGGGGAAGAAACTGAATTGCTTTTTTTTTTTTTTTAACCTCTTTATTGGAGTATAATTGCTTTACAAGGGTGTGTTAGTTTCTGCTGTATAACAAAGTGCATCAGCTATACGTATACATATATCCCCATATCCCCTCCCTCTTGTATCTCCCTCCCTCCCACCCTCGCTATCCCACCCCTCTAGGTGGTCACAAAGCACCGAGCTGATCTCCCTGTGCTATGCGGCTGCTTCCCACTAGCTATCTGTTTTACGTTTGGTAGTGTATATATGTCCA
>NC_041220.1:3578031-3581541 GCF_002837175.3 Physeter macrocephalus
ACTTCACTCTGTATGACAGACTCTAGGTCCATCCACCCCACTACAAATAACTCAATTTCGCTTCTGTTTATGGCTGAGTAATATTCCATTGTATATATGTGCCACATCTTCTTTACCCATTCATCTGTCGATGGACACTTAGGTTGCTTCCATGTCCTGGCTATTGTGAGTAGAGCTGCCGTGAACATTGGGGTGCATGACTCTTTCTGAATTATGGTTTTCTCAGGGTATGTGCCCAGTAGCGGGATTGCAAACCAGCACTTTAAATGTGTTTTTGGAATCAAGTGGGTTAGAAATGAATAATACTTATTAACCATTGTGGTGCTTTTTTCTCTTTTGAATATTCTAGTACTTTATTTCTACCACAGAATAGTTCCTCCCCCCCCTCCCCTTCCCCCGCTTCTCTCTGCATCCTTCATTGCCTCCACCACCCCTACCCTGACTTAGGAAAACTGTTCCTTTTTTCAGGATTCTTTGGTGCTGAGCCACGCCTTATTGAAGGGTGGCTCTCATCAGAGAAATGTGTAAGTACATGAATTCCTCAGGTTCAGTGTGAATCCTCTATTGCCGAATCTTTAGGGTCTTGGAAACCAGCGTTTCCAAATCAGGTGAAGCGTGTCGCTGTCCTCTCTTGCTCGAGACCTCCTCTCATCACCCCGCAGAGAAGCCTGGAGAAAGTTCATTCCATCCCACCAACAAAATAAGATTTTGTCCTTCCCCCTTTAAAACGATTACAGGCAATGGGCATCGCCGTTTCCCTAAGTTAATTCATTACTTTCTCAGATCAGACCGGTGTTTGTCTTCTGAGAAGCTCCTGGCAGTGCAGGAAGAGCAGTGAATGTGTTTGATGCGGCGTGAGTGTGAGAGAGAAGACGAGGTGTGTGTTTCCGTGTGTGAGCGCAGGCGAGGAAGGATGGGTGTAAATATAGTGGCGAGGTATGGGGGAAGAAGGTAAGTTAAAAGGGAAAAAAGGAAACAGTGGACGCTTACAGTGGGCAGTTTTACAGCTTCACAAAATGTTTTATTGTGTTGTGTTTTAATGTAGCCTAGCTATTTAAGCTGGGAAGTCAGGGCACCAGGAGGCATTTGGAAAACATTCTAACGCTCCTTAAGACATTGCAAACCATTTTTTCCTGGCTTCTTTCTAAATGAAAACAAACCTTTATCTTGGAAAATTAAATACATTGTTTGTGGGCATTCTGCAGAGAGAGTATTTCCCTTTGAGGACTCTTTCAGATACAAGAAGGTGAATGACTCAGATTTTTCACTTGTGCCTACTCTTCCTGTGGTGCGTCTGTGTATATAAAGCTGTGCATCAGGGAACTTCCAGAAGCTCTCCTCTGAGGGAGTAGATTGGCTTTTATGCCATATATAGATATATATGTATAGATATATATATAGATGTATAGATATATAGATAGATAGATTTTTTTTTAATGTGACAAGAAGTCTGTGTATCTTGGGCTTTTTCCCTGCTGAAGACAAAGCTTGTTCTCAGCTGCCAGCAGGCTGCTCTGTGGGCCCTTCCCTTCCACCCCAGCTCGGCCTTCCATGGCCCGTGGACCCAATAAATTCCCCCCGAGGTCCAGTGAATGCGCCTGGTGCTGGGCGGGCGGGCAAGGTCAGAAAGACTTCCTTCTCTTCTCAGCAATTCTCCAAATCACCTCTTCGGGATGTGTGAGCCCTGGGTGAGGAATTCAGAGACAAATGTGGGAGCAGACTCCAATTCCTTATTTTATTCTTTTTTTTAAAAAATTTAATAAATTTACTTATTTATTTACTTTTGCCTGCGTTGGGTCTTTCTCTAGTTGCGGCCAGCGGGGGTAACTCTTTGTTGCGGAGCATGGGCTCTAGGCGCGCGGGCTTCAGTAGTTGTGGCTCACGGGCTCAGTAGTTGTGGCTCATCTCAGTAGTTGTGGCTCGCGGGCTCTAGAGCGCAGGCTCAGTAGTTGTTGCGCACGGGCTCTAGTTGTGGCTCGGCTCAGTAGTTGTGGCTCACAAGCTCTAGAGCACAGGCTCAGCAGTCGTGGCGCACGGGCCCAGTTGCTCCGTGGCATGCGGGATCTTCCCAGACCGGGGCTCGAACCCGTGTCCCCTGCATCGGCAGGCGGATTCTTAACCACTGCGCCACCAGGGAAGCCCCCCTTATTTTATTCTTAAAAAGCGTTAGTGATGAGGACAGGCCCAAGCGTCCTCAGGAACAAGAGCACACCTGGAACGGTCACCTGCCACATGGAGCTACCCATGTCCCTTGGCCAGGATGACGCCCGAGCAGGGAGTCCAACGGGTGCCTGAAGCAGACACAGGCCCACGTTTCCTGGTGTGCGGGTTGGACTCCGGTGGCTTGGGGGCCGCAGGGGAAGAGGGCTGGAGTTAGAGAGCAAGGGCCCCTGGGTGTATCCTGGGTTGCTCTCCTGCCTTTATGCTCCCAGAATTAGTGTACTAGCGCTGCTGTAACAAAATACCACAGAGAGGTATTTCCAAATAGTTCTGGAGGCTGAAGTCCAAGGTCAAGTTGCTGGCAGGTGTGGCTCTCCAGAGGCCTCTTCCTCGGCTGCAGACGGCTGCCTTCTCCCTGTGAGTGCATCCCTGGTGTCTTTTCTCTTCCCCCAAGGACCTCAGTCCTATCTATTATTTAGGGCCTCACTCTTATGCCCTCATTTAACCCCAGTGACGCCTTTAAAGGCCCTATCTCCAAATATAGTCACATTGGGGATTGGGGGTCCAACAGACAGATTTGGGGGGACACCATTCGTAGCAGGGGCCACTGAGCCACCAGCGTGAGATCTCAGGTTCCTGATGGCAGGAGCCCGCATGCGGTTCTAAGGAATGTTCATGAGATGCTCTTCACCAGTGCCGGCCCTCCAGGCGCCGTTTCCCTCCGCTCGTGATGGGTGAGATCCTTAAAAACTGACCTGTGGTCCTTCACGTCTCTCATGATTACCCCAGTACTTGTCTCTCCCCCGGAAACACTCTGCTTCTGCTGAGTCCAGGGTCTCCTTTGTTGCTGGTTTTTAGTATCACAGAGCCTTTCCTGAGTAGCAAACTTTTGGTGTACTTTTTGAAGAATTTTTTTTTTTTTTTTTTTTTTTTTTTTTTTTACTGAAGTATAGTTGATTTACAATGTTGTATTAGTTTCAGGTGTACAGCAAAGAAATTCAACTACATATATATATATATATTCTTTTTCAGACTCTTTTCCATTATTGCTTATTACAAGATACTGAGTATAGTTCTCTGTGCTATACAGTAGGTCATTGTTGTTTATCTATTTATATACAGTAGTGTGTATATGTTAATTCCTAATTTCACCCCATTTTCCCCTTTGGTAACCATAAGTTTGTGTTCTATGTCTGTGAGTCTGTTTCTGTTTTGTAAATAAGTTCATGTGTATCATATTTTAGATTCCACATGTAAGTGATATCATATGATATTTGTCTTTCTCTGTCTGACTTATTTCACTTAGTATGATAATCTCTAGGTCCATCCATGTTGCTGTAGATGGCATTA
>NC_041220.1:3582442-3613391 GCF_002837175.3 Physeter macrocephalus
ACATGTAAGTGATATCATATGATATTTGTCTTTCTCTGTCTGACTTATTTCACTTAGTATGATAATCTCTAGGTCCATCCATGTTGCTGTAGATGGCATTATTTCATTCTATTTTATGGCTGAGTAATATTCCATTGTGTATATGTACCACATCTTCTTTATCCATTCCTCTGTTGATGGACACTTAGGTTGTTTCCATGTCTTGGCTATCGTGAATAGTGCTGCTGTGAACATTGGGGTGCATGTACCTTTTCAAAATAGAGTTTTCACTGGATATATGCCCAGGAGTAGGATTACTGGATCACATGGTAGCTCTATTTTTAGTTCTTTAATGAACCTCCATACTGTTCTCCGTAGTGGCTGCACCAGTTTACAGTGCCACCAATAGTGCCGGAGGGTTCCCTTTTCTCCACACCCTCTTCAGCATTTGTTATTTGTAGACATTTTTCGTAAAAGGTGGAGAGAGGTTTGCAAGTGCACAAACACACTGTAACAGTGAGAATGAGCAAGTGATGGCTAAGGAGTATGGATTATCATCACCTCATGGCCCCAAACCAGAGGCGTGATTGGAACCCACAGCCTGTGCTGTGGTACCCAAGGCCAGTGCAGAGCAGAGCCCTTGTGAAGGTCCAGGGGGGACAAGAAAAGTGGCTGCTTCAGCCAGTTCCCTGATGCTTGGACTGGGCACGAGGCCAGCTGGCACGGTCTGCCTGGCGTGGGACGTGGTAGGGGTACTGTCAGGGCAGGGGTGGGGTCGTGAGCCCAGGCCAAGGGCTCCGGCTACAGGAATAGGAAAATGTCTCAGAAGTCCTCAAAAACTGAAGTGAAAATTTTTGAATGATCAGAGTCTAATGATTATCACAGTTTGAAAGCTGTTGTTCTCAAGACACTCTCACGTTCTTCATAATCAGAAGTTTCATAAGCTTTGTTATTACGGAAATAATAATACTAACGCATCATTTGCTCTTTTCTGTGCATTGACATTGCACTGATGGTACAAAAGCAAGGGTGGTACCTTAGCAAGGATTAAGGCAGCGGCACCAAAGCGAACCAGCAGTCACTGTGTTTTTCACCATCATGTACTTGCAGTAAAACAAACAAGCCAAGAAACAAAACTACACCAGTCTTTGATGAGGCAGTAAAGTGTTTAAAATTGCACAAAATCCTGCTCCTTGAGTACTTGTCTTTTCTACGTTCTGGATGAAGAAATGGAAATATAAACAAAGCACTTCTGCTGCATACCAAAGTATTGATACAACGATCGAAAAAGCACTTTTCTGTTTGTGTGTCAGTCATACCTCAATAAAGTGGTTTGTTTTTTTTTTTTTACAAATTATTTTTCTAATTAAGTTGACTTTTTTTAAAAAGCTATTTATTTATTTATTTATTTATTTATTTATGGCTGTGTTGGGTCTTCGTTTCTGGGCGCGGGCTTTCTCTAGTTGCGGCGAGCGGGGGCCACTCTTCATCGCGGTGCGTACGCGGGCCTCTCACTGCTGTGGCCTCTCCCGTTGCGGAGCACAGGCTCCGGACGCGCAGGCTCAGCGGCCACGGCACACGGGCCCAGCCGCTCCGCGGCACGTGGGATCTTCCCGGACCGGGGCACGAACCCGCGTCCCCTGCATCGGCAGGCGGACTCTCAACCACTGTGCCACCAGGGAAGCCCTCAAGTGGTTTTTTAAAAAAGAAATGCACTCTGGACTGTTGGAGCATAAGCGTAACCAGCTGTGCTTTTTTCATGGAACGTAACTTTTTTCCAAAAGAATAGCTCTGCTTACTCGGATTTGGATAGTTGATGTTATGAACTGGATGTTGTGTCCCCAAGATTCATATGTTGAAGTGAATACTTTGCCATGTGATGATAGTAAGAGGAGGAGCCTGTGAGAGGTAATCAGGATCAGGTGAGGTCATGAGGGTGGCGCCCTCGTGAACCGGTTTCGTGCCCTTATGAGAGTCGGGAGAGAGCTTGCCGCCTCTGCTTTCCACCTATGAGGACACAACGAGAATTCAGCAGTCTGCATCCGGGCCGAGAGCTCTCTCCAGGATTCATCCAGGCTATTGCCCTGATCTCAGACTTCCAGCCCCCAGAAGTGTGGGGAATAAATTTCGGTTGTGTATGGGCACCCAATCTGTGGTAATTTGTTACAGCAGCCCGAACTGAGACAGATAATGAAATGTGTCAACAAAAAAACTTTGAAAACCACTTCCTTGGAATTCAGGCTGGGCTCCTGTTACCCAGACCACTGTGACCCTTCCTTACTAAAAACAAGCAAACGCAAGTCACCCGTGAAAATCATGAGTTTCTACTTGCAAATGACGAACAGCTAAGTGACCCAACAGCTAAGCTGTTAGGGTGAATTTGAAGGAGTGTGGACATCCAGGGTCACTTGAGGACAAGGTAACACTCATTTATCTGTGGAAAGTATAGATATGAGACTCTTAAGAAAAGTTCCATTTTTCTTGTGTCATTATAAGAGGAAGATCTAGAACCTTAACAATCCACATTCCATTTGGTTTGACTATATTATAAATAGAATAGTTTCTGGCATCACATAGATCTTGGTTTAAAACCCAAATCTTCCTGTTTCCAATTATGTGACTTTGAGAAATTTACATCTCTGAGTCTCCAGAACAGCCCTCCGTGATCTCTGTTGCCTGGTTTTTATACCCTTGTGTCCCCTTCTGTGACGGACGTTGGTCCGTCTGACCCATAGAATATGATAGAAGTGAAGGCTTGTAACTGCCAAGGTCAGGTTGTAAAAGACGGCAACGTCTGTCTGGAGCTCTTGCTTTTCTTCTGGAGCGCACACAGCTCTTGGGGAGAGCCAGCTGCCAGGCCCTGAGGCCACTCGGGCAGCCCAGGCAGAGGCGCAGGTGGAGAAGGACTGGCCATGAGGCCCGCCAGTGAGCTTGGAAGAACGTTTCAGCTCCACGGAAGCCTCGAGGTGCCTGGTGCCCTGGTGGACAACTTGCCTGCAGCAGCGTGAGAGCCTGAGAGGAAACCAGACAGCTAAGCTGCTCCCAGATTCCTGACCACAGAAACTATTTGTTGTTTTACGTTACTGTGTTTCAGGAGTAATTTATTGGGCAGCAGTAAGTATTAATTTTCTACAGTTTGCTAAAATGTTACTTTCATTCTTTGAAATGTGTCCTGAACCTTCCAGAAATGTTTTTCCCTAGAAATCTGGTAAATGTTGACTTAGTTGTCTGAATCTAAACTAGAAAAGTCAGAACCACGAAAGCAAACAATCCTTTGCTTGAAATAGGCAGAAGTTTGTGGTCTGGTGCAAAATTATAGAGGTTTTCCTGGAAGTTAGGAGCCAGGCTCACAATCTTAGCTATATTTCACCATCTTTATGATACTGTTTCTCTAGTCATTTTGGTTGTTTGCAGTTAGTTCTCTAGAAGGTTCACTAAGAAAGATTCATGGGGAAAGTTCTTGCTTTAGTTTGACTGAATCTAAAATCCCTAACTCCCTTTTCTTGAGCATGTTAAAGAGTATGCCATTATCTTCTGGCATAAAGTAGTACTAGCACAAAATCTGAGGATAAACTGAGTTTCTTTTCCTTTTAAGTACAGTTGTCCCTTGGTATCCACGGGGGATTGATTCCAGGACCCTCCCTTGGATACCAGAATCCACAGATGCTCAAATTCCTAATATAAAATGGTATGGTATTTGCATCTAACTTAAGCACATCCTCCTATATACTTTAAATTCTCTAGATTACTTATAATACCTTAATACAGTGTAAATGCTTTGTAAATAGTTGTAAATACAATGTAAATGCTATGTAAACAGTTGCCAGTGTGTGACAAATTCAAGTTTTGCTTTTTGGAACTTTCTGGAATTTTTTTCCGAACATGTTTGATCCATCTGCGGATGTGAAACCCTTGGGTATGGAGGGCTGATTATACTGTGGTCTTTTTGCATCGATGCCTAAAATACATTTTTTTCCCCCTGCAAAGTTATAGTTTTGTTAGAAAAAATCTTGTACTGTGAGTTGTTGGCTACTATTTTGTACAAGCAGGGGGCACAGCAGTAGTTTCCCATCCTCCCTAAAGAAAGTTCTACTGAATTTTAGATTTCAGCATTTGTTCTTTTGAATTATTTGGTTTTCCTCTTCAGAGGCCCCCTATAATACACATTAGATCTTCTTTTGCTGTTTTCTATAGCTACCACTTTCTGTCAAATCCTTTTTGTCTCTTTCTTCATTTCCTTCAGATATTTAAAAATAACCTCCTTTGCTATCTTCTACTTCCCTTAAAGCATTTTGTGTTGTATTTGTTATTGTGTTTCATTTGGTTTATCTTTGTTTCTCAAATGATTTTTTTCTAAATAATTTCTGGGGTTCTTTCACTTTTCATTTAACACTTTCTTTTTTTCTACTCTTATTTATGCAATTCAAAAATTCTGATTTTGGATGTTTTTATCAAAGCGTATAATAGTTTTCCTTATATTATTTTAAGATATTTTGCAATGGTAAGTTGAAGTTCTTATTCATTGCGTGAGCTTGAATTTCTGGCATATTTCACAGTATGTAAGGATTTCATATACTCCCAGTTCTCTTTTTCTAATAATAACAACTTGGTTTGAGATTTAATAAACCCTTTTCTGCAGCTCATTTTTAAGTGACAGGAGTATTTCTGTCTTTTTAAGAGGGATGAATGAGCCAGGATAGCTTTTCTAACTTCATGACTCTAGATCTCTCTGTTTTGTTGTTTTCAGAAAGTGAACTTCCTGGGATTTTCCTCTTCAGCTCCTCTCCCCTGATCTTATCTGTGATCTCAGGTGGCCTCAGCCTGCAGCAGCTTGAATCAGGATTTTGGTTCCCGACCAGATATTGAAGTCAGGTTACGGCAGTAAGAGCGCTGAATCCTTACAACTAGACCACGAAGGCCAGTGGCTAGTAACAAGGCCCTGGCCTGTCGGCTTTATAGAAATGAATTTCCACAAAGAGACCGAAAGTAGTGAAACAAGCAAAGTGTTTATCAGGAGGAAAAAGAGTACCTGTGAATAGGCTCACAAGGCTGGACTCAAGAGGGGAAGTCGCGCCCTCGTGGTAGTTGGAATCACTTTTATGGGGCAGTTCTTCTGGGTTTCCTCTGGCCAATCATCTTGCTTTGTCTGGCTCTGCGTCTGTATTTGGTTTATCTCAGGGTCTTCCCCTGTGTGAGCACATCTCTTAGTCAAGATGGATTCTAGCGAAGAGGCCTGTGGGTAGGTTGACATCACTTACTATGGGATGGTGCCCCCTCCCTTTTGACCCCTGAGGAGACTTTCTGCACATGTGTAGTTGGGAAGGTCTCCTTGACCTTGAGAACGAGAAACATGTGGTCTCTTTATGTGTTATATGAGCAGGACTCGGTTCCTCTCTGCCCCTGACATGACTGTTATCTTTAAGTGTCCACAGGAGGCAAAGTCCAGCTATTTACCCTGCTCCTGTTGTTATTTTTATCTGGAAGTGTAAACAGGAGGCTGGCTGTAAATGTCTAACCTGGAGCCCATCTATCTCCTACCTCATCTGGACCTCCCCTTTCCTTCTCCCCTGCTGTTCCTGTCCTACTCAGTGAGGAATCTGCTCTCAGCCTCTTTTCCTCAGTGCAGGGCTTTGCCATGGAGAGTTGGTCTGGTTTGTCACCGTCAGGGATTCATAGGCACCAGCTCCTGGATGAATCCAGAGTCCTCAGTCTTCCTGCAGCCCTGCTGGAACCTTCTGCACCATGAGGCCTGCAAAGTGCCCTCCATTTCTGCTGCTGTTCTCAGAATAGTTCACCATGCTTCTCACGGAGTCATCAATAGTAATTTAGTAGATCTCTGTCTTTGGTTTTGCTTCTTGGTTGCTCTGATTGTTTTTAATGGGAAATTCAGAGAGATTAAAATACTGAACTGCCATTACTACCTAATTCCCAGAATGATATTTTCTTGCCTTTTTTTTTTTAATTAATTAATTAATTTTTGGCTGCATTGGGTCTTCGTTGCTGTGCACAGGCTTTCTCTAGTTGCGGTGAGTGGGGGCTACTTTTCGTTGTGGTGTGCAGGCTTCTTGTTGCAGTGGCTTCTCTTTGTTGCAGAGCACAGGCTCTAGGAATGCGGGCTTCAGTAGTTGTAGCATGTGGGCTCAGTACTTGTGGCCCGTGGGCTCTAGAGCACAGACAGGCTCAGTAGTTGTGGTGCACGGACTTAGTTGCTCTGTGGCATGTGGGATCTTCCAGGACCAGGGCTTGAACCCGTGTCCCCTTCATTGGCAGGCAGATTCTTAACCACTGCACCACCAGGGAAGTTCTCTCTTGCTTTTTTTTGCAACAAAATTTCCTCAGAAAATTTTAAGAAACTTGTGCATCTATTTAATTTTTTCTTAATTAGCTTAAAATAAATATTCATTATGTAAATTTTAAAACATACACAGAGGTAGAGAGGATAGTATACTGCCACTCTTCCACAGCATCATTTTCAACAATTATTAACAGATAAGTAATCTTATTTCATTTTTAACCCTATATACTCCTGCTCCCTTGATGGATTATTTTGAATAAAATTCAGGACATCATGTCATTTCAACACAAAATGCTTTCATTTTTCAATTATTTTTGAATGCTGAATTTTGTCTGTCCTATAGATAACATCAGGCTGAGGTGATTTACAACGTCACGTAAGCACAAGTGCATAGCGGAGCCTTCGTTTCACACATTTTAGGAAAACTGTGACATCAAAATTATTCTTAGAGGTTTATGAGAAGACAATACTAAACAACAACAACAACACCTAAAACCATCCATCCAGTTTTTACATCAGTAAATCTGAGAGTCATCCTCAATTGCCTTTTCTCTCCTAAACAGAACCAGCATCCAAAGTTCTCTCTACGCAACATCCCTAGTATCTCTTTTCCCACCATTACTGCCTCAGCTCAGGACTCCACATTTCCTTCCTGGTCTCTGGGGATGGGCTTCCAATGCACCTCGGGACCTCCAGTCTCACCACTGTCAGCTGCTCCTCCAAGAACCATTAGCAAGATCTTTCTGAACTGTAAATCGATTCATTTGCCTCTTCTGCTTAGAAGCACTTTTTGGCCTCCTGTCTTTAAAGCATAAAGAAAACACTGCTTTTGAAATAAACTAGGCTGCTCAGGACCTGGATCGTGTTTCTTTCTTCAGTCTCTCCTCTTACTCTGTACAAACACTACCTGTGTTTCCTTCAGTGCTTTAAATTAGACTTCTGTGCTTTTTTAAAATATGTTATCCTATTTTTCCCTCCCCGACACTGCCAGCCAACTCTGACAAGCTTGGCAATGTCTCTTCCAGCTTTGAAAAAAAATAGCTTACAGAGTACAAGGACCGCAGTTTGTTCACAGAGAAAACGTGAATATTATTTTGGACCTTCCGTATCCTGCTTGCATTTCTTATCTCATTCCTTCCTCCAGACCCTCCGTGAAGTAGGTGAGACAGGTGTTGGCTTCTGTGGATACTAACAGGTAGCAGTCAGCAGGAAGTAGGGGGAGAAGAAACTGGAAAACTCCAGCAGGTGCATTCTGGAGCTTCCTGAGCATAAAGCACATCTGCTTTTGCTTCATGTGTATCATTTTCAGTTAACGCCGGGGATGTCTTTCATTATGCAGCTTTTAGACTTTGCTTTTTCCTAAGCTGTCAAGACTGACCACTAATTCTAAATAATAGGCAACTGAAAAGTTTTCTATTGGAAGCAGGTCAGTTTTTCCCTCACCTTCTTCGCTCACAAAAGCACCCAGGTCAAAAGTTTAGGGAAGCTTGATTTTAAATGGCATCCATGTTTTGTTATTGTAATTTTTGATTTCTAAATACGGAAGAGATTTAATAGTAAAATCCCGCTGGTCCAGGTAGAGGTCCTGGGAATGCCTCTATCTGAAGGTGAAGAATTGGTTTTAAATTTTTAGACGGCCAAAGGCTGATAAAGAACAGGGCTAGGGAAGCAGTTTATGACCTTTACCTACACTTGAACTGGAATGATAATCTGCATTTCCAAAGGCATGAAGAGCTTCCATTTGAATTTCTGTGGTGACACTTCGAAAGACTGATCACTCTATTCTGAAAGAAGATGAAAGAATGTGGGTGAGAGGTTACCAGCAGACAACACTTCCAGTGGGAGCTGACAGTCAATGGGAATAGCTCCAAGAATTCCATTTTTCTAGATGCAATATTTAACTCAATTTTTGGTTTGCATCTGGTAAACAAAAATTTAGAAATTCAAGTGTTGTAACATCTGCTGTCCCACTCCAGCTGACAAGATTTGCTAAAATGTGAAAGGTTTTTGTGTGTGTGTATGAACTGCCTTTTTCAAGTTGTGGGAATAATTTAGGTTTTCAATGAATGTTTTTTGATGAAAGATACATAAATAATAAAACTAATTTCAAAATTCTGAAACCTTATTTTAAGTTTTACTTTGTAGTTTCAGATAGTAATGTCTTTACAAGCAGTGATGTGTTTCCTTCAGAGATTTTAATGAACATAACATGTCAAAAATAAACTGATTAATGTGGATGAATAATAATAATACCACAGTTTACTCAGGCCTATAACCTCTTCCAATGAATAATGTAATCTTGAGAAAATAATTAGATAAAGCTGATTGTTTTTCAAGATGAAATTTAAGAAAATTTGGATATTTAAGAACTGAAAATAAAACACCAATTTAGTCCTTCAGAATTATGTTTGAGAATGCTGAAAATTGGCCTTCCTTCAATTAAAAAAAAAATTTTTTTATAAGTATGTTAGAAGAGACCTCTAGTGTTTATAGTAGCTTACTGCAGTTTCATTTTTTTAAAAGTCTGCCTCTGGGAAGATGGAATAAATGTGTTTTCCTTACTCCTTCCACCAAGTAGAACTAAAAACCCTGACATTATGTATAAAACCAACAGATGATTGGTTCTTCTCAGGACCAGATTGGTTTGAGACCTCAGGACCAGAGGTGATGTGCTCCTGGTGTTTTCTTTTTGCCTCACATATCCCAGACTTGGAGCTAAAGAAGCCAGCAACCCAGAATTGCCAGTGAATCCAGACCAAACAAAACAAGCCTGCTCTGTAGCCAAAGAAGCAAGAAATGGGCAACTAGCAAGACAGAAAACTGTTAGACAGTGACTGCACTGCTCCAGTGAAACAATGCAGAAAAAATTGGAGCCCCGCCTTACCCATGCCAGCAAAGGCTGAGGTGGGAAGCCTAGTTTCCACTGTTCTCAGGCTGTAATGGCAGCAGCACCAACCTCCCCTTAAAACCCCCACTGGTCTAGTGCCAGAGAAAACTGAGCAGGAGCTGGGACTTTCCCCCCTCCCAGGCAGTGTCAGCGGGGACCACGTAGATTTCCACACCTACTTGGCAGTATGAACAGTAATGAGATGCCCTGTCCCTCCTTGCTGGGGTGCTTTCAGAGGAGGCTGGCTGGAAAGTTGGGACTTTTACCTCCACCCAGTAGTAATGAGGCCATGAGGTCAGTGGAGACCATGAGGGGAGCAGTAACAAGGCCCCTTGACCCCTCTCACAGGGAGGTAGCAGTGGAGGCTGAGTGTAGGAAAGGGACTCCAACAGTAATGAGGAGCCCCTCCCCTCAGGTGTCAATGAATGAAGATCAAGTGGGAACCTGAAATTCCACCCCATCTCCAGAAGGAGGCAGTGCAACCTCCACTTCTGTTTGCCCTTCTACAAGAAATTACCCAGACCAGAAATTTAAATAAAATCCAAATCCCATGATATAATGTCTAGGTTTTAATAGAAAATCACTCATACTGAGAACCAGGAAGATCTCAAACTGAATGAAAAAAAGTCAATGAATAGATGCCAACATTAAGATGATAAAAATGTTTGAATTATCTGATAGACGTTTTAGAGGATTCATCATAGAAATGCTTCAACAAGCATTACAAATGTGCTTGAAACAAACAAATGTAGAATGTATCACCAAGGAAATAGAAGACATAAAAAGAGAAATGAAACCTTTAGAACTGAAAAATACAGTAACCAAAATAAAAAACTCAGTGAGTCCGCTCAACAGCAGAATAGAGGGGATAGAGGAAAGAATCAGTGAACTTGAAGACAGGGCAAGAGAAATTACCCAATCTGAAAAAGAGAAAAAAATGGATTGAAAAAGGGTAAAGAGACCTTCAGAGACCTCTGGGACTATAACAAAATATTTAACATTCTTGTCATCTGAGTCCTTAGAAGAAGCAGGCAAAGAGGACAGAACTGAAAAAGCACTTAAAGAAATAATAGCTGAAAAGTGAAAGGGAAATGGCATCCTAACTATGTAAGAAAAACCATCTGAATAACAGATTTATCATGAGAAACCACGGAAGCCATAAGGAAGTGACTCAACATTTTTGAAGTGATGAAAGAAAAGAACTGTCAACACAAAGTCTATACTCAGCTAGATACCCATCACAAATGAAGAAGAAAGAAGGCATTCTCAGACGAAGAAAAACTAATAAGATTTCTCACCAATAGACCTACCCTAAAAGACCAGCTAAAAGACGTTCTCAAAACAGAAAAGAAATGATGAAAGAAGGAAATTTGAAACATCTGAAAGGAAGAAAGAACAATGGAAAGAGTAAATATGATGTAAATAGAAAACATTTTTTTTCTTATTTTGGGTTTCCTAAATTATGTTTGAGAGTTGAAGCAAAAGTCATAATACTGCTAGATGTGGTTCTGAATGAATACAGAAAAATATTTAAGCCATTTATAAATGGGGGAGAGTAAAATGACATAAAGATAAGGTTTCTATACTTCTCTCAAACTGGTAAAATAATGATACCAGAAGATGGTTACAAGTTATGAATATATAATGTAATACTTAACAATCACTAAAAAACTGTATTAAAAGATACATTCAAAAACACTGGATGAACCAAAATGGAATACTAAAATATGTTCAGGTAACGCAGGCAGGAAGGAAAAAGAAAACCAAGACATGAAAAACAGATCAAACAGAAAACAAATGGCAGATTTAAAGTCTACCATACTAATAATTACTTTAAATGCAAATTGCTTAAATACACCAATTAAAAAATAAAGATTGACAGAGTGCATTAAAAACCTGATCCACGGGCTTCCCTGGTGGCGCAGTGGTTGAGAGTCCGCCTGCCGATGCAGGGGACACGGGTTCGCGCCCCAGTCCGGGAGGATCCCACGTGCCGCGGAGCGGCTGGGCCCGTGAGCCACGGCCGCTGAGCCTGTGCGTCCGGAGCCTGTGCTCCGCAACGGGAGAGGCCACAACAGTGAGAGGCCCGCATACCGCAAAAAAAAAAAAAAAAAAAAAACGAAAACAAACAAAAAAAAACCTGATCCACCTATCTGCTGTTCACAAAAAACCCGCTTCAAACATAACAATATAGACAGGTTGAAAGAAAAAGATGGAAAAATTTACATCATGCTATGCAAACATTAATTAAAAGAAAGCAAGATTAACTATATTAATATTAGATAAGTAGACTGCAGAGCAAATAAAATTGCCAGAGGCAGAGAAAGATATATAATGATAAAAGAATCAATCCACCAAGAAGACACAGCAATCATGAACAGGTGTCTACCACACAACAGACCTTCAAAATACATGAAGAAAAAACTGATAGAACTGAAAGGAAAACTGGACAAATCCACAATTACAGTTGGAGACTTCAACACCCCTCTTCCAACAATTGATAGAACAATTAGCCTGAAATTCAGCAAGGATGTAAAAGAACTGAACACCCTCAACCAACAGGATCTAATCAACATTTATAGAGCAGTCCACCCAACAACAATGAATACAAATTATTTTCAAGTACCCATGGAACATATACCAAAATAGACCATATCTTTAGTCATAAAGCAAACTTTACCATATTATCAGACAAAATAAAAAATCACATGATCATATCAATTAATGCAGAAAAAGCAGTTGACAAAATTCAACACCCTTTCATGATAAAAACTCTCAGACATATAGAAATAGACAGGAACACCCTCACCTTGGTAAAAAAGCAGGAAATGCATATGTTTTCAAAACTGGATCAAACCTTAGATAAGAAAACTATGATTTCAAAACGTGGACTGACCTACCACAATTGGTGATAGAATGGAACCTATACAAGACTCTTACGTTAACCAATTCTCAATGAAATTAAGAACACTAATTCATCATATTATCTGTTACTTTCTGTTGGAGATAAGAGATAAGCGTGAGGCTGTTATCTGGGATGGAAGGCTTGGAGCAGAGGGAAAAAGCGAAGTCCAAATTTGGAGCAGAAAACAAGCAAAGAGACTACAGATGCTTCCAAGAGCAATAAAAGCATTAAAGTCCAAAAACATGGCCACTTTCAGAACCAACAAGTTGGAGTTAACCAAATGCATCTGAAGCTGTGGTAACATTGAATGAGGCTCTACACCTGGTAATGTCAAGCAGTCTAAGGAGGCAACCTGGGCCAACAGGACATGACCAGACGACCATGGAGCCTGAGTCTTGACCCAACACAGCTCTGGGGTCAAGACTGGAATTCCAGACTGGAATGTACGCACCAAATCCCATGTTCCCAGAGCCTGGAACTGCAACAGCTTCAGATTTGGGAAAAGTAGACCACTGGCCAACTATGTGTCTGTCAGATGGTAAATTCAATCAAAAATTTACCCTGGGTATTTATGGACACAGCATCTATGCACATTAGCCTTTCTCTTAGGAGAGGCAATCTTTTGCTGGCAGGAGGCTCTTAGCATTACAATGATTTTCTAGTCTAAGTAAATACTTTTTGGTGAACCCAGAAATGCACTGCATTATGTGTATTAGAGCCTATAGAAATCTTTCTACATTGTGAATATACAAAAGTAGACAATATCCTAATGTCCAAAAGCACTGTGTCTATGTAGCCTCCACGAGACTGGACATGAATGGTAATAACTGAGGTTCACTGAGCCTTTCCTATGTGCTAGGCACTTGGGTAAGCAGGTCACATTTAGGGACAAGTTGATCTGTCACAAGCCTGTAAGACAGATAATATTATTCTCACCACTTATCAGATGAAGACGCTGAGGCACAGAAAAGAAGGCATCTGGCTGAAGTTGCAGATAGACTGCTTAGATCTTGAATGTGAACCCAGCCAGGCTAGCTCCAGACTCTGTGCTCTGACTCATTGCTCTGTGAATGATTAAACAGTAAATGTTTGAATTGTTACGTCCAAAAAGGTTGCACAAATGGCTTTCCTTGAAATTGTCTTGGCACACATGATTTTTGGTCAATGCGGAAGACTCTTTACTTTAGAGTCAGTTTGGAAGTTATTTTTTTCTTCACAAAAAGCAGATGGCTGTAAAACCCCTTCTAATCCTGTCTTATTTGATGTCTCACAGACTCGAACAAGAAACAACAGCAGAAAGTGCTGTAACACCAGTGTCGAAAGTTGTAGAAACATGACGGACAAGCCTCAGTGCTGTGTAATATTCCATGTTCCCTTCTCCCATTTACCTCTCTCTGGCGTCAGAAAATTTTGTTTTTCTCTGCAAAGAATCTACTATTCCTTGCCCTTTGGGGATTGTTTTAACTCGGCTGCTGAGTTTCCTAGTCTTTAGTCTCTTTCAGTATTATTCAATATATGAAAGAAAATATTGGATTCCCTTTAAAAATTATCTTGCTTCCTGGTTGAGTGTCTATGAATGCAACTCTGAGCAGAAACCTGCTACAACAAGGACCCCCTTGTTTTACTAGGGTTTCCCATAGTGTGACAGAGAAGGACCACTCCCAGTGGCAGACAGGTCATTGCAGGGATTTTACACAATATTTTGAAGGGAAAAAAGTTAACATATACACACTACTATATATAAAATAGATAACCAACAAGAGCCTACTGCATAGCACAGGGAACTCTACTCAATATTCTGTAATAACCTATATGGGAAAAGAATCTGAAAAAGAATGGATATGTGTATATGTATAACTGAATCACTTTGCTGTACACTTGAAACTAACACAACACTGTAAATCAACTCTACTCCAATATAAAATAAAAATTTAAAAAATTATTTAGATAGAGAATAAATACCTCGTATTTAAAATTGCAAGTTGATGCAACTGTAAGCTAAAAAAATGCAGACTTCTTTTAAAATTAGAAAGAAACAGAAGAACCCCAAAACAAACAAGAGAAAATATTCAATCAGAAAAGAGTAAAATACTTTTAACAGTGTCACAGGTTGACCAGCTCCTGAGAAGAGCTGGAATATCAAAATCTCAGAGTTTATTATTTCTTGTTCATCCTATGTGCTTGAGTTAATTACAATTATATATAATTCTCATTTTGTAATACAGGTTTAGTTATTTTTGTTAACTTTTCAGTTGTTTATATGATACGCTCATTACAAAACTCCTTTTGTTATTCTCATAGTTATTCCCACTGGGCAAGTTAGATCCCCACTAAAAACTGCAATAAAATTCTGTCACTCAAAACAGGAAAATGAGGGAAGCAGCACTCCTCCAGGCTGGCTCCATAATTCAGCAGACACTTGATGGTAACTGATTATATACTACATGTTACGATCGTTTAACAAAGAAATGGTTAGAAACCAAGACTATAATTTTATGATAGAAAATAACAAACATCAACATGAAAGATGTGTCGACTGTGATTTTGAAGGTTCCTTTTTCCGTGTAATAATTTTTTCCTATTTCTCTAGGTCACCTTTTCTGAATAAGAGGAAAATTTAAATCAAACTAAGAAGATATATCTACTCTTGGATGAAAAGAGAATACCTTATCTAGAAATAGATTTTTGACTTCAAGAGTCTAAGGAATAGTTTATGAAGATCAACTGTAAAGGCCTTTAAAGGCTATGAGATAGAAAGCTTTACTGGTCCCTTTTTACTTCATTTAGTAAGGAGAGTTTTGAAAATCAAGAGACTTTGGTTCAATTACTCTTACCATTCTGTCTTATTGGAAATGAGAGTATTGTGCTCTAAACATCATGTTTTCATTGTTGTTATTTAATCTTTTGGACAACTGAATTACTTATTTTCTTTTAAATATCCCCAGGGTTTACAGATCTGACGATGGGCTCAGATTTTTGTGATGTGGTTTTGCAATCCTAGAGTATTTGGTCATTTTAGTAAAAAAATAGTCCTTTCATGATTCAGCCCTAGGCATGGGAAAAGATCATTTCTCTCCTCACGCCAGTGTTATCTGAGACTCCACAAACAACAGATTGACACTATAGCTCAAAGACAGAAGTAAGGATCTGGATTTAGGAAGCAATGGTTAGGGTTATATTATTTGCAAATATTTTGTCCCATTCCATAGGTTGTCTTTTCATTTTCTAGATGGTTCTCTTTATGGGCAAAAGCTTTTAAGTTTAAATAAATCCCATTTGCTTATTTTTGCCTTTTTTTCTTTTGCATTATGAGATACATCCAAAAAAAAACATTGCTGCAATTTATGTCAAAGAGTATTCTGCCTATGTTCTCTTCTAGAAGTTTTATGGTTTCAGGTCTTACATTTAAGTCTTTAATCCATTTTGAGTTTATTTCTGTATATTGTGTGAGGGAATGTTCTAATTTCATTGTTTTACACGTGGCTGTCCACTTATTGAAGAGACTGTCTTTTCTCCATTGCATATTCTTGCTTCCTTTGTCATAGATTAATTGACCATAGGTGCATGAGTTTTTTTCTGGGCTCTCTGTTCCATTGATCTAGGTATTTGTGATTGTGTCAGTACCATGTTGTTTTGATTACTCTAGCTTTGCAGTATAGTCTGAAGACCTTGCACTTTATGCCTCCAGCTTTGTTCTTTTTTTCCCAAGATTGCTTTCTTGATTTGGGGTCTTTTGTGGTTCATATGAATTTTAGGATTATATGTTCAAGTTCTGTGAAAAATGTCATGGGTATTATCATAGAGATCACATTAAATCTGTTGATTGCTTTGGGTAGTATGGTCATTTTAACAATATTAATTCTTCCAGTCCAAGAGCATGGGACATCATTACATTTCTTTGTATAATCTTTGATTTCCTTCAACAATATTTTATAGTTTTCATAATATAGGTCTTTCACCTCCTTGGTTATATTTATTCCTAGATATTTTATTCTTTTTGATGTGATTTTAAATGGGATTGTTTTTTATTTTCTCTTTCTGATAGTTCATTATTAGTGTATAGAAATGCAACAGATTTCTGTATATTGCTCTTGGATCCTACAACTTTGCTGAGTTCATTTATTAGTTCTAATAATTTTGGGGTGGAGAGTTTAGGGTTTTCTACATAAAATATTATTTCGTCTGCCTAAGGGATTAATAACCAAAATATATAAACTTCTCACACAGCTCAATATCAAAAAAAAAAACCAGCCCAATCAAAAATGTGCAGAAGACCTGAATAGACATTTTTCCAAAGAAAACATACAGATGGCTAACAGGCACAGGAAAAGATGCTCAACATCACTAATTACTAGAGAAACGCAAATTAAAACACCAGTGAGGTATTGCCTCACACCTGTCAGAATGGCTATTATCAAAACATCTACAAATAACAATTTTTGGAGAGGATGTAGAGAAAAGGGGACAATTGTACTCTGTTGGTGGAAATGTAAATTTGTGCAGCCACTATGGAGTACAATATGGAGGTTTCTAAGAAAACTAAAAATAGAACAACCATATGATCCATCATTTCCACTCCTTGGTATTTATCTGGAAAAAAAATGAAAACACTAATTTGAAAAGATACATGCACCCCAGTGTTCATAGCAGAACTATTTACAATACCCAAGATATGGAAGCATCCCACATGCCCATCAACAGGTGAAAGGATAAAGAAGATGTGTTTTTTATATATATATATATATATATATATATATATATATATATATATATATATATATATATACAGTGGAGTATTACTCAGCTATTAAAAAAAGGAAGGAATTCTGCCATTTGCAGCAATCTGGATGGACCTAGAGAATATTAAGCTTAGTTAAATAAGACAGAAAAAGACAAATGCTATATGATATCACTTATATGTGTATTTTGAAAAATAATACAAATAAGTATATATGCAAAACAGAAACTCACAGATATAGAAAACAAACTAGTGTTTACTGAAGGGGAGAAAAAAGGGGAGGAGCAAATTAGGAGTATGGGGTTGAGAGACATAAACTTCTATGTAAACAATAGATAAGCAACAAGGATACATTGAATATCAGAGGGAATTATAGCCATTTTCTTGTAATATCTTTTAATGGAGTGTAATCTGTAAAAATACTGAATCATTATGCTGTATACCTGAAACTAACATAGTAAAATCAACTAGACTTCATAAAAAATATAAAGTCACACTGTTGTACACCTGAAACCTTAAAAAAAAAAAAAAGAAGCAGCAATGCTTATTTTGCCTTCAGAGACTGTCTAGATATATCATTAGATGTTCTGCATAGAGGGTGACACTTGGGTGTAGTGGGCATGTTAATTTTGTTTGGCCATTATCCATCCATGTCTCCTTCTATTCATTGCACCTTTATTTGGGTGAGGGAATCCATCCCCCTCTATTATGTGACCTGGACCATATGTATGCTCACCCTAGGCTTCAAGGAGAGCACATGACTCCGCCTGGCCAATCAGAGCACCATGTCCCACTAGTGATGAACTGGGTCAGGGATGTGCTTGTGACCTCAGCTGGGTCCAGGAGAATTCTCTCTGGAACTTTTGCTGGAACTTTTAGGAACAAGGTAGTGTCTTCTTCTGTAACAGAGCAGGACCCTATGGGACCTTCCTGGGACAGACCCCTCCCCCATATCCTCTGCTGTAGTTTTTCTCTGAAATACCCAGATAATTGTACCTTATGCATATTTCCTGAGTTTTTCAGATGCTAAAACCACCACCAAATGGAAGAAATTAACTACTTGATGATCATGAGCCAATAGTCTCCAGACCTACTGGTGCCTAAGGATGGATAGTGTTAACCCCTGTGACCCTGCCCTACTACCTCACCATCAACCAATCAGAGAATTGTGTATAAGCTGATCACATACCCTGGGGTGCCCCTCCCTCACCTGGCCTTTAAAAATGCTTTGCCGAAACGCTTCAGGAAGTTTGGGGGTGATTTGGAGCATGAGCCACCCATTCTTCTTGTATGGTCCTGCAATAAAATTTTTCCTGCTCCAAACTCTGACGTTTTGGTTTGTGTGTCCTCACTGTGCATTGGGCACACAAGCCTGTGTTTGGTAACACTTCTGCTAGGGTGGCCAAGCTGGCCAAGAGTGCAGCCTGGAACTTCTGGTAGCCATTTTTTTGCAAACACTGAGAAGCATTAGGCTTTGCCTGAGAAAAAGCCAACCCAGAAGAAAGCAAATCAAAAAGACGGTGCGAGTAAGAAATTCCTGAAAATGAAATTGAGTCCTTGCTTCCCTCTGGGCCTGAGCTTATCCGTACCCCTGCACTGTCAGTTTTGTGAGCCAATACTTATTATTATGATTTTAATTTAAGCCAGTTTAAACTGAGTTACACTGGCCACCGAAAGAGTTCTGATTAACACAACTAGTTTTCTGTGAATTGGAGCCATTTGCCATGACGAGGAATGAATTATTGTTATGAGATCTTGGGGTCCTAGAGGAGAGTGACTGAGGAAAATCAGAGTAAAGGACAGAATTTCAGATTAGCTATTAAAATAGTGCAGGCTGCCCGCCAAATAGCGAAAACTAGGTTTTATCAATTGATCCATGCTGTAATGTGTGAAACAAGACATTGTTTAAAAAAACTAGTGCAGGCTGGTCCACCTTGTTCAAAAGGAATGAAAGCCATATGTCTGAGGCTGAATAATAGCCTCCCAATGTTATCTGCTTTTTAATTCTCAGGACCTGTGTATGTTCCTTTATATGGCAAAAGGGACTTTACCGAGGGATTAAGGTAAGGATCTGGAAATGGGGAAATATACTGGGTTATCTGGGTGAGCTCTAAATGTAATCACAAGGGCACTTATCAGAGCGATGTAAGAAGTCCAAGGAGGATTAAGGTGATGAGAAGACAGACACAGAGTTTGGAGTGCTGTGACTCTGAAGCAGGGGATGCCAAGGCAGCCTCTGGAAAAGGCAAGGAACAAATTCTCCCCTGGACCCTCCAGAAGGAACCAACCTTTCATCGTAAGATGAATTTCAGACTTTTGATCTCCAGAATCACAATAGAATAAACTCGTGCTGTTTAAGCCACTACGTGTGTAGTAATTTGTTGTAGCAGGACTAGGAAACTAATACCCATGTTGAATTAAATGGATCTTTTTGAGATGGACCAAATATTGAAAACTATTTTGCCACTTGAACTGCTAGCAGCTATTTGGGGGAAACGATCTCCAAGTATACCTGGACCTTATTCTCTGAGCTAATTAAAACCACATTTCTAATTAGGGGTAAAGATGGGGATTTCCCAGTGGTTGGATGACTTAAAAGGATCCTCAGGTTCAGATTATATCATGGTGTTCATGATTTTAGCATCTAATTACCCAAGAGAAGCATGTTAGGAGGCCTTCTAAGGATGGTGGGATAATTCTCCAGCCGACTTGAAATGTGGAGAGATGAGAAGTTAAAATTCCTCTCAGGAGACAGTGTGTCAGTCAGGAAACTATTTCCGGTCCGTTGAAGTATCTTTTTATAGCTGGGAAAATCCACTTGTGGGCCATGGAGAAAGGTTTCTTTAATTTATTGACTTTGGCTTTTGGACGTTCATGTTCCTGGACGTGAGCAGATGTTGGCTCTGGGGAGAACGAGCTTGAGGACAGTTACAGGACACGTGTAGGTCTGCAGCACGCTGGCGCTGTTCATCATCGCTGCCCGTCGCTGCCCGTGAGCGGGAAAGCGATAAGGGCCTAACCTTCCCGGAAGGAGGCCAAGTGTGTTTCACCTCAGCTGTAACTTAGATGCCATGTCCTACCCTGGTGAAGTACCATTTTGTTTAAAAGAACACGTCGTGAGCATAGACAGCTGGAGACCCAGAAGAGACACACCCTGAACACGCAGGCCGGTCAGCGCCTTCCTGCCGGCTCTTCTCTGCTGTAAGCGCTTCTGGAGAGACAAAGCCTGGCTGAGTTGATCCTTAGATTGGCCTCAGCACAATAACTCTTGGGCAAATCTAGGGACAAGAGTCTCTCCTTAAACCCTCCTACACTGTGGGTGGCACTGTGAATTGGTGCAGCCACTATGGAGAACAGTATGGAGGTTCCTTAAAAAACTGAAAATAGAACTACCATAGGACCCAGCAATCCCACTACTGGGCTTATATCCGGAAAACATGAAAACTCTAATTTGAAAAGACACATGCACCCCAATGTTCATAGCAGTGCTATTTACAATAGCCAGGACATGAAAGCAACCTAAATGTCCATCGACAGATGAATGGATAAAGAAGATGTGGTACATATATACAATGGAATATTACTCAGCCATAAAAAGGAATGAAATAATGTCATCTACATACAGCAACATGGATGGACCTAGAGATTATCATACTAAGTGAAGTAAGTCAGACAAAGACAAATATCATATGATATCACATGTATGTGGAATCTAAAAAAAGGATACAAATAAACCTACTTAGAAAATAGAAATAGACTCACAGACATAGAAAACAAACTTATGGTGACCAAAGGGGAGGGGGAGGAGAGGGATAAACAAGGAGTATGGGATTAGCAGATACACACCGCTATATATAAAATAACCAACAAGGACCTGCTGTACAGCACAGGGGACTCTACTCAAGACTCTGTAATGACCTATATGGGAAAAGAATCTAAAAAAGAGTAGATATATGTAAATGTATTACTGATTCACTTTGCTGAAACTAACACAACATTGTAAATAAACTACAGTCCATTACAAATTAAAGAAAAAAGAAAAGAATAGATATTGATGCCGCCAGGCCAAAGGGAGTGGGCGGACCGAGCTATTTCACGTCCGTGGGCTTGCACGCCCTTGAATGGAAGGGGTGGGGACACTGGGCGACTCGGGCGCGGTTTGGGTGCGGAGGGGGCCGTCCTGCCCGCTCCGGTGCTGAGTAGGGGGCGTGGAGATGGGAAAGATGCTCGGGACAGACTCTAACAGCCTGTCTCTGCCTGGGACGGGGTTGTCTGACTTCCCCGCCTGATGGGATTCTGTTTGCAGTCAAACTGACTTGAGTTACCTTAGCAAGTGTCACCTGTTTCCCTCTGAACTGTGTCAAGCGCTCTTCTAAAATTAGACCAACACGTGAAACCCTTTCACAGGCTTGGTGTTTTTTTTTTTTTCCTTTAACAAAATCTAGATCCTGTTTCAGGCAAAGATGCCCCTGGATGAGGCAGCCGCTTTTCATCACAGGGAAATTTCCCCCGAGGATTTTGCCGCCTTTCCCAACGCGCGGGGGCCTGTGGAGGGGGAACGTGTGCCCCGGCGTGTTCCCTGTGAGCGCGGCCGTGCCCCCAACACCCTCTCGCCCTCTCCCCTCCAGAGGGGGCTGCGGACCCTGGTGTCGCCTATCTCTTTGAGAACAGCTGCTGCGTGCTGCCACGCTTCTGAATGCTGAGAAATGGCTCGGAAGGAAGGGAGGACTTTGGAGACGTCACCGTTACTGTTTGGAGCCTCGGGTGTGGGCTGGCGAGGCAGGCGAGTCACCGCTTAGAAGGTGGCTTCGTGGGAAAGGGCTGCAGGGCCTGGGGAGACGCCCGGCCCCCTTGGAGCAGCATGGGTGGGGAGGCCGGTGCCGGGGGGGATTTAGCTCAGGGGCCGCAAGTCATCTGTGCACGCCGCCGGGGAAGCAAGGGGGACCCGCCGGCCGCCGGCCGCCTGGCGCGGGAGCTGGAGGCGGGTCCTCAGGTCCCAAGCGGCCCCGGGGCAGGCGGAGCACGTGGCGACCACCCGTCACCGTGATCCGGGCCACGGGGCAGGGGCCGCCGGCCCTTCCAGGGTCTCTGGGAACAAGGGGCCCAGGGAGCAGGGTGGGGGCCTTCGTGTCCCTCCCCCACGCCCTTTCCCCCGCCAGCCTCTCTTCTTTCTGTCCTCGCCTTCTCCCCACGCCCCCCGTTGCCTGCTCTGCCGGTTTTGCTTCCTTTTGTGCTATGCTGTCCATATCCTTGGGTTAAGGGGACATCGATGTCACTATTCTGTATATTTTCCTCTAGTAAAACCCTGTTCTGTGCAAGGGAACAAATCCTGCCGGGCCCCCGCGCTCCGCCCCAGCCCCGTGTCCCCTGTTTCTGCTCTTCAGGAGGCTGGGAGTGTGGAGCGGCTCCGACCCCCTCCTGGCCTGAGCCATAGGATCCAGGGGTTCTGATGACCCCCCAACCCTCGTCTTCGCTGCAAGTCACCTAAGAGGTCGCCCCCAGAGGAGGGGCAGTGAGATGGGATGCCCACAGGAGACCCCAGGACAGAGCGCCCCGGACTTCTGCCCTGCTTGCTTCCGTCACCTCCAAGGTCAGAAGCCCAAGTCCTCAAGGTCATCCTTTTTACTCTGACCCTTATCCCCATAGTGTTCAGGACGTTCTCATCTGACTCAGCAGCCCCCTTCCTGCCCCCCTGAAACAGGAGGCAAGGGGGCAGGGCACGACCTTTAAAGGAATGATCGGGCCATAGGACGTAACAAAAGCTGGTTAGAACCAACTGTGTCCAAGATGGCGGAAGATTTAACTTCCAGTGGACCTTGAGCCTCAACGTACGCTCATGGTGACACATCAGCTAAATGACACGCCCACCGGCGCCGTGACAGTTCTGCGGCCAACCACAAAAGGCCAAAAAGTGGGCGGTGGCCCCGTTCCTGGAAATCTCAGCCCTTTCCCCAGAATAGATGGAATAACCCTCCCGCTCATTAGCCTGTGAAATTACCCAGCCCATGAAAACTAGCCACGCCATATTTCAAGGCCTCTCCCCTTCTGAGGTGGCTCACACTCTGTCTGTGGAGTGTGTTTCTCTCTAAATAAATCCACTTCTTTTTTTTTTTTTTTTTTTTTGCGGTACGCGGGCCTCTCACTGTTGTGTTGTGGCCTCTCCCGTTGCGGAGCACAGGCTCCGGACGCGCAGGCTCAGCGGCCACGGCTCACGGGCCCGGCCGCTCCGCGGCACGTGGGATCCTCCCGGACCGGGGCTCGAACCCGTGGCCCCTGCATCGGCGGGCGGATTCTCAACCCCTGCGCCACCAGGGAAGCCCTAAAATAAAAAGTTTTTTAAAAAAAGGAATAATGGGGTGAGAGCCAGATTAGAGATGTCGGGAAAGTGAGTGAGAAGATAGAAGGGAGATGGTTCTGGGAAGGAAGAGACAGGGCAGAGGCTGGAACGTAGGGTCTGGGAAGGTGTGCGCGTTAGTTTTAATGAGAACTAGTTGGACATGTTTAAATAAGAATGGGAACGATTCAATTGGGAGGGAAAGACTGAATTCAAGACAGAGTAAGTCTGAATCCCATCCTCCACTCTCGCCGCTTAGGCCTCTCAGATCACCTTAGAGAAGAGCTTTCCAGCTCGAATAGAAGGATAGCTAGAGCTGTAGGTAACGTGGTATGTTTGGTAGAAGTAGACAGAGGGTTCTAGTTTGATGTTTTTATTTTTATGGAAAATAGGAAATAAGGTTATTTCCTGAGAGTGAGGAAAGTAGTTCTGTGACTGTGTGTGTGTGTGTGTGTGTGTGTGTGTGTAGGGTGATGTTAGTAGGAGGATTCAAAGGACTAGAGAAATATAGGGAAGTTTCCAGTTTTCTATCACTGCATAACAAACCACCTCAGAATGCAGTGGTTTAATAATTTAATTGTGCTCATGGACTCCGTGACTCAGGAATCTGTACAGAGCACATGGGGATAGTTCGCCTCTACCCCCGTGATGCCTGGGGCCTCAGTCAGAAAGATGTGAAGGTTCGGGGTAGCCTGATGGCTGGGGCTGTTATCATGCGGAAGATTCTTCATTTACGCGTCTGGCAGTTGACCCTGCCTCTCTGCTGAGACCTCAGCTAGGTCTGTAAACTGCACACGGACGTGCGCCCGTCCCGCGGGTCTGGTCTCCCTCACAGCACAGTGGCTGGGTTCTAGAGTGAGTTCCTGAAGAGGCTGGAGGAGGAAGCCGCCAGTTTCTAAGGCCTGGCCTCTCCACCTGGAAGGGCGCCTTAGTTTCTGCCGAAGAGCTCAAAGATATTGTTCTGTGCGTGCCTTGAGGATTCGGAACCAGGACCCTGCCCCCAGGCTGCACTATTGTTTCTTGATGGTTCCTCCCTTGTCTCTGCATCCCCTCCCTTCCCTGATTAGCAACGCTTTGAACCTGCCCTTGGGAACTCAGGGAAGGTCATGGAGGCTGAATGAAGCCTGTTTCCTACAAACAAGAAATGGGGGACACGGAAAGGATATGTACCAAGGAGCCCCACAAGGTCCTGCTTGGTTTCACAAGGACTGACAAATGGACAGTATGGAATTGGACATTTTATCAGTTGTAATCCTGGCTAATCACTAAACAATTGGATACCGATCTCAATGCAGTGGTTAGAAATAGTTGATTCGCTAGGGTAGTAGCTGAGGATCCTGCTAGGTCTGTGTGTTGCACGTGGGAAGCAGTTATTTTCTCCTCCATCCCTGTGTTACACAGCTCACAGCTGTAGCCACCGTCCCCCCGCTCCCTTAAGTCTTTGTCTGCAGCTCCATTATAATGCCAGGCACTTGTGCTAAAAATAGCCGTTCCATTTTCTCGTGACTCCACCCAGGTTCATCTGCCTGCTTTCCTTGCATCCCAGGAGGCCATATCCACAGTAAGGATATTTTAGCAAGCCTTTGTATTTCTTCCCCTCCAACTACAGACGACCCACCCGCCCTTCCTCTGCAGGGCTGCGGGCAGCTTTCCTAAATAGCGCCTTAGAGTGGATGCCCGGCTGCACTGGCGCCCTGACAGGGACTCTTGGAGGGAGTGGACACCAGAGGAAACTTTCAAGAGGAAAAAGGTCCCTGCCTAGGGAAGCAGTCTCTTTGAATTTTTGTAAAAGGTTGAGAGACCTTGCTAGAGAGATCAGGGGTGATACCACGTGAAAGGGAAGCCCAAACAATGGGAGGTCACCAGACAAAGAAACAGGAGGAGGTTTGTAAGGAATTCGTCGTCCTGATTCTAAGATGTACATTTTTTTTCTCTTCATATTTCAGTGTTGCACACGTTGAGACAGAGCTTGCAATGGCTGGGTATGTTTCACATCATGGTGGCGTTTCTTCTCTCCCCTGCTAGCCTTGTAGCCCCACTCCACCCCAGAAACAAAGGCATTATTAAGGTGCAGGCGTGCCTCTTGCAACGGATGGTGAACAGATTTGATGAAACAATATATTCACCGAGGTAAATTCAGCACGGTCCAGGGTTTACCTGCAGCCTTGTGAACTAAGAATCTTAATTTGCAAGCACACGAAAGGACATTTTCTAAGAAAGAATCTACTATTTACTTGGCTTACAAAGCTGGAAGTATAAATTTAGACTGTCCATTGAACAGACGTAACAGACACACTGGGAGGGGCGGAGGAATGTTCAAGTCAGACCAACAATTTCCCTCCTACCGTCGGCCTCGGACGCAGAAGCCGCGTTTTCATCAGGGAGCCGAGTGGCTCTCACAGGACACAGAGCCTCGCCGACAGGCGTGTGGTACTCTCCGGCCTCCGTGACTTCCCTCTCGGAACCTCCTTTGCAGGCCCCTCCACTAGCCCTTTCTGACGACTCTGGTTTCTTCTCTCAATTTTTTCTTGGGAATCCAGGCAGGTAGTATTAAAAAACAAAAAACAAAAAATACTTTTTTAAAAGAAGAGTTTTAAAAATCTCTGGGTAGACTATTCTACCCTTAGGTGTTAATCCTTTGAAAGCACACACCGTTGTTTTTTTTTTCCTTTAGAAAACACACTCTCTTAAATAGGAGTATATGATCTGTATCCATATATGATCTATATCTATATATCTATGTCTATATCCATACAGGAAAATATTTTGCTTTAGCTACACTCCGAAATACAGCCTTGAGAGATTCTGTTTCTTTACAGTATCCATTATATTACATCATTGATTCTCAACGTGGGCTTCCAGTGCCCTGTCCACCATACCCCCGACCCGTTTTTCCAGGAGAAGAGTTATTTTTGGACGTCATATGGCACGGACCATAGAGTATTGCTCTTTTATGCCTGTGGCTTCTTTCACTCAACAGAATGTTTGTATGAACGTCGGTGCTGAACATGCAGATTGTCAGACGCCGTGAGTGTGTATAGGGCTTCATTACACGAATACACCAGTTTGTTTATCCCCTCAACTGTTGATGGGCATTTGGGTAGTTGCCAGTTTTTGGCTATTTCGAATGCTGTTACGAACATTCTAGCACATGCCTTTTGGAGATCATATGTACACATTTCTGTTAGGTTTATACCTAGGAGTGAAGCAGAAACCGTGCACTTCAGATTGGGACTTGAACCCGCAGGGCCAGGACTCGAACCCGGCCAAAACCCACCGTCTCCCAACTGAGATCACACACCTGGTTTCAGGACTTAATGAAGCTCAGGTTCTTGATGTCTCATCGCAGAAAGAATTCAGTGAGAGACACAGTGATAGGTGAGAAGTGGATTTACTGAGAGAGAGACACCCTCCACGGGCAGGCTGTGGGCCAGCTCCGAAGGTGAGAAAGGCACCCGGGTATGTATGGGGTTGTCGGGTTTTACAGGAGTGGGTAATTTCATAAGCTAATTAGTGGGAGGAGGATTCCAGCTAGTTTAGGAAGGGGCGGGGATTTCCAGGAACTGGGCCACCGCCACTCTTTGATGTCTTGGAACTGTCATGGCGCCCGTGGGTGTGCCATTTAGCTTGCTGACGGGTTACAGTGAGCGTACACTGAGGCTCAAGGTCTAGTGGAAGTTGACTCATCTGCCATCTTGGACCCATTTGGTTCTAATCAGTTTATGTCATGTCCTCGGGCTATGTCATTCTCTCAAAAGTTGTGCCCCGCCTCCTTCCCTCCTATTTCAAAACTGATGAATTAAAAGGTTTGCCTGTATTCAAGCTAAGTATATACAGAATATTTTCTTTAAATGAACATCAGGCCATGTGACTCACTTTTTGAAACCCTCACTGACTCGCGGTTTTTAAAAAAATTTATTTATTTATTTTTGGCTGTGTTGGGTCTTCGTTTCTGCGCGAGGGCTTTCCCTAGTTGCGGCGAGCGGGGGCCACTCTTCATCGCGGTGCGCGGGCCTCTCACTGTCGCGACCTCTCCTGTTGCGGGGCGCAGGCTCCAGACGCGCAGGCTCAGAAGTTGTGGCTCACGGGCCCAGTTGCTCCGCGGCATGTGGGATCCTCCCGGACCGGGGCTCGAACCCGTGTCCCCTGCATCGGCAGGCAGATCCTCAACCACTGCGCCGCCAGGGAAGCCCACTGACTCGCTTTTATAGTTTTTCTGAAAGTGAAAACATTATAACGTGCTTTTCCAAACCAAATATTAAAATTAATATTTAATTTTCAACATAGTCTTAAATTCTACATGCATAATGCTGAATATCTAAACCATGTGTTAAACAGCTGAATACATTCTCCTGACACTTCGGATCTTCAGACACCAACAGTCTATTAATGTAGCTATTCCTCCAGGACACGTTTGGATAGAGGTCTTAGATCATTTTTCAGCTCACTTGAAGAGCACCAATCATTAACAATCATGTTTGCATTTTATTCATAAACACTGATACAATTTATGTTAAATGTTTTCCTTAAAAATGAATGTGTGTTAAAGGAGTTTCAGCATTAGAGTAAGCTTTATTCCAATCTCTTTGTTAAAAAACACATTATTTTCACAATATCAAAATCTACTTTTCAGTGATCTGTGCCATCATTGCTACAGATACTTTTCTGAATTATCAGAATTATTATTTTAAAAAAGAGAAATGATCCAGTTCCGGTCCGTACATCTTATACCCACTTTACATCTAACACACACAGTTCTACGGCTCATGCGATAGGCAGTGTCTGACTAAAGGGCCCTGGAGGAACAGACTGTCTAATTCCTTCTCTCAGTCATGTTTTCTCCTGTTATTTGTCTGGATGCTTTTCCCTCCTTTTTGAATTTTCTTATTGTCCGAGCCCCTGTCCTACACTCCCACAGTCCACACAGCCTAGCTCCTAATGGGGAGCCCCTTCTCATCCTGCAAATGTCACCTTTTTGGGATCGTGGTTATCTCAGTCAGCACCTCCATTTTATTTTTGTTACTTCTATCAAATTTCTTCATAGCACTTGTGACAAATTTGAAAGTCTATGCTAATTTTTCTTTTTTGCTCATCTGTGTCTTCTTCTAGCCTTGGGGGACTTAAAAAAAATAGCTATGTGTATGCCCCACTCCCAGATATCCTGATATAATTCATGGGGATCCTGGCCTTTAAAATTTTTATGTATTTATTTATTTATTTATTTATTTATTTTTGGCTGTGTTGGGTCTTCGTTTCTGTGCGAGGGCTTTCTTCTAGCTGCAGCGAGCCGGGGCCACTCTTCATCGCGGTGCGCGGGCCTCTCACTGTCGCGGCCTCTCTTGCTGCGGAGCACAGGCTCCAGACGCGCAGGCTCAGTAGTTGTGGCTCACGGGCCTGGTTGCTCCGCGGCATGTGGGATCCTCCCAGACCGGGGCTCGAACCCGTGTCCCCTGCATTGGCAGGCAGATTCTCAACCACTGCGCCACCAGGGAAGCCCCATCCTGGCCTTTTAAAAACAAAACAAAAAAACCTCCCAAGTTAATTAAAATACCACATACACATCATTATAAATAAATACTGGAGGTGTGATATAAACAATTTTTATTGATGGGTGTATACAATTCAGAATATTTGGAGACCCCTGGAACAGCCCAGACAGCACCTCATTTGGCATCTCAGGAAACCATGTTACGGAGAATCTCTGAATTAGGTTCACTGTTAGACAGCTGGTTACTGCTATAGCTGGGCCTACTCCGATTTCCAGTCTCGTTGCTTTTCCACTGCAATGCAAACTCTGGGTGTTTCATATTCTAATTATTTGTGCATGTCTGTATCCCTCACTGAACTGTAGCAACTGGGACTGTGTCCTCTTCATAATCTCGCTCTCATTAGAACAGTTACATATTATTCTCTGTAAATGTGTTGAGAGAAAATAATATAACCGTTTAGATCACTTACGTGACGTGTATATAATATGCTTCACTGAGCTGGTTTTGACATTGTATACCTTGAGCGCTGATATTTCATTATTTCAGAATCTTTTTCTTTGCACAATAAAGAGTTGAATCCGTTTTAGAGCCTTGAAGCCAAAGAGGTTTGAGGATGCTTGACATTACAGCACTGTGTCTGGGGTATTAAGTACCAGTAACAGCAGGGATTATCTCGGTCTATGGTTGGACTATTTTAGCTGTAATATTGGGAAGTATCCGAATACAAAGAGTCTCCTAGATCAGGCTGGTCATTTCAGTAACTACATAGTTACTGAAATGAATTAGGGGCATCACTTGACTCACAGCATTTGACTCAAATTAAAAGGAAAAAAATCGTTGTACAGTTAAGTATTTTCTGAGTATTTGTATTTTGTAAAAAAGAAAAAACGATAGTCAAACATTCAAGCTATTGTCCTAAATTAATGAGGTAGTTCTGGCTCTAAGAATTTTTGATCTGGGCTCTTTGCAAATAGAGTGGAAATAAAATTGTCAATAATTCCAAGAAATTTTGTGGTTGGAAATATACGGTAAGCTACCTTCTCTTAGCTAGTATGGAGGTTGGGTTTCTAGGGAATAGAGTACCTGGTAATTTTTTATTTGGCAAGATTAAATTCCATTAGAAAGCAGAGGGTTAGGGGAAAACAACTAAAATAGCATTAAAAGAATTTAATGTCAAGCATATAACAATAAAAACTTCAACAAATTCACAATAAATAAAAAGTACCAAAGGAGCCTGTTTCATCAGTATGAGTCTGCTCCAGAATCATCCTCTTTCGTTGAGGAAACATTGCTCTTGGCTTGACGATCTGCTGAAGCCATAGGTTTTGTTTTATAGGAAATACGCTTCATTGAAAAATTTCCAAGCTGGCCTTTGCTGGCTCGAACGGTGAAGTCTTGTGCTCTTGCATTCTTGTTCTTGCAAGTCTTGGCAAAATGCTAAGCTCCTCACAAGTTATTGTGGTACCCAAGGGCATGCTTTCCAGGCTTGATCTTCTGGCCGTTTATGGAGAGAGTTAAGTAGAGACAAATCTCCCAGCACCTCTAGCTCAGCCTTGCCCTCCTGAGAAGCAAGGATGGCGGGGGGTGGGGGGAGGGGGCGGGGGTCCGTGTGTGCGGACTAGGAACTTTAAATCTGTGCAATAACAATACAAACCCGACTGTCCCAAAACCACTGCTGGAAAGGATTATGATATTTGCATGTCACCCTTTCTACCCTTAAGGTCCTTGAGAGCAGTGATTTTCCATCTTTACATCCCTAGCTCTTGTTACAATGTTAAGTGACTGTCGATGCTTATTATGCAGTTGTTGAATGAATTATGCATGTGACATTTTGAGGGTTATTGTATGAGGATAGCCCCTTAGTTGTCTCTCGCCCCTTAACAAATCACCTTTTTTCTGTAATTTTTGCAGCCTTCTCGGGGGTCAAATCGGAAAGCAAATTAATGTTTGTTGCTCATTGTCAGTGGGAATTTACTCAGTGGAAGTAGTTTATCCACCGAATGAAATTTAGGGCACTTCCCATACCTTCTCCCCACACACTCGGGGAATAAAATGTTGGTTGGTCAGGAATTAATTAATCAATTAATTAATATTTTTTAAATAAATAAATTTATTTTTGGCTGCGTTGGGTCTTCGCTGCTGCACGTGGGCTTTCTCTAGTCGCGGCGAGCGGGGGCTACTCTTCGTTGCGGTGCGTGGGCTTCTCACTGCGGTGGCTTCTCTTGTTGCGGAGCACGGGCTCTAGGCGCACGGGCTCAGTAGTTGTGGCGCACGGGCTCAGTAGTTGTGGCGCACGGGCTCAGTAGTTGTGGCGCACGGGCT
>NC_041220.1:3613534-3634282 GCF_002837175.3 Physeter macrocephalus
GCACGGGCTCTTGGCGCACGGGCTCAGTAGTTGTGGCGCACGGGCTTAGTTGCCCCGCGGCATGTGGGATCTTCCTGGACCAAGGCTCAAACCCGTGTCGCCTGCATTGGCAGGCGGGTTCTTAACAATTGCACCACCAGGGAAGCCCTGGTCAGTAACTACAATGCCCCGTTGCATTAATAGTAAAACTTCAATTCTACTTACACTAAATGAGTTCTTCCTGCTTAAGGAAAGGGGATGTGGTCAGGAGACAGGGAGAGAGGAAGGGTCTGGATTCTGATCAGATGCTGGTTTCCTCTGGGTTTGGCCCAAGTTCAAAGCTTGTTCTTTTCCTCGTGGTCCCTCCTCACGCCATCTCTTGGGACTTCTCACCGGCAGCTCCCTTGACGCAGGCTAGTGCCTCTTTGCTCCTGCCAGCACTTTATGGTAAATACATTCACGCTCTCTCCCCCAGTGTCTTCCTGTAGGGCATGCAGAGCAGCCACTCCTCATTCGACGAGTCTCTGCTTTGCATATTCCAAGGCAGATACTGAATCACCAAGGATGCTACGCGACATCAGTCTTCTTTGGAATCCCTCTCGGCTTGTGCTGCAAGGGGGAGTTTACTTGGGATGGTCCTGGTTATAGCACGGACACTCCTGATTCCCTGGAGCCCCTCCCTGCGGTGCAGAAGTCCTGGTTTTCCTCAGTGGGTATGGCAGGTGGGGAGAAAAGCACAAAAGCCACCCTCAGATAGGGACTGAAAACAACATAATTTCAGTGCTGAACAGATACGGCGCAGATTATCCGTCTCCCATAATTGCTGTCACAGTCATGATTTGTGGGACAAGAAGTGTCGACAGAGACTCTCTCCTTGACCAAACTGATCGCGCTCCTCTGCGCCCTCTTCTTGACCAGGCCTCAACTTTGGCCCGTGAGAACTGCGGGCTCTCAGCGCCAGTGCCTTCATCCATTCCCCCCCCGGGACACGTGAACAAACACGAGCCTAGTTTCTAACAGCTCAATGTCACGGCCCTTAGATGATGACTCCAGCTGCCTTAGGAATCTGCCTGTGAAAGCCCAGCACTGTCAAAAGGATTTACTGTCTGTTCCAGCCAATACCTCCCTATAGACCCCTGACCTCCCTTTTCTTAGAAGCATTTCCTTTAAACAACAACAACAACAACAAAACCCTTGAAATCGTAAATCCTTTCTCTATCCTTTTGCAATATATCTTTTACAACCCAGAGATGTCTTTCTCAAGAACCCGGGCTCATCCCTTTGAAATGTAAGCATCAGGGGCCTCCGTGGAGGGCGGGGGCCTAAATCTGGTGAGCACACGGGTGGCTAATCACATCGATTTTCCCCTTTGGAACCCTCAAGGCTTTTCCTTTAGCTCATCCCAGCATTTCAGAAGCCTCCTGCCTTTTGTTTTGGCAGAGTTGAGCTGAGTTTGGACTGAGTTCTCTCCCCCATTGTCGAATTACTGAATAAAACCTGCCCTGCACTACTTTAACTAGCGTCCAGCTTTGCTTCCTTCTCACACTGTGCAGCATAACTGTGTGTAATCGTGAGGGTTAACTGTCCATCTTTGATTTCGGATTGACTATGCTTTGTACTGAGATAGAGCTAGCTTAATTTTTTTTTTTTTTTGCGGTACGCGGGCCTCTTACTGTTGTGGCCTCTCCCGTTGCGGAGCACAGGCTCCGGACGCGCAGGCCCAGCGGCCACGGCTCACGGGCCCGGCCGCTCCGCGGCACGTGGGATCCTCCCGGACCGGGGCGCGAACCCGCGTCCCCTGCATCGACAGGCGGACTCCTAACCACCGCGCCACCAGGGAAGCCCTGGCTTAATTTTTTAAACGGTGAATCTTGTGACTGTGTTTTCTAGGGAGTCAGTTCACGAAAACGAGAACGATGACATGACCAATGCCAGCACACCCTGACATCACTGAAAAAGAATAACTGTGTCATGTTGATGACAGATGGAAGAATATGTAAAACCAAAGGAAGGAGGTAAAAAACCAAAACAGAGCGTACTGCACAATAGTCGGTGGAGGAGGGGATGTGAAGGCTGTCGACGAAAATTCAATGAATGATCAAGTTAAGAAGAAAAAAAAGGAATTTTATCTGAGCCAAACTGAGAATTATAACCCAGGAGACAGACTCTCAGAAGCTCTGAGAACTTGTTCCGCCTGTTAGAAGTCGAAGGCCTAGTCATATACATTTTTGAGACAAAGGATGGTACATCAAAATGACGTGCTGATATTTTACATAAAGTTCACCAACGATTAGTCCAGGTAAGTAGCTACAAAGCGAACGGCAAGGGCCATGACCCCTTACACAGCTGGGAAAGAAGGCTATTCTTTTAAGAAGTTACATTGCTAGCAACAAAGAAAGGAAAAAACAATTGATCTTTAAGGTCAGCAGGCACTCGCCTCTTTGAGGAGCTGTGGGTAATGTGTAATGCAGAGGCACCCTGCGCATGGGGAGGGAGGGGCATCGGCAGGCGGACTCTCAACCACTGCGCCACCAGGGAAGCCCTGGAGGGAAGCTTTTAAGTGCATCTGGTGCCCTGGTTTTTGCAGCTGCCACGTCTGGATCACTGACTCCGTGGCTGATGGGACTTAAGCCAGGGTCCCATAGGACTGTATGTATTTGAATATTTTCAAAGCTGCTGCCTGAGGGTCTGGCTTCCAATCTGCCTGAATCTTGGTGCTGCCTGAGGTCCTTCCCTTTGGAACACTGATAGTTCTAGGAAAACCTTCAACTACTGGGAGCCACTAAAAATAAAATAGACCACTTGGACAGTCACAAATGTTTGAGGGACAAGCAAGAGCCAGGGCAGGGTTGAACGATGACGCTCATCTCCTACCCAAGGCGTCTCCTTCAAGATTGGGAGACGGGGGCTGTTTATCTAATGCATAGACACCAACACAGAGTCAAGCAAAAGGAAGAAATCGAAGACTATGTTCCAAACAAAAGAAAAGATAGAACCTCAGGAAAAGCCCCTAATGAATTGGAGGTAAGTAATTTAACTTTATATCAATTTTCTTAAATTTACCCTCATGGTCTGTGGATCTTTGATGTCCTGAACACTTAAGAACCAAATTTCTCTAATTAAAAACTATTCTTTTAAGAAGTTACATTGCTAGCAACAAAGAAAGGAAAAAACAATTGATCTTTAAGGTCAGCAGGCACTCGCCTCTTTGAGGAGCTGTGGGTAATGTGTAATGCAGAGGCACCCTGCGCATGGGGAGGGAGGGGCCCAAACAAACACAGAGAGAGAATTTTATGTTTAATTTTTTTCTTGTCCTGCCTTAAAATATAAATTTTATTTCATCAAACCCCATATGGAGCTCGATTCTCACAAGTCTGGGATAAGCTGTGCAAGTACTTCTAAATCAATGAAAAGTTTTATTAATTCCCCCAAAGGCACCAGCGCTCATCAGAAAATATTTGCTGTTGAATTAGCTTGAGCATGCTACAGGAATGAACATTATGGCTGTTGTTCCGTTGATTGTTCTATGAAGCCCAGTGAAATCACATTTCCAGAGTGGAGGTTGCAACTTAAAATGTCTAATGGTTGAACAAAAAGGGAAACTTTGGTAACAATCATGCTTTCTACAGTGTATCACGTGATGTGTTGAACCATGGCAACAGAAAATGTTCCTGCTAGCACTTAGGTACTTTGATTCAAAAAATGGAATTTCAAATCTTCTTAAACTCTTTAAAGATTTTTTTTAAATTATTTTTTTGGGAGTATAGTTGCTTTACGACGTTGTGTTAGTTTCTGCTGTACAGCAAAGTGAATCAGCTATACACATATCCCTTTTTTTTTGGATTTCCTTCCCTTTTAGGTCGCCACAGAGCACTGAGTAGAGTTCCCTGTGCTAAACAGTAGGTTCTCATTAGTTGTCTGTTTTATACATAGTATCAATAGTGTATATGTGTCAGTCCCACTCTCCCAGTTCATCATACCCCGCCCCTTTCCCCCTTGGTATCCATACATTTGTTCTCCACGTCTGTGTCTCTATTTCTGCTTTGCAAATAAGATCACCTTAATGAAACCACAGAAAATACTGAATAAAAGATTATTGATATCTTGCCTAAAAACAGACTAGACTTTGCTCATTCATCTGCATATTCCACAGCGCAAATGTAAATGTTGGCAAATTCTGTTCAATCCGTAAACTTCTTACCTACTGAATGTCCAGCACACCTTGTATGTAACACTGATAAGATGGGTGTACTTTGCTTTCCTGTGACATCGAGGCCTTTGTAATGAAAGGTTTTGGTCACTCTTCAGTTTCTCAAAATGCACAGAAGCGATTCATGAGATTTTGTGCAGAAACGGAAGGAACTAGCCCCTCAGACATGTGTCCACAAGCAGGTGTCAGAGCTGTTGGCTACAGAGAAAATGTAAAAATATCGGTCTGCTGTAAAATCAGCACATTTTACACTTTAGTTTGTTAGAGTTTGGGTCAAGAAGAGCGTCTTCCTCTAATTTGGAAATACACTGAGGGTAAAAAAGGAGAAAGGATTACCAACAGAAATGTATGTGCTGTTTTTCCAAAACTGCTTGATGGTCTTTGGAAGCACACAAGAGGCTTTAATAAGGATGAGCTGACTGCACCTGGGTGTTCAGTGCTGTGTGGGATGCAACCAAAACTCACATAGAAAAAAAAAAACCCCAAAAGGCTGATTTCTTTGGAAAAAATATTGCTTCAAAACTCAAAATGAAGTCTCCAGAAGAAAACAGCCAAGTTAAGCAGAACCTTCTTGATTTATTTACTAAAACTGTAACTTACTTGGAATCCAACTTTGCTCTCCAAAGTTCAAGTGACCTCTGTGCTTCAAAGCCATTTATTCCTGAGAAACAGAAGTTTAACTTATGGTGACATCTGATGTGCATATGTGTTTACAGTGAAGGGCATTTTAGACCTGGAAGAGCCTGTGTGACAAATCAGTAGATGCAAAGGACCCAGCTGACAAACTCCTGGACTACGTACGCGACCCTGTAGGTGCAAAGCGGGTGGACCGTTTTGGAGATTTGGAAGCGCACTCCTACAGCTAAAACCCTGCTATTGCTAATAGACAAAACCCCCAGCTCTCTCTACTCAGATGTGTGTGTCAAGAGGCTATTTAACTCAGCACCCTCACCTTAGACTCATTCGAGGAATCAGTGGAGGGTGGACTTGGTAAGAGCAGAGAAGCAAGTCAAAGTGAATTGTGCATTTGACCCCATTTTCTTTCTTTTTTTTTTTTACATCTTTATTGGAGTATAATTTGACCCTATTTTCATCACTACCTAAAAGAGAAAGAAGCATGTCCCAAAGGCCATGGGCTACTCAGAAAAGTATTACTGGGAAAGGAAACAGAAAGAGTAAAACTCCTGTGGTATCGTGGGACAGAAAGAAACATGTCATTGCTGCTTTTTTATTAAATATAGGAAACTGCACTATTGTATTTATTATCTCCTTTTTAGAAGTTGCACATGTGGGGATTTCCTGGCAGTCCCCCGTGAGCCGTGGCCGCTGAGCCTGCGCGTCCGGAGCCTGTGCTCCACAACGGGGGAGGCCACAACAGTGAGAGGCCCGCGTACCGGAAAAAAATAATAAAAAAAAAAAAAAAAAAAAAAAAACCACACAGGAATTTACCTGCGAAATTTAAATACCTAAAAAAAGAGAATTGCTGTAGCAGAGGACAGAAAGAAGCACAAAATCAGTCATGTTTTTCTCATGCATATTATTTCCTTCATTAGCCCTACTCTTAATTTCTACTAATCGCCACCATTAACTAATCCTATTGTTTTCTTTCAATAATTTATAATTTAACATTTATGTAAATGTAGAAAAGTAAATACTATAGAATCAAAATAATTTTAAAGACAGCTATTTTCATATTTTATGTTAAAGTAATAACATGTATATAATTACTTATTATGTGCTGTATTATTATGTGGGGTTTTAGGTCTTGTGTGGCTGTGCCATGATTTCTGTCTTAAACAATTGTTCATCCTAAGTACTAGCAACCTCTCTCCATTGGAATAGAATTATAGTTTGCCAACATGTCCCTTTCTAAAAATATCTCCCTATCTCCCTCTCACACACACACACACACACACACACACACACACACACACACACAGCAAGCCTCCCAGGCCTGTCATATCACACCCTTGATTTGGGTGAACACTGAAACATTAGGTGAGCACTTCCATGGAAAAACCTGCTTTAAGGTCTTGACCTTCACCTTGGTGCCTCAGGCTCTGTTTTCTGCATTTAACTAACATCTTTTGATTTATTTTCTAAATTTCTAATAAGCTTTCTCTCACTCTCTACTGCCCTGTGGACGGTCCTCTCCCTGAACGCCGATTCAGTAAAGCTTTGTGAATTCCCTGTCTTTGTATGATCAGGAACAGACAAACTTGGACCTCACCTTAGGGGACAGACTCTACCAGGGTGGTGGTTCATGCTGTTCACGAGGGAAATGCCTCCGATGTTGGACCAGTCAGATCCAGGATATGCTCATCTGCTTTAGCAGATCTAAGAGAACTTTAATTATTCACTGTGACTGGTGTTTGAAAAGCTGCCGTGTCCTGGTCCATTTTAATGCATAATTTGCTTAGAGTTTTTCAATATTTAATGTTTAGAAGAAAAACCCATTAGATTCATTAACAGAGGCTTTGTATGGTTAACTGCTCGTGGACCGCGTTGTTTTGGGGGCTCTGGCCTCTCTAGGTGTGTGGTTTTCTTCACCAGGGGACCAGTCAACAAAAGCGTATTGCTTTCCAAGTTTGTTTATATTTTCACAGGTAATACCTTCACATGATTCCCAAATCTAGAGTGTATAAAAAAGCCTATAGTAAAAGTTCTTCATTCTTCTCCTTCAGCAATGACACCCTTTCCCCATCCGCTTCCTTGGAGACAACCAATGATATGTTTCTTGCAAGCCTTCCACAGATATTTTATGTACAGTAAGTCTCCTACATACGAACCTTCAAGTTGTGAACTTTCAAAGATGAGAACGTGTGTTCGCATGTCCAATCATGTAAGTTAGTTCACGTGTCTGGTGTACATTGTCATGTGCGTGCATCTTCTACAAGTGGTTGTGCTTTTGTGTACTTTACTGTACAGTACTGTATAGAGTAGTTCAGTATCTTTATTTCAAGCCCAGGATGTTTGAAGCAAGCAGTGGTGATGTAGCTGGTACTAATGTACTTTTCAAGGTGCTGTACTGTAAGATTAAAAGTGTTTTCTTTATTTTTTGTGTTTGTTTTTTTATGTGTTATTTGTGTGAAAAGTATTATAAACCTATACAGTACAGTACTACATAGCTGATTGTGTTAGTTGGGTACCTAGGCTAACTTTGTTGGACTTACGAACAAATTGGACTTATAAACGCGCTCTCAGAACAACTCTTTTGTTTGTAGGAGACTTACTGTAATATGTAAGCAAATATATTCTCCCCTCTCCTTTTGTTCCTCCACAAGAACGGTAGCTTATTATTCTACACCCTGTATTAAACATGGCTTTTTTTCGCTTTTGAAATACATCTTGAATATTTTCAATATCTAAACTTAAATAAATTTTCCTTCTTTCTAATGGCTTCAGGGTATCCATTTTGTGGATGTGCCCAAAATTATCTAACCAGGTGCTTGTTGAGAAATACATAGGTGATTCTAATCTCTTGTTGCTACAAACAAGTGCTGCAGTAAAGAAGCTTGTATCTTGACCCTTTCCCATGTTTGTGGATGTATTCCATGATAAATTACAAGCAAACTTGATGGATGAGAGGGATGTGTTTTTAAATCTTGCTAGAGGGGCTTCCCTGGTGGCGCAGTGGTTGGGAATCCGGGCTTCCCTGGTGGCACAGTGGTTGGGAATCCGCCTGCCGATGCAGGGGACACGGGTTCGAGCCCCGGTCCGGGAAGATCCCACATGCCGCGGAGCGGCTGGGCCCGTGCGCCACAACTACTGAGCCTGTGCTCTAGAGCCCACGAGCCACAACTACTGAGGAGAAAGGTGGCTGGAGCATATATCGCCACTGCTATGGCCTGAATGTTTGTCCCCTCCCCCCCCCCCCAGATTCATATGTTGGCATTTAATGACCACTGTGATGGTATTACGAGGAGGGGCCTTTGGGAGGGGATGAGGTCATGAGGTGACGCTCTCGTGAACGGGATTGGCGCCCTCATTTAAAGAGACCTGAGAGTCCTCGTGCTCCCTTTGGCCACGTGAGGACACAGTGAGAAGTCAGAAGCCTGTGACCCGGAAGAGGGCTCTCTCCAGAGTCAGACCGTGCCGGCACTCTGACACCAGCTTCCATGATGAAGTGCGAGGAACAGGTGTGTGTTGCCTATAAGCCAGCCAGTCCATGGTATTTGTTACAGCAACCCAAACAGACTACGACAGCCACTCTCTACTAGATGCTGAGAAAGACACTTTATATTAGTTCCTAACATTTAGGGTTAGTTCTAGAAGGTTCACGACGGGACCAATGATGATGCTGATGATGCCACTACTGTGACGACTATGGCTAAAGATTATGATACTATCCAAAGACAGCAACAACCATGATGCTAATAAAACTAGTAGCTAATATTTATTGAGGACCTTCTATGTGCCAGGTACGATGCTAAGCACTTTTTATATATCATCTCATTAAATCTCCTCCACAATCTGAGGGAAGGACTATTATTTGTCAGGACTGCTGCCTTTTCCAGTTTTTTCATTTAAGCCACGGAGCCAAATTTAAGTAATTTAAGTTGACAGCAGAGAGAAATATGAGGATAGGAAATCAGAATGGTTTAGAAAGCAGTGGAGATTGAATGTGGAAATATTTGGACAAGTGGCTTGTATTACAAACTGCTATACACATGAAATGTATGTATTATTTACCCTGATGTTGTTCTACACTGAAGGCAGTCAAGAGACCAGCGGGCAGGAACAAGTCTGCCCTATCCCCCTGGGAGATGCTGGCGGCAAATGCCTCAGCCATCTGGCTTGGTCATGCCAGGCTGACCCCTACCCCAGGAACCTGTGCAGATAAGAGCGTGGGAGGGAAAGCAGAACCTCCAAAGACAGAATCCCCAAGTCCCCAAGGGAGACCGAAATGTTATCCTTCTGTTTTCTCCTAGAAGCGATAACCTCCCCCACAACCCAGAGAAATGAGAGTGCCCTCAATCTGAGCAAAACTTCCCAGTCCAGTCTCAGGCGTTGGCCAAGTTTGGCTTCTGACACTCCAACCTCACTATCTTCCGTGGGCTCTGCTTGACGCCGCCTGTTCTGGAAATGGGAATGCCTGTGTCCCACGGGCTGCACGGAGGCGGCTGAAGTCACGGCTAAGAAAGCACGGCGCTCGCGAGATGTGGATTTGTACAGCCACTACGACAGTCAAGGGCCGGCTCGGGAATTTGCACAAACATTTCACTTCGGCAGATAATGAGATTTTAGAACGAAATCATACAACTGGGGAAGGCTCCCCTCTGACTATGCTTCTTTCCTTTTCAAAATATCCCTGGAGTTCCCCGGTGCTTACCGAGTCAAAACCAAACTCTGACAATACCTGCCAGTCACCGCCATCTCCTAGAAATGCCCGGGCGACCGGGAAACGGTGGTGGGATTCACATCCGGGGGGCGGACCTTTGACCAAGGGGAGATCAGAATCCCCTTGCCACTTCCGCAAGGTAACGCTACTGACCTCAGATGCCTTTCGCCCCACGGACGCGGCAAGGAGCTGCACACAGCAGTGGTCAACTCAACAGCACCGTCGCGCTGGCTCCCCTCCCTTCCCTGTTTCCTCCTCCTGACTCGCTTCTGCTCGCTGATACGGCAATAATAGTGCACAAGGACTCTCCTGCCTCAGGCTCTGCTTTCTGGAGAACCCACTTAAGGCATCCTCGTCTCCGCCTATCAAAACCCTCACCACTAATTCAGCCGTCTTATTTTGAGAACATCGTTTGTTTGAGGCCACGTAAGATTACTGAGAAAGAAAAGGGCTCAGAGCCTACACAGGTTTTGAATCCTGGTCCCACCACTTACTGGCTGTGTAACCTTGAGAAGGTTGCTTCGGTGGATACTGTGGCCCAGCTTGTTCAAACGTTATTCTCACTCCTTCTAGTGGGAGTGAAATGTGTATTCTCTAAACCGCGATGCAGCTAACATTCTGAGTGTGAGTTAGAAGCGTGAGATTTGAAAGGCAGAAGTGAATTGGAGACCATCTTCTTCCTCCTTCTTGGCTTCTACTGGTGAGCCAGGCTGTGACAGTGTTCCTATGATGACACTCCCTTATTCTGGGTGTTGAGAGGAAGCCACGAGGACAGAACGGTCTGAATGTTTGCACTGCATACCCCTTGCCAGAACGAGATGAATAGGGAGCTATTTTCAGTCTGCGAAAGACTATCGGCTACATAACCGATGAATCTGAAGGTAGAACTTGCAGAACAGCTTTCAAGGAACAACATCTGAATTGGCCCTAAGACTGGAGTAACTTCAAAAGTCAGTATGAGCAGCAACTTTTCTCTTTTGGAAGTAATGCTTCCCCTTCCTGGAGGACTTCCTTAGAGACTAATCTTAATTCTGCCATCTGTCACGATGTGACTGTGGGTGAGGCACTTGGACTGTCTCAGCCTCTGTCTCCATCTATAACATGTCCACGATGATCCCAACCCTGTGCGAGAGTGTCTTCTGTAGACTGTCTGCCGGAAAGCCTTGGGCTGTGAGCGTGTCTGTCCATCTCTGAGTTTGTGTGTAGATGGATCTGCGTGGGTCTACATGTGTGTATCTGAATGTATCTTTCATGTCTGTAAATACATTCACTTGTGTGTCTGCGTGAGTTTGTACGGACACGTGACTGTGTTCGTGACCAAGTTGGTGTGCACGTTGCTGGTGGGAATATGCATATCTGTCTACGTTGCGGGTGTGTTTGTTTTGTACGTGATGGTGGGTGTGGTGTTTGTCCATGTATATGCATTGGTGTGTCTTTGCCTGCGTTTCTCTACCTGAGTGATTTCAGGTGAGTACACTTAAATTTGTCTTCCGGTCGACCAGCTGTCCGGGCGGGCTTGGACTCTGGGCCCTGGCCTGCGGGTCAACCAGCTGTCCTCCTACAGACACACAGAGCGCCCTCTAGTGCTCGCCAGGAGAAAGCGCCTTGCCCACTACAACCCGGCAGGACTGGTTTGTGGCTCGGTATCACATCCACATGACCAAGTTTCCAGGACTGTCCTTGAGAGGCACAGGAGGATCGTGCCTTCTGGAGTTGGGAACCCATGTAACAGAGAACACTGCACAGGCTCCAACCCGCAGGTCGTTCTTAACGGTGTGAGGTGAAATACGTACCCACTGGTGGTGGGAACAGGATCACCAGGGAGCGGGCCGGACGGGGAAGTGGAAGCTCATTACACCACATTTCTGTTTGGTGAGTCAGGAGGCTGCTGGCACATAATCAAATGGCGGTGGAAGGAACCCTCCTTCTGGCCTCTACATCTGAGGGTCCCTGCCCCTGAGAAGCTGACCCCAGAATAGACTATCTTCCTCTACGCTCTGTACAGAGAATCTTGGGGCTGCCAGCACCCACAGCACCTGGGGGCTGTTTGTGGAACGTGTACTCCGTGCCAGGCACTGCACTAAACTCTTTACGCCCTATCTCATTTGACTCTCTAAACAACTCTGTGAGGTGGGTACTATTATTACACCCATTTTAAAGATGAGAAAACTGAGGCCTAGTAAAGCTAAATAACCTGCCCACGGGCACACAGTTGAGAGGCAGTGAAGTCAGCTTTTGAATTCACGCTGTCCAACTTCAAAAATTATTCATAATAATTACAGGGCATTTCATGGTCATCTGCATCCATTTTTGCAGAAGACATGAAAGTCGGAGGCAGGGAGCTTGCTAACAATTTGACATAAGATAAAGGGCATGCAAATATTGATGCCTTAAGAAAATGTTAAATTTTCAGCAAAGGTGCAAAGTCCATTCAGTGGGGAAAGTACAGTCGCATCAACAAACGATGCTCGGACAATTGCAAAATGATTTCCGACCTGGGAATCCCTGTCCTAGCCAACCATTCATCAAGTGTGAGGCTGGAGTACAAACATTTTCAGACATGCAAATATTTTGCTTCCTGTGGATGCTTTCTCAGGAAACCACTGGAGGATGTGTTCCCATCAAAACTGGGGGGAAAAAATAAGAAAAAGGACAACACAGCACCCAGGAAATGGGGTTTTACTACAGGAGAGAAACAAATGAAATATTCTGGCTGATAGCTGGACAAGAAGTCTGGAAACACGAATCCATATTAGAGTAAAAAGACTGACGATTTTAGGAAGGAGGTCTTCAAGGCAAAAAAAAAGAAAAAGAAAAAAGCAAATGATATTTTGATGATTTAGACCGTGGAATAAATAGGTCTGAGAGAAAATAGTTCTAGGAAATGGACTAAATGAAAAAAAGTGAGGAAATAATTGACTCCAGGAAAAACAAAATATTGTACACAAAGTAAGCACAAATGGAGTCCACTACTTCACGCAACACCGCTGACAGACGGGGGCGGGTAGAAAGCTCTCAGATATAACCAGAGGCAGCTCAGGTAAGACAACCCCACACTTGTGCTATAGCACCACCTACTGGAAAACAGAAGAAAGGCCTCTAATGTCTAATCTGTTAAATCCTTAGAACCAAGCAAAAAGATACTCCCAAATTCAAACGGCAGACGAATACTACTCATCAAGCACCGTGAAGTACCACAGTAAAACTGTACCACAGAAAATACAACGGCAATCCTCCAGAAACCAAGCTTAAAGGCACGGGATACTGCACTGCAACAGAGTTCAAAATAGCTGCTGTGATGAAACTCAACGAACTACACGAAAGCTCAGAAGACAGTTCAGTGAGCTCAGGAATAAAATTAATGAACAGAAGGAAGACTTTACCAAAGAGATTGAAACCCGAAAAAGAACCCAACAGAAATTCTGTAGTGGATAACTCAATAAATGACATGAAGAGTGCATTAGAAAGCATTGGAAATAGAGCAGGCCCTATGGAGGAGAAACCTAGAAATAATACGAGTGGAAGAGGAAAGAGAAATAAGATATAAAATATAAGGAAATTCTACAAGAGCTATTCGACTCTTTTAGGAAGGGCAACATTAAGGTAATGGGTATGCCAGAAAAAGAAGACAGGGAGAAGGGAGCAGTCTATACAAAATAAAAATAAATAAATAAATAAAACAGAATAATAGCTGAGAACTTCCCAAGCTTGAGGAAGGAACCAGATATGCAAGTCTATGAAGCTAAGACAACACCTAATTACATTAATGCAGAAAGATCTTCTCCAAGGCACGTTATATTAAAATTGTCAAAAGTCAATGAGAAGGCGTTTTAAAGGCAGCCAAGGAAAAATGATGGTAAAACCTACAAAGGAACAAACCTCGTTAGGCTATCAGCAGATTTCTCAGCAGAAATCCTACAGTCCAGGAGGGAGTAGAATCACCTTCTCAAAATACTGAAAGATAAAAACTGGCAGCCATGAATGCTCTACCCAGAAAAGTTATCATTCAGATATGAAGGAGAAATAGACTTTCCCAAACAAACAAAAGCTGAGGAAGTTCATCTCCCCTAGGCAAGCCTTACAAGAAATGTTGAAAGGAGCTCTTCTACCTGAAACAAAAATGCAGAAGTACACAGAGCTTTGACTAAGGTGATAAATAGGCAGAATCAAAAAAGTTTCAAATCTCATCAGAAAAGGTTTCTAAACATTTTATTATAAAAGTTGAAGGGGGAAAAAAGCCGAAAAAAATAACTATCACTACTTCAATCTGGTAACACACCACATAAAAGGGGGTAATTTGAGACAACATAACACAAAAGAGGAAGAGGAAAGGGATAAACTTAAATAGATAAATGAGGATAAGATGCTATCAGCAGAAAAGGACTATTTTATCTTTGAGATGTTTTACACAAATCTTACAGTAACCACAAAATATAAATCTTGAGCAGAGCCATGAAATATAAAAAAAGAAGAAACTGAGAAAATCATCATGAAAACCACCAGACTAACCAGACCAAAACAGAAGGAAAAAGAAACAGTGGAGGTACTGAGCAACCAGAAACAAACGATAAAATGGCAATAACTCCTCACTTCCCAATAGTCATAAAAGAGTTAACCTCTCTCTCCACCATGCGAGGATACATGAAGGGAGCTGCCTGCAAACCAGGAAGAAGGCTCTTACCAGGGACTGAATCAGCTGGCATCTTGATGTGAGACTTCCCAGTCTCTAAAGTGTGAGAAATAAACTTCTGTTGTTTAGGCAATACGGTATTTGGTGTAGCATACAGCATTTTGTTGCTAAGACAAAAAGCTTTCAGTTTTTCACCACTGAGTGTGATGTTAGCTATGTGCATTTATATACATATATGGCCTTTTAATTATTTTTTATTTTGGGGGGGAACCAAATTGTTTATCTTCAGCTGTTTAGCTCTGAAAGATTTATTGAGAGAAAGACCCCTAGAATGACATCATTGATAAACTTCCAGAAATTTGGGAAACTCTAGAGTACAAGATGATATAAATGTACTACATAAATAAATCTGCATTTACTCATAGACTAGCATAAATTGGAATTGTTAAAATATGTAGGTTACATATTTCAAAATTCAAATTATCCAGACATTTTTTTTTAAAGAGCAGAATTTTCCTCCAAAGTTTATTTTTCTTTCTTTTTTTAAAATTGGGGTACAGTTGTTTTATCATGTTGTGTTAATTTCTACTGTACAGCGAAGTGAAGTCGAGTTCCCTGTGTATATGGCCTTTTTATGTTGACATAAATTCCTTCTGTACTTAGTTTGAGAATTTTTATATGAAAGGATGTTGAATTTTGTCAAATGCTTTTCCCGCGTTGTTTGAGATGATTATGTGATTTTTATCCTTCATTTTATTAATATGGTGAATCACATTAATTGATTTCTGTATGTTGAACCATCCTTACATCCCAGAGATGAATCCCAGTTGGTCGTGGTATGACCCTTTTAACGTGTTCCTGGGTTTGGTCTGCTGGTATTTTATTGAGGATTTTTGCATCTACGTTCATCAGGGATATTGGCCTGTAGTAGTTGTTGTTTTTTTTTCCCGTGGCATCTCTATCTGGCTTTGGTATCAGGATACTGGCCTTATATAGTGAGTTTGGCAGTGCTCCCTCCTCTTCTCTGTTTTGGCAGAGTTTGAGAGGGATTAAAGTTAGTTCTTCTTCAAATTGTTGGAATTCACCAGTGAAGCCATCTGTTCCTTGGCTTTCCTTTGTTGGAAGGTTTTTGATTACTGAGTCAGTCTTGTTCCTTGTTATTTGTCTGATCAGGTGTTCTGTTCCTTCATGATTCAGCCTTGGTGAGTTGTATGTTTCTAATAATTTATGCATTTCTTCTAGATTATGCTCTTTGTCGGCATATAGTTGTCGTCTCTTATGGTCCTTTGTATTTCTGTGGTACCAACTGTAGTATGTTCTAGGCTTTGTGCCAAATGTTCCTATACAATTATAATTTACCTAAAGATCTTATCTCATTGGTGTTATAATATGTGACTGTCTTCCTTAAGGGGGGAGGTAACATCGCACAGCATGACCCCGGGCGACAGAAATTCTCCGATCAAGCGGGTGCTAGCTCGCTACAAGCCAGGGGCCACCTGGGACCACCTGAGGCATCCCGTGCAGCCTTAAAATTAAATTATTTCTAACGTCTCATACTCGAATGCTTGAGCCACTAATTTGCAAGCCAGTTGGGTGACACGTTGCAGGGCCGCACAATAAGTAGTTAAGAGCCCAAGGCTTAGAGGGCCTCTGCCTGGATTGGACTCCTGGCTCCACCAACCGTGGCTTCTAGCGTTTAGTCAGCTGCTGTTGACCATGGGTTTTCCAGAAGCAGACGCTGAGAAGTTTGGTGTTCAGGGCATTTAGGGATGAACACATGTGAAAGGAAGGGGAAGCAGGCCAGACTGACACAGGGAGAAATCAGACTGTGAGGCAGGCTTGACCCAGGCTCGGCCAAGCCCATAGGGAACTCTGGAGGGAGCACACGTGCTTGGCACAGTTGCACCATGGTGGGGTCAGGCCTTTAAACCTTTTTGTGACTCATTACTTGTTATGGGCTTTGCTGGAAAAGATGTCTCCTTGGGCAGGATGGCTCTCTGCAATTGGAGGAACCAGAAGGGTCTTGGTGGTTCATCACAGCGACCTGACCCTTTCACAACTCGTTGGCCAAGTGGCGATAATAATAGAAGTGACCTCCCAGGGGGCTGTAATAATTAGATGGATTATTGTACAAAACGTGTTTAGAACAGGGGTGGGGGACACAGAATGAGCTCTTGACGTACACTACTGAGGAGGAGGATGCCGATGACAGCACTTAGAACTTGTCAGCCGACAGCACAGTTGGGGTTCACCTAATTCAGTAGTTTCCAATGTTCTCCATGTATCAGAATCACTTGGAGGGCTTGTTCAAACAACAGGTTTAGCCTCCAGAGTTTCTGACTCAGTAGATCTTGGCTGGAGCTTGAGAATTTGCATTTCTGATAAGTTCCCAAGTGATGCTGATATTGCTGGGTGTGTCATCCCACCTCGAGGACCGCTGGTCTAAACGTTTCCTTTTCCATGGAAATCACAGGTTACGACTGGCCAGTGCCCTGTAGTTAGGGTGTAGCAGAGGTAGAATTATATCCAGAATCAATATACCCAGTCCGCCGGTCTTCTCACTGCTCGTAGCACCTGCAGTGATCATGTCAGCATTGAAATGGCTTCTTCAGAGCTGATACCACCTGCAGAGGATAAAAATATTTTGTTTGTATTAAGATTTTTTGAATGTGGCTAATAGCATGTGTAACATCGGAATCAGCACATTGGTTCTGTGAATTCCTGCAGGTAATTACTTTTATGGAATAATTCCTGGTTGTACATTTCTCTTTTCCAGCACTCCTGGGGATATCTGAAATAAAAGGCAAGTAATTTTACCGTAAAGTTTAATTAAGAGAAAATACTATGTAGCATATATCAAACTTTAACGTGCCCTATGGATGGGAGTCATGAGGGGTCCTGGCTCACCTGAGACTGTGGAGCACATCACGTCACCTGCAGTTATTGGAGTGCTGTTCCTTTCCGCACCGTCGTCTGAGACATTGGAGCCTTCTTGCTTCTGGACTTATCCTCCCAACTTTCTCCATCCTCCCGGCAGGTGTGGCGTCCAGCTCCCTTCCCACCCCCATCACATGCCCAGCACTCACTCTGAATAAGCCTCCCCGGGGACCAGGTGCTCTCCCCTTCTTTCTCTCTTCCTCCACTTGCATGTGGCATGTGCTGAGTCTTAGGAAAAACCAGAACTACACTTGCTAAATTGTACTCCTCTCTCTGTTGACAAAAGGTCAGTGTTGAAGGTCTCTTTTCACTTCTTCCTGGAGAGCCACCTTCAGTTCTTTCAGTGTCTCTCCCCCTCCGGCCTCCCTCCGAGGACCTCATGCTACGGCATATTTCTCCCCTGCAGCTGCCTTACATAAAGTGGATCTTTCTAGTGAGCGTGAAAAAAGGCATGAGCTTACATTTTACGATGGTTCAGCTTCTTATTTGAAATCAGAGCAGATGGTGATTGAGGAGTCAGAGGGTGTAATTTTAAACTGTGCTGAATGGCCCAGGCTGGGTGAAGGGGACTGGGGACGGAGAGAAGAATCTCGGGGTCCCCACCTCCCTGATCGATCATTAGCTGCTTTGACTTCACCTGACTCCTCTTTTTTCTTGCCTCACGATGTATACAAAGAAGAACTGACAAAAGAACTGGCTAAATAATTTGCAGGGCCCCATGCAAAATGAAAATGCAGAGCCCCTTATTCAAAAATCATTAAGGATTCAAGGTGGTAATAGCAGAGTGTGACTGAGCGCGGGCTCTTCTGATGGTGCCTTAAGTGACTGCACAGGTTGTATCCCTTGAAGCCAGTCTTGGGTGACAATCAGAGCCTGTGACCATGTGTAACACTAGCTCCTGGGCCAAAGTCTTCAGGTACACTTTCCTTTTCTACTTTGTGCATGACACCCAGTCAGACCTTTCTGCTGTTCCACCTTATTTGCCTTGAGCTTGGTCAACTAGAAGGACTTGGGGCCGCTACGGCCATGGTCCTTAAATTGCAGCCTAAAGGGCCTTCAGGGCCGAACAGTCACCTATAACATCATAACTATTGTCCAGACTTAACACCGTCAGCTGGAAACGGTTCCTCAGGAAGCAACAGTGAAAAAGACCATAGTCTTAAGACAAAGATCTGCTCAGACTCTTATCTTCCTAAAGCATGGAAGGGGATTTTTAAAATTAATTTTTATTGGAGTTTAACCGCTTTACGATGTTGTGTTCGTTTCTGCTGTGCAGCAAAGTGAATCAGCTCTACGTACACATATATCCCCTCTTCTTTGGATTTCCTTCCCATTTCGGTCACCACAGAGCAGTGAGTAGAGGTCCCTGAGCTGTACAGCAGGCTCTCATGAGTCCTCTATTTTATGCATAGCAGAGTATGTATGTCAAAGGGGATTTTGCACAGTGTGCTCTCTGAGTCAACAAAGACTGAGCAAAATTCTTGTCTCAAAATTTTACAGCAACGAATGCATAGGCTTTTTGTCCTTCCTCTAGCAAAGCACCGCAGAAATGCCCAAAGTCAAGGGAGGGAGGGGAGCCCGTGAAGGTGATATGAATGGCGATGGTAACATCCTCTGGTGCTCACAGTGTCCAGGAGAGAGGCTGGACCCTTGTCCTTCTCAGACAGGGCCCTGAAGTTTAGCAGAGAAAGAACCAAATACAAAGCCTGCTGGTACGCGGGCTGACTCCGTGGTTGTGCCGCTGGCTCCCAGCTCTAGGAGTTTCAGGAGGTGCGGGTGGAAAGCAGTCTCTTACGGGGTTTTATAAAATGATAAAATTAATTCCAAAGGCCACCTGAGATCATATATCTTGATTCTGTTGTCCAGCCCACCAGTCATGTTCGTTGTAACTTATTTTTTTCTGAAGTAAGAAGCAGTCCACATAAGATATGGATGTTTATTTTCCCTGAATTTTAAAATAGTTCCTAAAACAGTTTTACAGAATGAAAACAAGATGTTTAGAGCCGAGTCCACTGTTTTGTGAGCTACAGACAATCAGAGCCTTGATTTCATTGTTTGTGTAAAGGCATAAATTGGAAGGAAGGAATGAAAGGATGGAGGAATATTTAGTTTGGTTAGAAGAAGGGCCAGGATCCCATCTGAATATTCTCCTGATCCCACTGAATTATTCCAGTATATTCCAGGATGAGAAACATGGAGAGGAAGACCCAAGGCATCCTGGAGGAGGTCGGTGGAAAGGCTCAGGATGGGGGGTTCTCTGCAGTCAAAGGCAGCTCTCAGAGACTGAGCGTCCTCAGAGCAAAAAGTGCCTCCACTGTTGTTGTTTTTACCCCTGATATGGCTTCTTTCCCCAGTGGGGCCTCAGTGCCATTGGGTGAATGAAAGGAAATTATCTTTAGAGTATTTTAATTGAATTACCATACACTGTGGTGAGGGCTGGAACACTCCATAACCAGCTACGTTCGCCAACCTTGGCAGTTTATCTGCAGTTTCAATTCACAGGTCAGGTTTTAATCTCTGCAGGTTAGTTACGGTCTCTACCATCTCAGCAAAGTCCACAACCGTACGTAACCTGTAAAAACAGCCGAGACAGCAGAGCCAGTCGCCAGGAAGAAGGGGGATGTAAAATGCTGGAGTTTTTCTTAAAAATGGTGTGTGACATTATCATGACACATATTTTAGTCTTAAAAATGTGCAATGGATCCTAGTATATCGTAGTAATTATTTCATTCTGATACTTCTGGGGTTTATTCTATGTTTTTTAAAATTAATTTTTATTGGAGAGGGATTAAAGACCTAAATGTAAGACTGGATACTATAAAACTCTTAGAGGAAAACACAGGCAGAACAGTCTCTGACATAAACTGCAGCAAGATCTTTTTTTGATCCACCTCCTAGAGTAATGAAAATTTAAAAAAAATTAACAAATGGGACCTAATTAAACTTAAAAGCTTTTGCACAGCAAAGGAGACCATAAACAAAATGAAAAGACAGCCCATAGAATGGGAGAAAATATTTACAAATGAAGTGATCGACAAGGGATTAATCTCCAGAATATACAAACAGCTCATGCAGCTCAATAGCAAGAAACACACAACCCAATCAAAAAATAGGAGGAAGACCTAAATAGCCATTTCTCCAAAGAAGACATACAGACGGCCAAGAGGCACATGAAAAGATGCTCAACATCACTAATTATTAGAGAAAGGCAAATCAAAACTACAATGATTTATCACCTCACACCGGTCCGAATGTCTATCATCAAAAAATCTACAAACAATAAATGCTGGAGAAGATGTAGAGAAAAAGGGAACCGTCCTGCACTGTTGGTGGGAATGTAAATTGATGCAGCCACTATGGAGATCAGTATGGAGGTTCCTTAAAAAACTGAAGATAGAAATACCATAAGACCCAGCAGTCCCACTCCTGGGCATATACCCTGAGAAAACCATAATTCCGAAAGATACATGCACACAATGTTCATTGCAGCACTATTTACAACAGCCAGGACATGGAAACGACCTAAATGCCCATTGACAGAGGAATGGATACAGAAGATGTGATACATATATATATACAATGGAATATTACTCGTCCATAAAAAAGAATGAAATAATGCCATTTGCAGCAACATGGATGGACCTAGAGATT
>NC_041220.1:3635960-3672649 GCF_002837175.3 Physeter macrocephalus
TCCCAGGGGGCTGTAATAATTAGATGGATTATTGTACAAAACGTGTTTAGAACAGGGGTGGGGGACACAGAATGAGCTCTTGACGTACACTACTGAGGAGGAGGATGCCGATGACAGCACTTAGAACTTGTCAGCCGACAGCACAGTTGGGGTTCACCTAATTCAGTAGTTTCCAATGTTCTCCATGTATCAGAATCACTTGGAGGGCTTGTTCAAACACAGGTTTAGCCTCCAGAGTTTCTGACTCAGTAGATCTTGGCTGGAGCTTGAGAATTTGCATTTCTGATAAGTTCCCAAGTGATGCTGATATTGCTGGGTGTGTCATCCCACCTCGAGGACCGCTGGTCTAAACGTTTCCTTTTCCATGGAAATCACAGGTTACGACTGGCCAGTGCCCTGTAGTTAGGGTGTAGCAGAGGTAGAATTATATCCAGAATCAATATACCCAGTCCGCCGGTCTTCTCACTGCTCGTAGCACCTGCAGTGATCATGTCAGCATTGAAATGGCTTCTTCAGAGCTGATACCACCTGCAGAGGATAAAAATATTTTGTTTGTATTAAGATTTTTTGAATGTGGCTAATAGCATGTGTAACATCGGAATCAGCACATTGGTTCTGTGAATTCCTGCAGGTAATTACTTTTATGGAATAATTCCTGGTTGTACATTTCTCTTTTCCAGCACTCCTGGGGATATCTGAAATAAAAGGCAAGTAATTTTACCGTAAAGTTTAATTAAGAGAAAATACTATGTAGCATATATCAAACTTTAACGTGCCCTATGGATGGGAGTCATGAGGGGTCCTGGCTCACCTGAGACTGTGGAGCACATCACGTCACCTGCAGTTATTGGAGTGCTGTTCCTTTCCGCACCGTCGTCTGAGACATTGGAGCCTTCTTGCTTCTGGACTTATCCTCCCAACTTTCTCCATCCTCCCGGCAGGTGTGGCGTCCAGCTCCCTTCCCACCCCCATCACATGCCCAGCACTCACTCTGAATAAGCCTCCCCGGGGACCAGGTGCTCTCCCCTTCTTTCTCTCTTCCTCCACTTGCATGTGGCATGTGCTGAGTCTTAGGAAAAACCAGAACTACACTTGCTAAATTGTACTCCTCTCTCTGTTGACAAAAGGTCAGTGTTGAAGGTCTCTTTTCACTTCTTCCTGGAGAGCCACCTTCAGTTCTTTCAGTGTCTCTCCCCCTCCGGCCTCCCTCCGAGGACCTCATGCTACGGCATATTTCTCCCCTGCAGCTGCCTTACATAAAGTGGATCTTTCTAGTGAGCGTGAAAAAAGGCATGAGCTTACATTTTACGATGGTTCAGCTTCTTATTTGAAATCAGAGCAGATGGTGATTGAGGAGTCAGAGGGTGTAATTTTAAACTGTGCTGAATGGCCCAGGCTGGGTGAAGGGGACTGGGGACGGAGAGAAGAATCTCGGGGTCCCCACCTCCCTGATCGATCATTAGCTGCTTTGACTTCACCTGACTCCTCTTTTTTCTTGCCTCACGATGTATACAAAGAAGAACTGACAAAAGAACTGGCTAAATAATTTGCAGGGCCCCATGCAAAATGAAAATGCAGAGCCCCTTATTCAAAAATCATTAAGGATTCAAGGTGGTAATAGCAGAGTGTGACTGAGCGCGGGCTCTTCTGATGGTGCCTTAAGTGACTGCACAGGTTGTATCCCTTGAAGCCAGTCTTGGGTGACAATCAGAGCCTGTGACCATGTGTAACACTAGCTCCTGGGCCAAAGTCTTCAGGTACACTTTCCTTTTCTACTTTGTGCATGACACCCAGTCAGACCTTTCTGCTGTTCCACCTTATTTGCCTTGAGCTTGGTCAACTAGAAGGACTTGGGGCCGCTACGGCCATGGTCCTTAAATTGCAGCCTAAAGGGCCTTCAGGGCCGAACAGTCACCTATAACATCATAACTATTGTCCAGACTTAACACCGTCAGCTGGAAACGGTTCCTCAGGAAGCAACAGTGAAAAAGACCATAGTCTTAAGACAAAGATCTGCTCAGACTCTTATCTTCCTAAAGCATGGAAGGGGATTTTTAAAATTAATTTTTATTGGAGTTTAACCGCTTTACGATGTTGTGTTCGTTTCTGCTGTGCAGCAAAGTGAATCAGCTCTACGTACACATATATCCCCTCTTCTTTGGATTTCCTTCCCATTTCGGTCACCACAGAGCAGTGAGTAGAGGTCCCTGAGCTGTACAGCAGGCTCTCATGAGTCCTCTATTTTATGCATAGCAGAGTATGTATGTCAAAGGGGATTTTGCACAGTGTGCTCTCTGAGTCAACAAAGACTGAGCAAAATTCTTGTCTCAAAATTTTACAGCAACGAATGCATAGGCTTTTTGTCCTTCCTCTAGCAAAGCACCGCAGAAATGCCCAAAGTCAAGGGAGGGAGGGGAGCCCGTGAAGGTGATATGAATGGCGATGGTAACATCCTCTGGCGCTCACAGTGTCCAGGAGAGAGGCTGGACCCTTGTCCTTCTCAGACAGGGCCCTGAAGTTTAGCAGAGAAAGAACCAAATACAAAGCCTGCTGGTACGCGGGCTGACTCCGTGGTTGTGCCGCTGGCTCCCAGCTCTAGGAGTTTCAGGAGGTGCGGGTGGAAAGCAGTCTCTTACGGGGTTTTATAAAATGATAAAATTAATTCCAAAGGCCACCTGAGATCATATATCTTGATTCTGTTGTCCAGCCCACCAGTCATGTTCGTTGTAACTTATTTTTTTCTGAAGTAAGAAGCAGTCCACATAAGATATGGATGTTTATTTTCCCTGAATTTTAAAATAGTTCCTAAAACAGTTTTACAGAATGAAAACAAGATGTTTAGAGCCGAGTCCACTGTTTTGTGAGCTACAGACAATCAGAGCCTTGATTTCATTGTTTGTGTAAAGGCATAAATTGGAAGGAAGGAATGAAAGGATGGAGGAATATTTAGTTTGGTTAGAAGAAGGGCCAGGATCCCATCTGAATATTCTCCTGATCCCACTGAATTATTCCAGTATATTCCAGGATGAGAAACATGGAGAGGAAGACCCAAGGCATCCTGGAGGAGGTCGGTGGAAAGGCTCAGGATGGGGGGTTCTCTGCAGTCAAAGGCAGCTCTCAGAGACTGAGCGTCCTCAGAGCAAAAAGTGCCTCCACTGTTGTTGTTTTTACCCCTGATATGGCTTCTTTCCCCAGTGGGGCCTCAGTGCCATTGGGTGAATGAAAGGAAATTATCTTTAGAGTATTTTAATTGAATTACCATACACTGTGGTGAGGGCTGGAACACTCCATAACCAGCTACGTTCGCCAACCTTGGCAGTTTATCTGCAGTTTCAATTCACAGGTCAGGTTTTAATCTCTGCAGGTTAGTTACGGTCTCTACCATCTCAGCAAAGTCCACAACCGTACGTAACCTGTAAAAACAGCCGAGACAGCAGAGCCAGTCGCCAGGAAGAAGGGGGATGTAAAATGCTGGAGTTTTTCTTAAAAATGGTGTGTGACATTATCATGACACATATTTTAGTCTTAAAAATGTGCAATGGATCCTAGTATATCGTAGTAATTATTTCATTCTGATACTTCTGGGGTTTATTCTATGTTTTTTAAAATTAATTTTTATTGGAGAGGGATTAAAGACCTAAATGTAAGACTGGATACTATAAAACTCTTAGAGGAAAACACAGGCAGAACAGTCTCTGACATAAACTGCAGCAAGATCTTTTTTTGATCCACCTCCTAGAGTAATGAAAATTTAAAAAAAATTAACAAATGGGACCTAATTAAACTTAAAAGCTTTTGCACAGCAAAGGAGACCATAAACAAAATGAAAAGACAGCCCATAGAATGGGAGAAAATATTTACAAATGAAGTGATCGACAAGGGATTAATCTCCAGAATATACAAACAGCTCATGCAGCTCAATAGCAAGAAACACACAACCCAATCAAAAAATAGGAGGAAGACCTAAATAGCCATTTCTCCAAAGAAGACATACAGACGGCCAAGAGGCACATGAAAAGATGCTCAACATCACTAATTATTAGAGAAAGGCAAATCAAAACTACAATGATTTATCACCTCACACCGGTCCGAATGTCTATCATCAAAAAATCTACAAACAATAAATGCTGGAGAAGATGTAGAGAAAAAGGGAAACGTCCTGCACTGTTGGTGGGAATGTAAATTGATGCAGCCACTATGGAGAACAGTATGGAGGTTCCTTAAAAAACTGAAGATAGAAATACCATAAGACCCAGCAGTCCCACTCCTGGGCATATACCCTGAGAAAACCATAATTCCGAAAGATACATGCACACAATGTTCATTGCAGCACTATTTACAACAGCCAGGACATGGAAACGACCTAAATGCCCATTGACAGAGGAATGGATACAGAAGATGTGATACATATATATATACAATGGAATATTACTCGTCCATAAAAAAGAATGAAATAATGCCATTTGCAGCAACATGGATGGACCTAGAGATTGTCATACTGAGTGAAGTAAGTCAGGCAGAGAAAGACAAATATCATATGACATTGCTTATATGTGGAATCTCTATGCTGTATGTTTTTGAATCTAGATCTAACTGAAATTTTGCTTTAAAGAATGAAATAGGGATCCAGCATTATTTTATAGTAATTGTTTTGTTGTGTTTGCATCATTATGCTTTGTTTGGTTTACAGGATTTAATTGTTTTGACCTTCATATTATCTGTAATTAATGTCTGGTTCCCCTGGATCTCCTGGTTTAGCTGTTTTGATTGCACCAATTGTCAATTAAGCAAGCTACGAAAAAGCAAAGGAAACATAAAACACACAAAAACAATAAAAAAACAAAAAACAACAAAAACCCACAAAAAAACAAAGAACAAGAACAAGAACAAGCCACAAAACAACAAAAAAGTAAAAATAGAAAATACATTACAAAATTCAAAAAGGAATAAATAAATACAAAATTAAAAATAATAAAAGCAACAACAACTGAACCAAATGAAACAAACAAAATAAAGAATAATGGTAATAAGAATCTTTTCCTGGGGCCTCCGCTGCCAGCGTCCTTGTCCTCACAGTGAGCCACGGCCAGCCCCCACCTCCCCAGGAGGCCCTCCAATGTCTCTAGGTCGGTGTCTGGAACTGCTGTGGGCACGGTGGGGGCTGCTCAGACTGTGACGTGGCCCGACCCCCATGTGTACTCACCCCCAGAGTCCACTGCTGCTAAGGTTAGACGAGACTTGGTTGTGAGAGCACTCACTGTCCAGTCAGATAGTCCATGGATGCAGGGTTTACCAAGCCAGTCTCGGGGATTTAATCCACGGCGTGTGCAGCTGCAAGGAGAGATTTCCGTCCCTCTTCCTTGGTCGCACCGCCCCAGGGGCTCAGCTTCGGTTTTGCCCCCACCTCTGCATGTGCGCCACTCTCAGGTGTCTGTTCCATGCCCAGGCGAGAGGGGGCATAAGCAGCGGCTGACTAGGGCTCACTTACGCGCTCAGGTCGGGGAGGGGTACCGCGGCCACAAGGGGGTGTGTGTGAGTTGCTGCAGTGGCGGGGACTATCAGGCAGCTGTGACAGACTGGGGCGCACTTGCTCCGGTGGGAGTCCCTCCCAGTGCCCATGGAGGCAGGGGTTGGCGTGTGGGGAGGTGGCAGCCCTGCCCCTTGTGCAGCACTCAACGACGGCGCCTCATTTCCTAGGCAGACCACGCTTCCCCTAGGGGCATTCCTGGCCCCAGAGCCCCTCCCTCCCGTCCCCTCTGTTGTAACCACGCAGCCAACAGCCGTCCTCTCCCCAGATCCGCTCTCCTAACCCCACGCTTTAGCACTCAGCCCCCGCCAGCATCGGTGGCTTCCTGTCTCAGGCAGGGGCACCCAGGGCTGATTCCCAAGGAGGCTTTGGCATGGGTGGCGCTCAGGACCTAGGAGCCTGTGCAGGCGGAAGAGGCCTCGGCTTCTTCCGGGGACCTCCCCTCACCTTCAGCTTCCCACCAGGGCTGCTGGTCCCTTCCCGATTCCTCTTTTCTTTTTTCTTTCTTTCATCCTACCCAGTGGTGAGGGGATTTTTCTTGTCCTTTTAGGTGTCCGAAGTCTTCCGCTGATGTTCAGCAGGTGCTCTGTGAGAACTGTTCCATTTGTAGATGTGCTCCTGACGTCCTTGTGAGGAGAGACGAATTCCGCGTCCTCCTATTCCACCGTCTTGACTTCTCCCCCTCGGTAAGCTGCAGATATATAACAAATGTTTGTTGAATGAGCAAATGAGCTAAACATCTGATCTGATTACTTTTTCACTGAAATAGGTTGTCTGATCTAATTAGCTACACTGACTCTTTGGCTTTTGTTATTCTGTTAACCCATCTGTGGACTCGGCAAGAGGAAGCAGTGTTTTCTGTTTATCTGCATGATGTTTGTTTGGTGGATTCTTGCTTTACTTAAATGAACATTTCTGAGGATACCTGCTGTTGTTTCCTAGCAGTGAAAATCAATCAACGTTCAGTTTTGGAACACTAAGATAAACACTCTTAGTTTGTCATTGTTCTTAAGAAACAGATTTCAATTGAGAAGCAAGTCACCTGGGTAAATAAGATTGCTTTAGCTTCTAGTAAAATAATGGAACAAGTGCTTTGTAGAAAAAACAACCTGCTCACTTAAGTGTTGTAAGGGACATGAAATGTGAACAAATCAACAGTCTATAATTACAAGAAACTCATTTGATTGCTTTTCCAAAAATAATTCAATTACTGAAGTAGTAGTCGAAAGAAATAGAACAGATGTTTGATCTAGTACTTCATAAAATATTTTACTTAGCCACATATGAATGAACTAAAATTGATTTTCATGGATGTCAATTCAGGAGCCACTATGCTGTATAACTGAACCCCAAATTACTCAGAAGATTTATTTTTCAACAGCACTATGTAACTTGGAATGGGGAAAGTTATGGAAAATTGGAGAGAGGAATTAGCAGCCAAGGTTTGAAAACCATATACTGCTTATAGGAATATTTAAAATCTAGGAGCTTAAATAGTGTTTTAAAAATATATGCTTAGGGCTTCCCTGGTGGCGCAGTGGTTGAGAGCCCGCCTGCCGATGCAGGGGACGCGGGTTCGCGCCCCGGTCCGGGAGGATCCCACATGCCGCGGAGCGGCTGGGCCCGTGAGCCATGGCCGCTGGGCCTGTGCGTCCAGAGCCTGTGCTCCGCAACGGGAGAGGCCACATCAGTGAGAGGCCTGCGTAACGCAAAAAAAAAAAAAAAAAAAAAATATATATATATATATATATATATATATGCTTAATATTTACTCAATAGAGCATATAACTAAATAGACAGGTTTAATCCTCCTTACTAAAGGTAAAGTCTAATCCCTCCACCCTCCTACTCTGAATATGAATGGACTTAGTGACTTTCTTCTCAACAAGAAAATGTAGCAGGAATTATAGTGAATGGCTTCCAAGGCCAAGTCATAAAAGATAGTGCTTCTGCCTTGCTTATGCTTGAGTCACTCACCCAAGGGGAAGCCAGCCACGGTTGCATTAGGACACTCGAGAGACCCTACCGAGAAGTCCTTTTGTGAGGAACTGAAGCCTCCTGCCAACAGTTTGCACAAACTTACCAGCTATATAAGTGAACCTCAGTCAAATCTAATTTCAGACAAACTCTTAGAGAACTTTAGGTGACTGCAGCTCCAGGTGAAACTTGAATAAAACCAGGTGACTGCAGCTCCAGGTAAAACTTGAATAAAACCTCATGAGAAACCCTGAGCCAGAACAACCCAGGTAAGTTACTCTTGAATTCCTGACCCACAGAAACTGCAAGACAATGAACGTTTACTGTTTTAAATGACTGAATTTTGAAGTGATTTGTTATGCAGCAGTAAGAAGTCACAAAAGTCTAGTTTTCCACTAATTTCCATTTATACTTAGGCATGGCCTGAGAGCTTACCTTACATTATATTACGTTTAACTAGATTTTTCGCTACTTCTTTTTAGGTTTGGAGGCCAGTTTCCTCAGATGAGGGCAGAGATTCTCCCTGTATCTCTCTGACAGAGACTGTGCGTTGGGGGGTGAGGTGATGGTGGTGGGAGAGAGAGAGAGAGAATATGTTAGAGACATAGAGGGGTTAAATGGAAGAAAAATAATGCCCTTGAGTGGAACGTGGCGAAAGATGAAATGTGTACGCGAGGGACAGAGTAGATTTGTCAGCAGTACGTTCAGGACATAAAATCCAGGGCTGCTCCCCTGAATGGCTACGTCACTGATTAATTTCACATTGTGCTCAGTTGGGTGCTTTGCTTGCAGGGAGCCAAGAGGTGGACCAGATTTAAGAAGACAAAGCTCATTTTAAGGACCTGCATGTACTGGGATGAAGGTGAGGAAAGCCAAGGGACCAAGGCCATTCCAACGGTCAGCGCCGCCTCCCTGGGCTCACTTCGGTTTCTCTCTGACTCACAGGCCAGACACGCAGTTTCTCTAGTCCTCAACCTGAAGGGACCCAGTCCAGCAGGCTTTGCTAATCACCACCCCTGCTGGGCAGAGGGCTTGTGGGCAGGGAGAGTGGGTCAGCTACTCTGCGCCTCTCCTGGTGCGAAGAACACGGGCGCTTTCTTCAGTGAGTGTGGTGTCCACGCTGGGTGAAGGTGGCACCGTGCTTAAAACTATCACTATCATTTATCACTATTCACTATAAATGAGCATCTGAGGGACAAGAAAATAAAACCCTGAATCATATTAACAGACAACCCACAACCCTGAACACAAAGATCAAAATGTGTTGTACAGTGATAGCAAAGAAGGCATTTCATATTCACGGCTGAAAAAGAAATTTACTCATGTTACTTCTCTCTGACTCCCCTACACGATTTTATAAATCCCTTTTAACTTGCTCCAGACTTTCCCCAGAACTCTAAACCCTACACGGTATGTGCTGGGTGATTTTCCAACTTTGAAACGTGTCCCTTTCTCCTGAAAGCAATGGAAGTATCTGCTGTTCTGTGGAGATAAAACACTGGAAGCCTTTTCTGACTCCGTGGGTGGGCATGCAGAGATGGATAACTCCACACCTGACATCTACTTCCTTTAATACCCTTCAGGGTCTTTGCCCTGTATTTCTCAAAACCCCTTCAAAATCACTCCACCTCAGACTCTTTGGGGCCAGTAAATGCTCCCACAGCATAATTCCTGTCCAACTGCTGTGTTTTAGAGGAAGACAATATTACAGTCTTTTTCCTCAGACCTTACAAGCAAAAATTCATTCAGGCAACAGGTAAGTCATAGAAACATCTTTCTCTGGTGTGCTTTTGTTGTTACACTATTGCAAGTAAATGTCCCTGATGCTGTAGTTGCTGGTATAATGAAAACCTGAGTGGAGGATGGTCTTTAAACCCCAGGTGCTAAGGGCTTCTTAGCCACGCCTCTCCAGGCGCCGTGGACTCACTGAGTTTCCGAGTTTTCTTGTATTCTCACCAGCTGATACTAAGGTCATTCTTCTCGGAGTCCCGGTGACCACGGAGCACGGTGTGTGCAAAGCCACTGTGTGACAGGCTCCAGAAGATCCGGACAAGGGCAGCCCCTGGATGACAGAGGAGCACGATTTACATCTGTTGTGTGCCTTGCCTCAGGTGTCTGGCGTGATGCCTCAATCCCAAAGGCTCTTGAAAAGCAAAAGGCAGCCACAGGCAAACAGGGGATACAGAACAAATCTGTTCAATGTAAAGGTGTTTACTCTGCATCTCAGCCTTAGAAACGCTCCAATCTCACTAGGGGGACAGAAGGGGGCTTATAGAAACATATTGTGAGCGGAGCAGACAGAGGGTAGTGATTTTCAAAAGTCTGCTGTAACCTTCTGGTTCAGTGTTTGTTTCCCTGAGGGCAAGGGAGTGAGATTTTATATTTCTGCCTATGTAGGAGTTCACATCTGGATAAAGCATGTCTTGGCTCGATGGGTGAATAATTGAAGAGATTGTTTATGTTTCCAGGGTGAGGATAATTTTGGAAACCAAGATGTGTTGATTGATGATGGAGAGCTTAGTGATATTGAGGTAGTTTATGTATCAGTTGGAACAGGCTGACATCTTGATGCCATGTAACCGACTTTGACATTCGTGAAAGATAGTGATTAAGAGACCAGGCTTGGGACCCAGACTGCCTGGGTTTCCAGCCCTGCTCTGCCACCTACCAGGTATGTGATTGTTACCCAGTCCAAGCTCGTACTGCCTGCTACACAGCAGGCCAGTAAAACCAGAAATGAGGTGTTGGGACAAGGAATAGCAACGTTATTCAGAAAGCCAGTAGAGCCAGTAGATGGTGGACTAGCATCCCAAAGAGTCGTCTTGCCTGAGTTAGAATTCAAGCTTCTTTTAAACTAAAAGGAGAGGGAGTAAAATCAAACATTTCCTGGTTCTGGCACCACTCCGGAGAAGATGTGTGAATTTCTTTTTTCCTGCAGGCATTCACAGGTGGGCCTGGTCAGGATGTTTCCTGTGAGCTAAACAAAGGTATTTTAGCTTAATGCTCATTACTTGGGAGGCAGGGGTCCCAGAGATGGGACATTATGTATAATTTAAGCTTATAGGCAACCTCCCTTTAGTGATGAACTTGTAATAGAACAGAAAGTTTCTTCCCTGTTACATGACCTTGAAAAAGTTATTTAACCTCTTCGAACCTCAGTTTCCTCATCTTTGAAACTGGATAGATAATAAGAGTATCTACTTCAGAAGGCTACTATAGGGGTTATAAAAGCCAAGATTTGTGAAGAGCTCAGACTGTCTGCTGTCTATGGTAAATTCTGCATGAACATCTACTCACACATACGTAGAAATTCACAAAGACCTGATACGTTTCTAGCTATGTCATTGGCCAACGTTTGTGACCACGGACAATCCTGTAACTTCTTTAGCTACCTTTTAGTCCTTATTTATACAGTAAAGGGGTTGGACTAAGCTCCATTCTAGCTGTGCAAGTCTGTGATTCTATCCTGGTGTTTGGAACCAGTAGTAGAGACATGAAGAGCACCATGGAAATACTTATTGGAGTTCACAATAAATCATCTACAGAAATGGGTGGAGATGATTCAACTGCCTTTCCACTCTCCCGGTATTTGAAAGCACAGGATGGCCTGTAGGTGATCTCAGATTCAGGAGCTTATCTACATAGGCATCTGCCAGATAAAAGGAACAGACAAGTGGCATCAACCAGAAGATACTTTTACACTAAAAAGGAAAACTTGATACAGACTTCGTAAAGCCTGGCTATAGCTAAGGTGAGGAAACAGCTATACCTTAGTCAGAAGAAGAAAACAGCCAAAGCCTTAAAACAGCAGTGACCCTTAGCCACTGTCCAGGCTGAGTCAGGTGCGCCACCAATACAGACTGTCCAGCAGACTTCCACTGATGCCCTCAGGTGATACCCTCAGATGATACTTCAGATGATGTCCTCAGGTGATGCCCTCAAGGAAAAAACTGTAAAATGAAGGAACTGAGCAGGATTTGTTTTCTTTTTTATTCAGATAAATTCCATGATATTTGGAGAATTCTCATCTTGTGAAACTGAACAAAGTTTAAATTCTCAAGTTGGGTGGAAAAAGAGATACATCCAGGGACCACACCATTTCACTGCAAAAAAGAACGATGTACCTTATAATGTATACCTTAAATCAAATCAGAGGGTCTTTAGGATTCTTAAAATATTTTTCAATTTTTATTCTCCCTTTCTTCTTTGGTTGAAATCAGAGGTATGTTTTGAGTATGACCTTAGCTCTTGCTGGTGAATTTGAGCTCCTTGCAAAGAAAAGAACATTGCTGAAAGAGCCATAAATAAACAGGAAGTCAGTGTAGATTTGCAAATATTTCCTTCAAGCTCTAAGGGTCACTGCAGTATTGGAAAATGGAACAAAAGGAACAGTTAAAAGACAGAGCATCAACAAAAAATGAAAACTTCAAGGGAAAATACACAGAGAAGCAGAGATATTTAGTTAAATTAATGTCGACTGAAAGGGTCAAGATGTTATAAGAACCACATAAAGTAAAGAGATCTTTGAGAGAGAAAAAGGCATGCCAATAAATAAAAAGGAGAGTTGTGATAAGACTTTAAATGGATAAAGCTGTGAATTTACTGTTTTCTAAACAGGCTGATTTTCAAACCCAGGCAAGGTCTTTCCTCTTAGAAAGTCCTGAAGACTTTTTAAAAAGCCTGGGATATTGTATGCAGTTTGAGGCCTTGTATTCAGTTTGAGGCATTTCACTGCCAGGATGAAGGCAAACAGAGATGAGAATTCAGAGGAAAGGAAAAAGACAACAAAAGTATTTCCGCGTCTATGGAGGATTGACTTTTCAAGAGAAAGTACTAATAAATAGAATAAATAATGGCTTGGTTTGCAAAGTCTAAAGAGAGGGAGGTGATATGCTCTATGTGCCTAAAATTTAACAGAGGAAAATCACAAGGCAACAGGCAGCGCCTCATTCAAATCCCATAAACGTGTTTAGTTATCAGTGTGACTCTTCCATTCACGTTAGAGTTTGGACGTCTATTTATGGGTATTTGTGTATATGGAACATTTGTACACATGCACACACACACATCCATATAGCCAATGAGTGTCCAATCTTCTTTTCCTTTTTCCTGCATTTTCATCTTGAGCCGACCTCTGAGACTACTGATAAATGATGCTCATATTTCCTCTAAAGAGATTTAAGGAACCTACATCATTGGCTGAGCTAAAGTTTGCCCATCTCAGCTCTGGCTAAAGTGAGCTGCTATTGTTTTCCATAAGAGTACACAGTACAATCCTTTTAAAGGTGTAGCTTTGTTTACAGCGAATTATTGGAGGAGGATTGCTAGTCATTACAATAGTAAGGTAATTAAGTATACGCTATTGCTTTTTCTCTCACTGTACAACAGATGAGAATCTCCGTAGAAGACACTGACCTCCACTGGAATAAATTATTGAACACATACGAACAGGTAAGAGGCGCCAAATATATAGATTTAATATTGTTGCAGCTAGCCTATGGCCGTATTCTATTTTCTGTTTATTACCCATTCTCTTCCCTGCCCTATTTCAAGCCTTTTGCATAGTAGGTGCACTAAACAGAAAATTATTCAATAGACAAATGCCAATGGTTTTACACGTAGAAAGGTCCAGGGAGGCTAGGCTGTTGACTTCTGAAATGCTGGGATGTTTTTAGCCTTATTTGTAATCCTTTCTGCTGTGTAAGCCGTAGATTACCTTGCTCTATGGTGGGTAGCTCTGGATGTTCCACGAGCGGGAGCAACCGGGCGGGCCTTAAGCAAATGTGCCACCAGCTGGGCTTCCAAACGTGTCAGTCCCCGTGTCTGTTGCCGACTAGTATTTTTCAAGAAAATACAAAAATTGTCATCTCCTCTGTCAGCACGAGATCACTGAATCATTAAGATTCACCAGCACAGAGATGTTTTCCTTTGCTGTGAATTTCACCATTTTATGGGGAGAGGTTTTCAAAACCCTGAGTTTAATGCGATGAAAATGACATTTATTGCACGACAGGTATTCATAGAAGCTGTCACAGCTAAACAAACAAGGCGAACCGAATCCCGGAAAGCGGCAGTTCCCGCCGGATGACTGAATTTAACTCGAAACAAGATGAGGGAAGGCGGCAATATCTCCCAGTGACCAGCAGGGGTCACTCGACAACCAGAAAACGAATAGAAGGCGCGTGCGTTCCGGCGGCTGAACCGCGGGGCCAAAGATGCTCACGTGAGAGGTAGCCGGCTGTCCTCCGGGGACACACAGAACCCACTCAACAGCCTAACCCCAAACCGCAAAACAGAAATGCACTTCTCAGAAAGGACGTTTTCCTCTGGATAACAGGGGAAAACCTTGGGCCCACCCCTGGGGCCCTGCATGGAGTCGGTGGAGCTGGGGTCCACGAGGATGGAGGAGACAGAAGCGGAGAAACTCTCTGCTGAGTCGGATGCCATCGGTCCGACTTCAGAGACGCAAAGGAGAGAGCCCAGCCTCCAGCTAGGCTGCCTTTGCCATGTGCAAGTGCAGAACATTAAAAACGATTCCTGACCCCTTGTGTTTCAAAGGTTTTTGTAAAATGCATTTTTCAAACATTAAAAAAAAAAAGTTCAGATGGCCGGGTTTTTTAACAGTGATTCTTCTCTTCTTGCAGCTGCTCTGTATTCTCCTGCTCTTCAACGGCCGCCGTAAACAAAGGTGTGTCCTCATCGATGCTTTGTCTTCGGATTCCTGAGTCATTCTCTGCGAGGATCTTCAAGAGGACGGATCAGTCGTAAAGGTAGCAGGGAACTTTCCTGAGAATGTGCTGTATTTGGTCTGCCCCTGTGTTCACTGACTCTGTGAATGTCTGATAACCCACAGAGGGGCCCTCTGATGTGGGCGCCACTTTAAGGATGATGGTAAAACTGAGCTTCACGGAGCCCGGGTTTGGTAGATGTATGCGCCCAGCACCCATGCTGTTTGACTGTACATCTCAGGCCAGAGGACGTAAAGGAACTTAAAATTCAGCTGTTCCTATCACCTGTCTGATGCTCAGATTCCTGCGATGACACCTCTGTCAGCCGGTGGCCTTGCTGTGGTTGCACATTACGGTGATGGGGACCCTTGGGCCTTTTTACATCTCCAACTGTAAGAGGTGCCTTACGGTTGGCTGGAAAAAAACCTCTGTGCCTAGAGGGTCCGTAAAGGAAGGCTGATTTCTCTTCCCCTGACAGTACTTCCCGCATTTGAAGGGCGTTATTCTGAATTTCCCATGTGTTAGTGTTCTCCAGAGAAACAGACCCATAGGAGATTTCCTATAAGAATTGGCTCACGTGATTACGGAGGCTGAGAAGGTCTATGATCTGCCGTCTGCAGGCTTAGAACCAGGAAAGCTGGTGGTGTGGTTCAGTCTGAGCTGAAGGCCTGAGACCCTGGGAAGCTGGTGGTGGTGTGAGTTCCAGTCCAAGCCCAAAAGCTCAAGAATCAGGGGCGGACGGTATAGGTCCCGGAGTCTGAAGGCCGATATCCGAGGGCAGGGAAGATGGATGGCTCGGAGAGGGCGAATCAGCCCTTCCTGCCCCTTTGTCTTCCATCCAGGCCCTCAGTAGATTAGATGCCATCCACCCACAACATCTAACGGCGAGGATGATACTCCTTCCTCAGTCTACTGATTCTAAAGCCAGGTCTGGCCTCTGTACCCCGACACTGATTGAATCTCGGAGACAGAGTTTTGGGTGAAGTAGAAGAGAATAGCTTTATTGCTTTGCCAGGCAAAGGGGGACACGGTGGGCTAATACCATCCAGACATTAAACATTAATGTTAACATTAAACATTAAAACATTGTTGACACACCCAGAAACAATGTTTTACCAACTATCTGGGTATCTCTTAGCCCAGTCAATCTGACACATAAAATTAACCATCACACCCTGAGTCTTCTCTGTTAAATGCATTGCGATCTCTCAGAGGTCTTTATTTTGATTTTTTAAGTGTGGTATCATTTTCAATCCTTCCTCCATCTGAATGACCCTCGTGGTACACGTTCTTCCTACGTGTGGTCCCCAGAGAGGATTTGAGGTCGGCATACAGCAGGTCTGTCATCTCTGTTTTCAAGATACTATGCTTCTATTGATGCCTGTTTTCTAAGAAACCCTTGGATTGCTATTTTTTTTCTCCTGCTTCTTGGGTATTTTCTCTTTACTTCCCAGAAATGATGCTTTATTTCTGGGTCCTTATAACCAGATTAAAAAAACACACAACAATATGATGAAAAATAACTTAGTAGGGCTTCCCTGGTGGCGCAGTGGTTGAGAGTCCGCCTGCCGATGCAGGGGACGCGGGTTCGTGCCCCGGTCCGGGAGGATCCCACATGCCGCGGAGCGGCTGGGCCCGTGAGCCGTGGCCGCTGGGCCTGCGCGTCCGGAGCCTGCGCTCCGCAGCGGGAGAGGCCACAACGGTGAGAGGCCCGCGTACCACAAACAAACAAAACAAAACAAAACAAAAAGAGAAAAACAAAAACTTTGTGATGGCATGTAACAAAAGGCAAAAATGTTTTATTTTTTTATTTTTCCAGCCGTGCAGCGCGACATGTGGGGTCTTAGTTCCCCCACCAGGGATGGTACTTGTGCCGCTGCATTTGAAGCACAGTCTTAACCACTGGACCACCAGGGAAGTCCCAAGGCAAAAATGTTTTAGTAAACATGAGGCTCAGTGGTATTCAATGGTAGGATTCAACCTCTGAAACATTCCTTGACTTTCTTATAGCATCTGTGCTGACGGTGCTTTACAAATTATGGCGCACACACTAGGCTGGGTTGAAGTAATAAAGTTTAGGAAATTAACACCAAATTCCTGGCCAGTTACCTCTATGCTTTTATAAAAACTCATATTTAAATAACTTTAGATATATAGATTGTAAAAATAACATGCTAAAGCCATTGCCTTCTTAGGAACAATTCACAAGTATGATTTAGAAAAACTATTCAGCTATCCCAAGAGAGTGTTTTGAACAAGTTGGAAAACAGAATTAAACAGCATGTCATGCAAAGTGGTGACTGAGTAAATGTTTCTGTTTTCTTTCTAAGGGGCTCTTAGAGCATTATGAATATGTGCAAACAATCTGAACTAAGGCCGCCTAAGATGTCAATTCAAAGTTATTAGAGTCATTTTTTAGGCATTAAAAAAACACCTGGCGTTATCTTTTCGTTCTCAAATTTCATAAGTGGACAAAATCTATTTGCACATGGTTGCACCCAGATGACATTAATTTTTTTTTTGACATTAATTTTTAATGTGGTTAAACTCCATTTGAATGTATGCCAAGATAGAAGCCATGATTAGCTTATTCTGAAAATGACCACTTCATTCTTCCCCATTGTCGGATAACCTCTGGTGAAGAGAGAGCTTTCATAAAGTCTTCCTGTCTGAACTCTTGAATGGTCATAAAACTGAAGCTCCGAGCCTGACCTTTAGACCTCATGCTGACCCATTGCGAATTAGACCTTCTTCAGGACTTGAATTGAAAGATATTGAGCCAATGCTTGGAGGAGTCATTACAGAGCTTAACTCACAGAGCAAAAGAAGATGGAGAATCTGATATATGAAAATTTTCCTGCTGGTAAAGAAAAGGACCTTCCTGACATGAGAAGATCAAAAGAGAAGGATAGAAGGGATGGAAGCAGGTGAGGCCTGAATTTCTCAAAAGGAATCCAGTGCGTAGCTCTTTGGGTCTCAAACAAGACTGTCTATGTGATGGTCAAAACCTAAGATAAGTTGAGGGGCATCCATACAAAATAGAGATCTGCGTCCACCTGAAATCCAGAGAAGAGAGAGCCTTACCACGTGCCTCATACCACATGGGCAGCTTTAGAAGAAGAAGAAAAAAAAAGCTGTGTGTTCTGAAGTAGTGAAGGTCTCACAAAATTGCACAGTTCCTGAGATGGTGCAGAGGGGCCATTTGTGCTGTTGGCAGGTCTGGGGAGGGTGGGCAGGGGTGTGGGGTAGAGAGGGAACAGGTCTGAGGTCCAGGCCAATGGGACAATATCAGACATGGCCTAATCAGAGACCAGGAAAGAACTTGGAGTAGCTCAGAAGTTACAAATGCAGATACTAACAGGGGCTGGTGTGTAGCTAGGATGAGCCAGTTGGCTTGCCCTGTCTTCCTCCTTCTGCAGCCCTGAGTCCACTCCGGGAAGGAGCATGGGTGAGCCTCCTGGAGGGTGAGACGGCATATGGAGCAGAGGCAGCCTCCAGCTGAGGCCCCTGAGACCACACTGCCTGTCCACACAAGGCGTGAGAGTGAGGCCATCTTGGACCATCCAGCCTCAGCAGAGCCATCAGCTGACCACAGAGATGAGCCCTGCTGCCCCAGACTAGAGGAACTGCCCAGCTAACGCAGAGGACGGTGAGAAATAACAAATGACAGCTCATATGTTTAAGTACTGAGAAGCTCCCTTCACTGTCTCATAGACCAGAGCAAGAGTCACCTGTGTTTCAAGTTGTGTTCATTCACCTGTTAAGACAAAGATACACTGACCATGTGTCCACTTTATCTTTCCGGTCTTGACTATGCCAATTTAATCAAAATGCTCTATCTAAAATATTGCCTTTTACTTAATGAAAGGAATTTTAGTGTGGTTTATGTACAGCATCAAATAAAGAATATTTAGCACTTCTCACATTTTATAGATGATCATTAAGATCAGATGCTTTTAAAATTCACTGTGACAAGGTATGTTAGCAAAATTTGTTAAAAAACAAAATAAAACAAAGCAAAAAAATAGTAAATAGCATGAGAAGTAACAAATGCTTGGTAATTTAACAAAGACCCTTTATTATTATCCTCAAGTTTCATAACTGGAAAAAATCTATTTGCACATTGTTTTAACGTAACATTACCCTGATGATATTGATTTAATTGAATTTATTTATTTATATGATTTTTCATTGAAGTACAGTTGATTTACAGTGTTGTGTTAGTTTCAGGTGCACAGAAAAGTGATTCAGTTATATATATACATATGATGATATTAATTTTAACATAGCTAAACTCTATTTAAATTTGGGTCAAGATGAAAGCAACAGTTTAGTCTTAGAAATGACCACTTTCAGCCTTCACCACATTGGACAGGTTCAAACCTTACAAAAATGAAGTTAATCATATATATTGATGAAGTATTTATTTGCTGAAATTTGAAGGACACTCAGAGCAACCGGATAGTTCAAACTTGTGTTTACCTCTGGTCTGCTCTGGAGTCTAGAATTCCACAGTTTTAGGGATTTCTTCCTGAAGGTGAAAGCATCTCAGATTTTCCCCACAGTTAAAGAGCTAGAGAAAAGCCTCAGAGACTGTCCAATCTAGAGGGTGCCAACCGGTCGTTCCCAGGCCACTTTTGGCCGGCAGAGGTGTTTTGTTTGGCCTTCACAGAGCTGGCTCACAATTGTTAAAAATTTGAATTAGTTACACTGCCAAAGTTTTGGAAATTGGATAATTACATGGAAAATCTGCATATCCAAATTCTCTTGAAAAACTGTGGAGGTGTGTCCACGCTGAGCCTGCAGGACAGCTGTTTCCTGAAGCTGAATACAGGTGGGGACTGGCGAGGTCCCTAAGGAGAACGCCTCTCCCCACTACCCGACACCCGGTTTGCGTGGCTCTTCCACAGGACACACTCGGCCTCCACAGGTATGTGAATGCATAACCTCTGATCTACTTCAATGACTTAACTTTGCAGATAAGCAAACGTAGGTTCAGATACAAGTGACGTCGTCGTCAGCCAGTGACGGACTTAAAAATATGGTATAAGGATAAAGTGCTATCAGCTGTGGGACTGATGTTAGCTCTCCTTCCCACCCAGCAGCTGGCTGAGGGGAGAGTTGCCTTTGAACAGATGTGAGCAGCACGGAAGAGTCGGGGATTGTCCAAGACAGCAAGGCTGGAGGGCAGCTCAGGGAACCCCAGCGTCAGTGTCAGACCCTCCGTGGGTAGAGGGTGGGGGGTGGCCCAGAAGGCAAAGCAAGAGCTAGAAGACGTGGAGGGTGAGGGAAGCAAACACCTCTTGCTTCCTTAGGCGGCTCCCCACCTGCCATGTTGGGCCTGCTGTCTTCACTGGGAAAACACTGTGCTACTGATGATGTTGACAGATTTTAGAATTCACGAAAATCTCCCCAAAACACAAGAGAGACTGTGAGATTCCAGCTAATCTCACTGATGGCCAAGTCTTTTTTTTTTTTTTAATTTTATTGACATATAGTTGATTTACAATGTTGTGTTAATCTCTGCTGTACAGCAAAGTGATTCAGTTATACATATATATATTCCTTTTCATTATGGTTTATCGCAGGATATTGAATAGAGTTCCCTGTGCTCTACAGTAGGACTTGGTTGTTTACCCATTCTGTATATAATAGTTTGCATCTGCTGACCCCAGACTCCCAACCAACCATCCCCCACCCCCTTCCCCCTTGGCAACCACAAGTTTGCTCTCTATGTCTGTGAGTCTGTTTCTGTTTCGTAGGTAAGTTCATTTGTGGCATATTTTAGATTCCACATGTAAGCAATATCATATGGTATGTCTTTCTCTTTCTGACTTACTTCATTTAGTATGATCATCTCTAGGTCCAACTGATGACCTAGTCTTGATAGAAAAAATATGCTTCCTGAAAGTTCTTTAAAAAGATGTTTAAAGTTCTAAATACTTCCTAGAAATCTGTCTTCCCCAATATCCAGTCATTAGCCAAGTTCCATCTCACAAGCGTCTCTTGAATGTCAGCTTTCTCCAGTTTTATTCCTGCTGTCGCTGCCTGAGTTGAGGGCACCCACATTTTGCCAGCCTCTGGACTGATCTCCACGTTTGTGATGGGCTCTCGTCAAACCTGCTCTGCTCGGACCCACCCATGCATTGTAGAGCAGGAAATGAGTTATCGCGCAGGCCCACAGCTTACTTCAGAGCTGCAATGTGATCACAACTGTTGGATGCCTCATCGCCTGATGGTGATTTTGTGATTTGTGGGCATGTCTTCAGGATGTTCAGGTCGCTCTTCCGGGAATTATACTTGGAACGCAGCTGCTCAACCCAGCTAACAGGCTTTGCTAACTTTGCTATCTTTGCTTTTGCAACGGTAAAAGTTAATTCTGCTGCAGTGTAAGGGACTTGTGGTTTTGGTAAACCCCTGCTTGGAACCTCCCAAGGCCTGGCAGGACACATAGCTGACACACGTTGCCACCAACCAGGGACATTTTCAATGAAGAGATGGGAGGCTCGCTGAACATAACACAGTCTAAAGTCCTCAGATGTCCTTTGCTGAAAATATGTCCTTTGAGCTCATTAGAGCAAAAAGCCACCTGTCTGTGTCAGAGTTCTTAGTCTCACCTGCTCTCAACTTGCTTCCACCCGGCTCCTTCTCTACGTAGCTAACAAAATCATTTTTTCACCCTTCAAATCTAATTACGGCATTCCTCCACTTGAAGAATGCAGACCTTTGATCTTAGGATAAATCCCATGTTCCTCACCCCTTTCTTACTGCTCACACCTCTTTCTACCTCCTCCTCCTTCACACGTTAAAATTCAGCTGTACACAGTCACTTTTAATTCCTGGAATGAGCCTTGATCTCTACAACCTCCTGAATTTTGCACATACAGTGTTTTCCCTGCCTGGAATACATATTTCGTGACTGTTATGGACTGAATGTTTGCATTCCCCCAAATTAACATGTTGAAACCCTAAGCCCTCATGCGATGGTATTTGGAGGTGGAGGTTTGGGGAGGTCACTGGGGTTAGATTCGGTCATGAGTGTAGGGTCCTCGTGAAGGAATTCATGCACTTACAAAAAGAGGACAAGACATGAGATCTCCTCCCTCTGTGCACCCACCAAGGAAGGCCAAGGGAGGCTGTGAGCAGGAAGGGGGTCCCTCAGTGGACCAGGCTGGCTTGCTGACCTTGGACTTGCAGCCTCCAGAGCTGTGGGACATGTTTCTTATTTAAGTCATCTAGTCTATGGTCCTCTGTTATATCCTGAACAGACACAGACACCAGCCTATCTGCTTCATTTCTCTCCATCTGTCAGCTTTTATCTGATAGGTTGTTTCCCTGAGATGTTTTTATGACTTCCCAAGTCTGGGTTGGTTACTCTTCCTAAGAGTCTCCATAACATCTTGTATCCACTTTCGCATGGTTACTTCGCTATATGGTAAAATCTTACTTACTGTTCTGTATCTTCTACTTGACCATAAGCTCTGTCAGGGCAGGGGTTGTGTCTGGCTGGTTCACAGTTCCTCCTTAGCTTTTAGCAGGTGGTAACAAATATGGAAAAATTCATAAATATTGGCTGGATAAATGAATAAATTAGGCAGCAGGAAGAAGCAAAGATATTTAAGAAATCAGTCAAGCAAAACAAAAGCAACGAAACCCTTTTACTTCTGATAGTCTTTATCTTACATATTCTTACATCTTTATTTTTTAATTTAACTTGATTTATTTTAATTGGAGTATAGTTGCTTTACACTGCTGTGTCAGTTTCTGCTGTACAGCAAAGTGGGTCAGCCATACATACACATATAGCCCCTCTTTTTTGGATTTCCTTCCCATTTAGGTCAGCACGGAGCACTGAGTAGAGTTCCCTGTGCAGAAGTAGCAGGTCCTCACTAGTTACCTACTTCATACCCAGCGGCGTATATATGTCAATGCCAATCTCCCAATTCATCTTAACCCCCTTCCCCCTTGGTATACATATGTTTGCTACTTACATCTTTAAAGACAACTTTTACTTGGCCATGGTCAGGTGAAGTAATTGGCTGGTGAATTTGTTATGAATTTCCTGTCTTTATTTTCTACAACTTTTAAAATCCCACACTTTAAAAACTCAGTAATAGAAGGACTTCATAGATTGTGTCTTCCAACAATTATATTTCTGTATACATTAGGCACTTACCCTTTGCAAGCTTAGGGAGTCTTAGGGCCTGCAAGTGATTATGTTAACCTAAACTCTAATCATTTCCTTTGGCATAAAAAGTCCAGCAGTCAAGAAGAGGCCAAAGGCCCTAGCAACTGTTTCAGTACAATTTGGATGGATGCAGATGAAAGTGCACTCACATTTTATGTGTTGATGCCATCCCAGTTATGAGCTTAGTCACATCCGAGAGTTCAGAGGGCTCAGAGCAGGGGTGGGGGGAGGATACACGGTTCCTAGTAATTATTCCGGGACAGAACGGGCTTTTCTCTGCTCTGACCAACATGGAGGTGAGCTCTGACTGTCTGATCCTAGGTGGATTAAAAAAACTTCTCCAATCTCCCCCAAACATTATCTTTACGAAGTTTTACGCTTGGGCAGCTGGTTGTGGGGAGGGGGAAAGGGAGAGGTGGGATTGCAGGAACGGCTGATTCAGGTGCTGCAATTATTTCGGGACTGGAAACAGAATTGAAATGACCCAGATGGTTGCCCTAATGAAGCTGAACCAAAGTCTATGCCAAGAGGAGCCAGAGCCATGTTTCGTCTGTGTGTGTGTCTGTGTGTGTGTGTGTGTGTGTGTGTGTGTGTGTGTGTCTGTGAGAGAGAGAGAGAGAGAGAGAGAGAGAGAGAGAGAGAGAGAGAGAGAGAGGAACCAGCGTGCATGCATGGTGGATTTTTGACTGAAAGGTCTTGCGGTTGTGGGAAAGCGCAGCATGCCGAGATGGATGTGCTTATGCAGAGAAAAGAAATCACAACAAAACACAGAGCCTCCTCCCGCCCTGGTCTGGCCTTGGGCAGGCCTGCTCCCTCTCAGCTGCACCCAAGTGGAAAATCCACTTTCCTTTGGCTTTTAAAATAGACCGTATTTCCTGGGAGAGTATGGTGCCTTTTGGAGAAGGTGCTTGAAGTGAGTAAGCAGAGCGGGGGACATCCGTGCTGCCGACTCGTGCCAGGGCATTCGTCCAAAACTCCGTCGCTGGCGGAAAACGCACCGTGCTATACATGCTGGAGCGACGGGCCCCGGTCGCCTTGTCCGAGGACTCTGACATACGACGCCAACCCCCGTACCACTGCCGAGCTTGGGTCAAGAGCGAGGACAGGGCTCCAGACCAACCCCACATCTCCCTGGGTTTTAGAGCCATAAAGGGATCTTTTATGTTAATTAAAGTAGTTAATGTGTGTAAATCTTTAGCACACTGCCTGGTACCTAGTACATACTAATTACATTTTAATGATGACGCTGATGATGATTGTAAGCTGCTCTTTGCAGGAAACCGCCCTCAGCAGGAAGCCCTTGCCTTGTCACTTTAGCAAAGCTACATTGTAACTAACTTTTAAACCAGGCGCCCCCACGCTCTACTCATCTCCAGACCAAACACACTTTTCAAATCTTCTGATCACACAATGCCTTGCCTAACCTGTTGGTTCTTTCCATAGATCAAATAAGTAAAAATGAAGAACGAGTAATTAACAGATGACCAGATCTCTTCCCCAGCTTCCCTTTCAGTTATCTTGTGAACCAACTGTGTGAACAAGATAACATCTAAAGAAAAATCACGAGCGGTTGACAAGTCTACACACAATGGGAGATGGTGACGGCTCTGACCCCCTATCTCAATGATCAACTGAGAGTACTTCACTTTTTCCCTTTCAAAAGGTTAATGGCCAAGCAGAATCTTTAGATTCAGGGACACTGAATCACCTTCCCCCCAGACTGTGGGGCTTTTCTGATTAAAAGCAACTTTCCTTTCTACCAACACTTGCCTCTCAAGCGTTGATTTTCGAGCAGTGACCAGCTGGACCTGAGTTTGGCAACATTACTATTATTTAGTGTTTGTTTAACATCTTAGCTGTGGGCTACAAAAATGCTGAGTACTGCCGTCAGTCCTCTGGTGGATGGCGGTGTGCCCATCCAGTCTGCTAAACCTCTCTCGAGTGACATGAACACGGGGCCTCAGGATAGGACAGTTTTGCAGACACACTGCTTAAACCACAAAGCAGAGCGTGTTAGGGGTCTGGCTCCAAGAAGGGAGTCAAATGGAAAGAGATGAGGCCATAAAAGCATCAGTAACGCTGCATCCTGGGCTCCTGAGTCTGTCGTACACATTCTGCAGTGCTTCAGTGCCTTTCTGTTTAAAAGTTGCTTCCTCAGAGTGCAAATCTTTACTCGCTTTTATCTTTTTAAACAAAACTTATATTCTCAAGTTGAGTTGCAGATTCCCAGAAGAAGAATGGTGCTGGCTGTGCACAATAAAGATAGGGGATGTTTCTGCCTGTGTGCTTGGTTCAGACAGAATTGCTCTGCTCTTGGCAGTGATCTAGGAAGCTGCTGGCTACCGTGGGCTCCTAAATGGTTTTGGAAGCTGCTGGAAACCATCAGAATACGCAGCAGAAGGGAAACAGCTGTGGTTGCCGCAGGGGAATTCAGGGTGCGGGCTCCTGGGCCTTCCTCACATCAGTCACGCTCACAGCGGCTCTGTGCGGATGGTGAAAAATGCCTCTTTCCAGTGGGATTCTGTTTCATCCATCAATCTTCAACACACAAATGGTGAGCTGCCTTCAACCAAAATAGTGATTCCTTTACCTGACAACACACATCTAAGATCTAGTTAACTGTTTTAAAGATCTAGTTAACTGTTTTCATTGGCCAAATGATGTGTAATTAGCTGTTTTAAAATTAGGATGGGGACAGACATTCTTTTGTATTCAAGAAGGGACTCTTTGGTCTGATGTCCAAAGCTGGAGTGTTGCTGCTTCTGGAAATGTCTTTGTCCTGGTTTCTGTGGTACCACACTCTCCTGGCTGTTTCTCGTCAGTACTATTCTTTTGCCGGCTTCTACTGGACCTCTAAATGTCAGACTGACTCAGTCAGTGCTTGGTCTTTGACCCTCTTCTCTTTTTGGACCTTCTCTAACTAAATATTGGGAAAGCATTAAATATTGATAACTCTTAAATTTAGATCTTGACCCCTGACTTCCGCCTTGAGTTTCATTTTCACATATCCAACTCTCTGCCTGAATCTCCACTTGGATATTGAATTGGAACTTTCTTTTTTTAAAAAATATTTTTTAATTGAAGTATAGTTGATGTTCAATGTTTTGTTAATTTCTACTGCACAGCGAACTGATTCAGCCATACATATATATATATTCTTTTTCATATTCTTTTCCATTATGGTTTATTACAGGATATTGATTATAGTTCCCTGTGCTCTACAGTAGGACCTTGTTGTTTATCCATTCTGTATATAATAGTTTGCCTCTGCTGACCCCAAACTCCCAGTCCATCCCTCCCTCACCCCCTCCCCCTTGGCAACCATCAGTCTGCTCTCTATGTCCGTGTGAATTGGAACTTTCAAATGAGCACGTCCAGAGCTGAACTTTTGATTTCTCTTTCCCCAAAGCCGCTTCTCTCCCATCTTCCTTAAAGGCAACACCATCCATCAGGTTGTTCAGGCCAAACACTGAAGGAATATCTTGGGTTGCTCTCTTTTCCTTCTTTTCCTGTTCAACCCATCCACAAATCCCCCCACTTCGAACCCTAACACTTCCCACCATCTAAATTGCCAATAGTATGGTTCAAACTACACTTATCTCTCCTTTGGGTTGTCTTCAAATAGCCTCCTAAATCGTACACCCCTCAACCAGTCTTATCTCTTACAGATTATCCTACACATGGCACAGTAGAAGTTATCATTCAGGTTTATTATTTATTTATGGTTTTTTTTTTTGTCATATGCGGGCCTCCCTCAGCTGTGGCCTCTCCCGTTGCGGAGCACAGGCTCCGGACGCGCAGGCCCAGCGGCCATGGCTCACGGGCCCAGCCGCTCCGCGGCATGTGGGATCCTCCCGGACCGGGGCACGAACCCGCGTCCCCTGCATCGGCAGGCGGACTCTCAACCACTGCGCCACCAGGGAAGCCCTTTATTTATGTTTATAGAAGAGACTTGAAGGAAAGATTGGCTTGTTTCAGATCACACATGTGTAAGCATGGAGGAGGACTTGAATCCAGTTCTCCATACTCCTGAAAAAAGTGAACCTTTGAATGATTTTTTACCCCATCTCTTAATCCTTTAAATTAGAAAGTTTACTTTTATGATTCTACTGATAATGGCTAACAATTATATAACACTTAGTATGTGCTGAGCAGGGTTTCGAGAGCTTTACATAATTTAGACTCATTGATCTTACAATAGCCAAATGGACCATATACTGTTATTATTGCTATTTAATACGTGGAAACTGAGGCCCAGAGCTGTTAAGTGACTTGCCTGTGGTTACACAGCCAGGAGGCAGCTGAGGCAGAATTCAAACCCAAGCAACCGGCTCCAGGGTTGTACCCTTGCCCTGGGTTACACCCATCCTCAGCGGAAGCCATGAGTTTGATCCAACGTGATTCATTAGTCTGTTTGCAGGCATTTATTTTTCTTTGTGGACATTGGTTATTTTATCTGTTAGATGAATTGACTGTAATAACAAAAATTATCCATTACTCTACCAATTATTTTTAAAGTACAGCTAAGAGGAGAATTGGAGGAACTTTTAGAATTTTTTCTACATACATATGATCTGTGGCTCACATTTTTGAGCTTTAGGTGATATTTACCTCAGGGGCAGGCTCAAAATGAACTCCCAAATTGCCGCAAATATTTTTCTGTTTAGTAACATTTCCCCAAAAGGCTCTGCCTTGAAAGCTGCTGCATGAAACAGCAGATCCTATTAGGTCTCAGTTTAAAAATAGTTGGTCTCTCTCTCTCTTGCACCTGTGCTGTGTGCTTAGTAGATTTATTTAGTCAGGAAAAAGTTCAGAAAGGACTGGCGATTTGAACTGAACCTCGATAAACAAAGAATTTTGAATATTGAAGGGAGAAAGTTTCACCCATGCCAGCTCCACACTGTGCAATGTACAGAAACTATACACCTGTTTGCCATTTAATCTAACTATTGTGATGCCAATATCTTTACGTCCCAAAGGCGACACACCTCTTGCTCACCTGGTCATCACCTGTAATGTCATTATCACCCAGGAACAGAATCTTGCTTCCTTTCAATCCCTACCTGCCCCTCCACCCACTCCATCCTTGTGAAAAGTTCTTTGCTGATAAGGGACCAGTATCAATATTGATTCAGTTTTGCCACCTCCGTTGGATGTGGGCGAGTCCTTTGCTCATTTTCATCTGTCTCCAGGCTGTGTTTTATGCTCACTATGTTTTAATTTGTCCTAGACTGTGTTGGCCTGATGCTGACATAAAAATCGAGAATGCTTTCGGGCGTTTTGTTTGGAAATTATGATGGTCCTGGAGGAGAAGCTTGGAGTTTCACAAACAGAGCTCCTCTCCATGCCTGTTGCCTTGAAACTAGACTCGTAAACTCAAGCAGGGAATAAATTTCTAGAATAAAACCTTTAATCTGCTTCCATCTTTAACTTGGGGGTGATTTTTTTTTTTACCTCAGTCCTGAGCATTCTCCTCTCCTTGGGGTGCTCTATGTATGGTTCTAATGACCTCTGCAAACATCACCTCTTAGATTATGGTGAGTGCAAAGTTTTATCATAGGCTGGGAAGATGATGCTACTTTGGGGTAATATTTTATTTTGAAATAATTTCACACGTAGAGATAAGTTGCAAGAATAGAAGAAAAACCTCCTGGGTACTTATCACCCAGATCCCCCAGTTGCTAATGATTTTTATCAATGCCACGTTTGCTTTCCATGATGTTATTTGAGATGACCATTTTTTGATTCTCTGAAGTCTGGCTAGTTCACTACCTGTGTAAAGCGTAGAAGTCAGAGTGTGAGGGGTCTCTGGATGCTAATGAGAGGAGGACTGGGGGGTCGAGCTTAGTATTCTTGTGGGGTGGGGGTTGAAAGGGGAGGATCGTTATTAGAGGAAACAATAACAGAGCGGGAGCTCTGTTCCGGGTGCGCGTGGTCCTCCAGAAACAGGGCACCAGGGACACCGTTTCTTCTGAGCTGCTCAGAATGCCTTTCTCTCTAGGTAAGCTCGAGTGTCCATTTTCCAGTATAAATTGGCGACAAGTAACAGTATTTCTGCTTCGGTGGCTTAGACTGATGCGGAAAGAAAAGTCAGGGGCAAAAGTGACGGAGGTACGTAGGGCTTTGCCTGTTGCTGTCAACTGAAGCCCGTCTGGGGAGGAGTCTGGGGGCTCCCCATGGACCCGCGGGTCACAGGGTCCAGGGCTGTCAGGGAAGCAGCGGTTTTCCAGACCTCTTAGCAGTTTGCAGAACCTGATGGGCGTAGCCTCTGGCTTCCCTGCCTGGCCTGGGAGGAAAATGAGTAGTGTGATTTGAATTGGCAAAAACCATGACTTTCCCTTTAAAGGGGATCCTTTATTCTTGAACCGAAGACAATTGACAATGCCCTGAGCCTGGGCCTTTTTATTCAGACAAGAACAATAAGATCAACTTCCAAGAGAAAAATTTGGAAAAGGGAGAGAGAGATGGCCACTGAGGTAACAGGGTGTAAAGGACAAAGCTTGAAATTGCATATTACATCTTAAGTAGTTCTGTAATTCAAGCTGCCCCCTCTCTCCCCCATCTCTGTTCCTCAATTCTTGCATTAAAGAAATAAAACAAAAAACTCCCCACTGCGAAAGGGAAGACAATCTTTCTTCCTAACGGCAGAAAAGTCTCTCTGCGACATGAATTTGAGCTTTGGAGATTTGATTTCTATGGAGACAAAGAGGCATTGAAGTTAGCGCTGTTTTGGAAGGGAATGGAAATCTGGTGCTGAGGAGGAACGGGGTGGGGGGGGGCGGTAGGAGGAAAACTTCACGCAGGCCGGCTTACTGGAATGTGCCTTCTTTTATCCTGTTTTCACCGAGCCGCAGGAGGTATGTAGGGGGATTTTTATTTAATTTGGGGGCAACTGGGAAAAGGAAACCCAGCCTGAGTGACTTAAGGCTGCTCATTACCTTCTGGTGGGCAGACAGAGCGCGCATACTTTAAATGTTAAAATCAGATCGTTTGTAAATTTCACTTTGCAATTCGAGGGCAAGGACCCGTGATTAAGAGAGAAAACAGCCTTGTGCCCACAGCTGGTTTCCTCTCTGTAATAGGTCAGACTCTGAACAGCAGCCTTTCTTAGTGACTTCCTGGAAATGACAGCTTCTGGGGAGCGAAGGACGTTTAAAAAAATACAACATCTTTTAGAAAATCGCCCCCATGGTGGTGGGGGGAATGAACTGGGAGATTGGGACAGACATGTAGACACTAATACGTATAAAATAGATAACTAAGAACCTGCTGTATAAAAAAATAAAATTCAAAAAAAAAAAAAAAAAAAGAAATCACCCCCAAATCTTTTAACTAATGTTATTATGGGGGTAGGTGTTCCTAGAAGATCTTGCTTGGCTATACTATAATGACCATTTTAATTCTGCACTTTTCCTGGGATGAATTACTGACACTCCTAGCTACTTAGCTGGAAGCCTCTGACGTCAGTGATTTCAGTATCATATGTAACAGGATGCCGTGCATTGCTCTGCACAATGAATGCATCTTGATATAAGCATTCATGATCATTTCATTTTCTGTCAGTAGTGGCTGAACACCTCCTTGATCAGAGGACACAGGCTGACACGAATTTTCTTTAAAAAAAAATATGATTGTCCTGTCCTGAGAATATGTGAGGTTTTCTTTTTTTTTAAGTTTTATTTAAAAAAAAATTTTTTGGCCACTCCGTGTGGCATGTGGGATCTCAGTTCCCCAACCAGGGATCGAACCCATGTCTCCTGAGTGAGAAGGTCAGAGTCTTAACCACTGGACCGCCAGGGAAGTCCCTTGTGTGGTTTTCTTTGTGGTTTGTCTGAAGGCCTTATTTATCAAAGGTATTTTAGGTAAATGTAATAGAAATGAACACTACCTGGTTTCAGCAGCAAACTCTGGAGTATCCGCCGAAAAGAGCAGACCAGCCTCACCCCCCCGGATGGGAACCAGGGCCCTTTGGGACCTTTGAGCAGAGGCACATGGTCCCTCTCTCTCAGTGCTGGACTTCACCCCTCTGTCTCTTTCCTGACCCCAAGCCCTCCAGCTTCCATCGGGGGTTCTCTTGAGGCTCCTCAGCTGTGGCTGGGGGCAGGGACCAGTCACAGAGGACACATATGGCCCTGCCCACCGTCCCCATGTGTGTGGAGGTTCTTACAGAGGATGGGAGCCTCATGAGAAGGGAACCCCCTTAAGAGTTGTCTGTCATACCCAACTACTCTTTGTGTGTAGGAGAAACAATTTGTTTATTTAAAATCCCAGCAGACTGCAGCCGAATTCCTAAGGAAATGGCCGAATTTCTCTTTGGAATAAATGAGCCGTGTAGCTGTGAAAAAAAGATAAGCTTCAAGGAATGGCTCGGAAAGCATAGGAATGAGAGAACTAAACTGCCTTTACCAGTAAAACAAGAATTTGGAGGTTGCCAGGGACTGGACAAGAGATGGAGAGCCCAGCTGTAATGAGGAAGCTAAGAATTTACATGGAGTTTACATGGCTGGTGGCATGGTTGAAGGAGATTTGCAAGATGGATGTCTTACATACATTAAAAAAAATAAATTATTTTATTGAAGTAGAGTTGATTTACAATGTTGTGTTAATTTCTACTGTACAACAAAGTGATTCGGTTATACATATAAACATATTCTTAACTAGGGCGCCTGCCGCCGCTGGTGGGGGACGCTGATGCCCAAGGAGATGGGGGGAACCCCCAAGTGAACTGGTAGGACGTGGGGGGACTGACGGGGGAGGAGAAGTGGAGGCCAGACAGGATCGGTGCCCCTGAGGCCGGGGAGATCAGGAGAGGCGGGCAGGAGGGGCCCTCTGGGAGGAGCGGGAGAGGAGTGGAGGGCGTTTGCCCCACCCACTTGGGCCTGGGAGCCTGCTGAGTGCCCAGGCAGGTCCCCTGCCCTCCAAGTTCTCCCCTTCCCCCCCAGCTACATTGGTCCTGGGGGCACAGGAAGGAGGCAGGCAGGAGGGGCCCTCCTAGGCCGGAGGAGCAGGAGAGGAGAGGAGAGGGAGTTAGCCCCACCCACTCTAGCCCAGGAAGCCTGCTGGGCTCCCAGGTGAGGTCTCCTGCCCTCTGAGACAAGGGGTGGGGGGCACGGTGGGCCCCTTCTGTTCCTTGAGCCTAAAGCCCACTCCTCACAGCCCCCAGGGCCTTTTCCAGCCCTGTGGGTTGTAAACATTGGCCCCTCCCACTGCCCAAACCTTGCCTTTGCTTAGGCCCTGCAGCCAAGGCCTTCCCGCCACCTTTCTTTTCCCTCCTGATCTTCTTTTACTATTGTGGTTCTGTTGTACATTCTGGTTGTTGATCCATCTATATTTTTATATTTATATTCTTTCTAACATATCTGTTAGTTTCCTAGTCTAATTTTATTTTTTTTAATTTTATTTTTAATTTTATTTTTTTTTGCGGTATGTGGGCCTCTCACTGTTGGGGCCTCTCACTGTTGTGGCCTCTCCCGTTGCGGAGCACAGGCTCCGGATGCTCAGGCTTAGTGGCCATGGCTCACGGGCCTAGCCGCTCCGCGGCATGTGGGATCTTCCTGGACCGGGGCACGAACACGTCTCCCTTGCATCGGCAGGCGGACTCTCAACCACTGCGCCACCAGGGAAGCCCTAATTTTAGTTTTTATTTTGTTGTTCTCTTTTTTTCTTTTTTCTTTTTGCCACCCCATTTGGCTTGCGGGATCTTGGTTCACGAGCTGGGGGTTGGGCCGAAGCTACTGTGGTGGGAGCTCCCAGTATGAACCACTGGACTAACAGAGAACCTCAGACCCCAGGGAATATTCATTGAGTGAGGTCTCCTGGAGGTCCTCATCTCAGCACCAAGACCCAGCTGTACTCAACAGCCTACAAACTCCAGTGTTGGAAGTCTCGGGCCAAACAACCAGTAAGACAGGAGCACAATCCCACTCATAAAAAAATAAGATAAAAAAAGAGATGGCAAAAAAATATGTCACAGATGAAGGAGTAAGGTAAAAACCTACAAGACTAAATAAACGAAGAGGAAATAGGCAATCTACCTGAAAAAGAATTCAGAGTAATGATAGTAAAGATGATCCAGAATATTGGAAATAGAATGGAGGCATGGATCGAGAAAATACAAGAAATGTTTAACAAAGATCTAGAAAAACTAAAGAACAAACAGAGATGAACAACACAGTAACTAAAATGAAAAATACACTAGAAGGAATCAATAACAGAATAACTGAGGCTGAGGAACGAATAACTGAGCTGGAAGACAAAATGGTGGAAATAACTGCCGAGGAGCAGAATAAAGAAAAAAGAATGAAAAGAATTGAAGACAATCTCAGAGACCTCTGGGACAACACTAAATGCACCAACATTCGAATTATAGGAGTCCCAGAAGAAGAAGAGAAAAAGAAAGGGACTGAGAAAATATTTGAAGAGATTATAGTCAAAAACTTCCCTAACATGGAGAAGGAAATAGTCACCCAAGTCCAGGAAGCACAGAAAGTCCCATACGGGATAAACCCTAGGAAAATCACACCAAGACACATATTAATTAAACTAACAAAGATTAAATTCCAAGAAAAAATATTAAAAGCAGCAAGGGAAAACAAAAAATAACATACAAAGGAATCCATAAGGTTATCAGCTGATTTTTCAGCAGAAACTCTGCAGACCAGAAGGGAGTGGCAGGATATACTTAAAGTGATGAAAGAGAAAAACCTACAACCAAGATTACTCTACCCAGCAAGAATCTCATTCAGATTTGACAGAAAAATCAAAAGCTTTTCAGACAAGCAAAAGCTAAGAGAATTCAGAACCACCAAACCAGCTTTACAACAAATGCTAAAGGAACTTCTCTAGGCAGGAAACACAAGAGAAGAAAAAGACCCACAAAAACAAACCCAAAACAATTAAGAAAATGGTAATAACATACATATTGATAATAACCTTGAATGTAAATGGATTAAATGCCCCAACCAAAAGACACAGACTGGCTGAATGGATACAAAAACAAGACCCATATGTATATGCTGTCTACAAGAGACCCACTTCAGACCTAGGGACACATACAGACTGAAAGTGAATGGGTGGAAAAAGATATTCCATGCAAATGGAAATCAAAAGAAAGCTGGAGTAGCAATACTCATATCAGAACAAATAGACTTTAATAAAGACTGTTATAAGAGATAAGGAGGGACACTACATAATTATCAAAGGATCAATCCAAGAAGATATAATAATTTTAAATGTTTATGCACCCAACATAGGAGCACCTCAATACATAAGGCAAATGCTAACAACCATGAAAGGGGAAATTGACAGTAACACAATAATAGTAGGTGACTTTAACAACCCACTTACACCAGTGGACAGATCATCCAAACAGAAAATAAATAAGGAAACACAAGCTTTAAATGACACAATAGACCAGATAGATTTAATTTATATTTATAGAACATTCCACCCAAAAGTGGCAGAATACACTTTCTTCTCAAGTGCACACGAAACATTCTCCAGGATAGATCACAACGTGGGTTACAAATCAAGCCTTGGAAAATTTAAGAAAATTGAAATCATATCAAGCATCTTTTCTGACGACAACACTATGAGATTAGAAATCAATTACAGGAAAAAAACTGTAAAAAACACAAATACATGGAGGCTAAACAGTGCATTACTAAATAACCAAGAGATCACTGAAGAAGTCAAAGAAGAAATAAAAAAATTCAGAGAAACACATGACAATGAAAACATGATGACCCAAAACCAATGGGAAACAGCAAAAGCAGTTCTAAGAGGGAAGTTTATAGCAATTCAATCTCACCTCAAGAAACAAGAAAAATCTCAAACAATCTAACCCTACACTTAAAGCAACTAGAGAACTGTGGGACAGAGCAAAAGCAGTTCTAAGAGGGAAGTTGATAGCAATTCAATCTCACCTCAAGAAACAAGAAAAATCTCATATAAACAATCTAACCCTACACTTAAAACAACTAGAGAAAGAAGAACAAAGAAAACCCAAAGTCAGGAGAAGGAAAGAAATCATAAAGATCAGAGCAGAAATAAATGAAACAGAAATGAAAAAAACAGCAGAAAGGTCAATAAAATTAAAAGTTGGTTCTTTGAGCAGCTAAACAAAATTGATAAACCCTTAGCCAGACTAATCAAGTAAAAAAGGGAGAGGATGCAAATCAATAAAATTAGAAATGAAAAAGGTGAGATCATAACTGACACTGCAGAAATACAAAGGATTATAAGCGACTGTTACAAACAACTATATGCCAATAAAATTGACAACCACGAAGAAATGGTCAAATTCTTGCAAAGGTACAATTTTCCAAAACTGAACCAGGAAGAATTAGAAAACATAAACAGACCTATCACAAGTAATGAAATTGAAACTGTAATTAAAAATCTTCCAACGGACAAAAGTCCAGGACCAGATGGCTTCACAGGCAAATTCTATCAAACATTTAGAGAAGAGCTAACACCCATTCTTCTCAAACTATTCCAAAGAATTGCAGAGGGAGAAACGCTCCCAAATTCATTCAATGAAGCCACCATCACCCTGATACCCAAACCAGAAAAAGATATCACAAAAGAAGAAAATTATTGACCAATATCACTGGTGAACATAGATACAAAAATCCTGAACAAAATACTAGCAAACAGAATCCAACAACACGTTAAAAAGATCATACACCGTGATCAAGTGGGGTTTATCCCAGGAATGCAAGGATTCTTCAATATATGCAAGTCGATCAATGCGATACACGACATTAACAAATTAAGGAATAAAAACCATATGATCATCTCAATAGATGCAGAAAAAGCTCTTGACAAAATTCAACACCGATTTATGATGAAAACCCCCCAGAAAATGGGCACAGAGAGAACCTACCTCAACATAATAAAGGCCATATATGACAAACCCACAGCAGGCATCATACTCAATGGTGAAAAACTGAAAACATTTCCACTAAGATCAGGACTAAGACAAGGTGTCCACTCTCGCCACTCTTATTCAACATAGTTTTGGAAGTCCTAGCCATGGCAATCAGCAAAGAAAAAGAAATAAAAGGAATACAAATTGGAAAAGAAGAGGTAAAACTGTCACTGTTTGCAGATGACATGATACTATATATAGAAAATACTAAAGATGCCACCAGAAAACTACTAGAACTAATCCATGAATTTGGTAAGTTGCAGGATACACAATTAATGCACAGAATTCTCTGGCATTCCTATACACCAACAATGAAATATTAGAAAGATAAATTAAGGAAACATTTCCATTTACCATTGCAACAAAAAGAATAAAATACCTAGGAATAAACCTGCCTAAGGAGGTGAAAGACTTGCACTCAGAAAATTATAAAACACTGATGAAAGAAATCAAAGATGACATAAACAGATGGAGAAACAAACCATGTTCTTGGATTGGAAGAATCAATATTGTGAAAACGACTATACTACCCAGAGCAATCTACAGATTCAATGCAATCCCTATCAAACTACCAATGGCATTCTTCACAGAATTAGGACAAAAAATTTTACAATTTGTAGGCAAACACAAAAGACCCCAAATAGCCAGAGCAATCTTGAGAAAGAAAAACGGAGTTGGAGGAATCAGCCTCCCTGACTTGAAACAATACCACAAAGCCACAGTAATCAAGACAGTATGGTACCGGCACAAAAACAGAAATATAGATCAGTGGAACAGCATAGAATGCCCAGAGACAAACCCACGCATATATGGTCACCTAATTTACAACAAAGGAGACAAGAACATACAATGGAGAAAAGACATCCTCTTCAATAAGTGGTGCTGGGAAAACTGGACAGCTACATGGAAAAGAATGAAATTAGAACACTGCCTAACACCATACACAAAAATAAATTCCAAATGGATTAAAGACCTAAATGTAAGACCGGACACTATAAAACTCTTAGAGGAAAACATAGGAAAAACACTCTTTGACATAAATCATAGCAAGATCTTTTTTGACCCACCTCCTAGAGTAACGGAAATAAAAACAAAAATAAACAAATGGGACTTAATTAAACTTAAAACCTTTTGCACAGCAAAGGAAACTGTAAACAACACAAAAAAGACAACCCACAGAATGGGAGAAGATATTTGCAAATGAAACAACAGACAGAGGATTAGACTCCAAAATATACAAAACGCTCATGGAGCTCAACATCAAAAAAACAAACAATCCAATTAAAAAATGGGCAGAAGACCTAAATAGACACTTCACCAAGGAAGACATACAGATGG
>NC_041220.1:3672661-3701420 GCF_002837175.3 Physeter macrocephalus
TGATACAGCTACTATGGAGAACAGTATGGAGGTTCCTTAAAAAACTAAAAATAGAACTACCATATGACCCAGCAATCCCACTACTGGGCATATACCCTGAGAAAACCATAATTCAAAAGGACACATGTACCCCAATGTTCATTGCATCACTATTTACAAAACCAGGACATGGAAACAACCTAAATGTCCAATGATAGATGAATGGATAAAGAGGATGTGGTACCTATATACAATGGAATATTACTCAGCCATAAAAAGGAACAAAGTTAGGTCATTTGCAGAGATGTGGATGGACCTAGAGTCTGCCATACAGAGTGAACTAAGTCAGAAAGAGAAAAACAAATGTCATATATTAACACATATATGTGGAATCTCGAAAAATGGTACAGATGAACCTATGTAGGGCAGGCATAGAGACGTAGATGTAGAGAACGGACATGTGGACACAGTGGGGGAAGGGGAGGGTTGGATGAATTGGGATATTAGGTTTGACATAAATACACTACCATGTGTAAAACAGAAAGCTACTGGGAACCTGCTGTGTAGCACAGGGAGCTCAGCCCAGTGCTCTGTGATGACCTAGAGGGGTAGGATGGGGGGATGGGAGGGAGGTCCATGAGGGCGGGGATATAGATATATGTAAAGCTGATTCTCTTCATTGTACAGTAGAAACTAACATAACATTGTAAAGCAATTTTACTCTAATAAAAAAATAGAATTACAATATGATCCAGCAATTGCACTTCTGGGAATATACCCAAAATAATTGAAAACAGTGTTTTGAATATATTTTTACACTCGTGTTCATAGTAACATTATTCACTACAGCTAAAACATGGAAGGAACACAAGTGTCCATTGATGGATGAATGGATAAGCAAAGTGTGGTCTAGAAATACAGTGGGAACGTTATTCAGCCTTATAGAGGAAGGAAATTCTGACACCTGCTACAATATGGTTGAACCTTGAGGACATTATGCTAAGTGTAATAAGCCAGTTACAAAAAGACAAATACTGTACGATTCCACTATTATGAGGCACCTACAGTACTCAAGATCACAGAGACAGAAAGTAGAATAGTGATTTACAGGGATTGAGGGGAGGGAAAATGGGGAGTTATTGTTATGTGTTATGGGCAGTTATGTGTATAGAGTTCCAGTTTTTCAAGATGAAAAGAGTTCTGGAGACTGATGGTGGTAATGGTTGCACAATATGAATGCACTTAATACCACTGAACTGTACATTTAGAAATGGTTGAGATGGTAAATTTTATGTTACATGTATTTTACCGTGATAAAAAAAAAAGCAGAAAAACAGAAAAACAATTTACCCATTTTCTTTCCGAAACTGTGAACTCTTGTTTGAGAATAATCATGACTGTTGTTTTCTGATCCAGATCTCAAATGTTAATATGCATTGTGGTTTTAGCTAGGCTATTTTAGTAGCAAGAAAATAGTCTTCAGCTGTTTGTAGTGGATACTGTGGTGTGCCGCACAGTCGCCTCCTGTAAGACCATAGTCACGTTGCCCCAGCTGCCCACGGCTTACAGCTGAGCCCCTCCCCAGGAACTGCCCTCGGCAGAAGGGAGGTACATCATTCAGAATGCACCCCTCCCTGTATCTATTAACCAGTTGATGCGGGGGGTAGAAATGCCTGGCTGCTTTCCTTCAATTTGGGACAACTCTTAAGGGTTATCTGTAGCAGGGAGCAATACATCGTGCATGGCCGGAGTTGGTGTGTCTGAGCCTGGTGTCAGAGATAGTCGTCCACTATGCGCTAGGTTTGGTCGACCCATCAGGTCATTGCTGGGCAGGATCGGCAACAATTTACCAACAGATGGAAGCGATACGTTCGTGATGAGGCATGAGCAGGGCCAGAAGGCCAAGGGGGTGTAGAACCCCCGGCCAACCATCACTCTTGCACTGGCATTCATCCCTTTGTTCACTCCTATGGCCTCACGGGGGATGTTTCATAAACAGCTAATTGAGGCAGAAAAGTTCTAGCTTGGGTTATGGATAAATTGGCTTAGTACATGGATGCAAGTTGAAAACAGAGGGTTGCTTCATAACAGCACCACTCAGACGTGGCCCTACAAGACAGCAAGGGAGAGAAATCCCTGCCACGCTGAGCGCTTTGTAACAAGAGAGATGAGCTCTGGGGAGGCTACACACAGGCTCTGGATTAGTGGCTAATGGCTTGCTAGTAAAGCAGAGACTGAAGGGGAAAGATTTGAAAATCAGGGACGAGGCCATCTGACCACGTAGTAATGGGCACAAAGTATAAAGGTCCTTGTAGCTGTTAATTGCCACTAGAGAACACCCACCCCCCAAGAGATGCTACCCACCAAGGGGACCCTCAGCGACAGCCAGGCTCCCTCACCCACTGCCCCGGTGCCGGCAGAACGGAGGAGTCACTGTGGTCGGGTGAAGTTCACGCGCGGCCCCAAAGCATGGCCTGCCGCTCACAAAGCGTGATCTAGCGACTGCTGCTACCGGATGTCCAGTGTGCCAGCCGCAGAGATCGGCCCCGGGCCCCCAGCATAGCACCGTCCCTTGAGGAGGCCACTAAGCCAGTTGGTGGCAGGTTGATTGCAACTGAAGTCTTTCCATCATGGAAGGGACCGCTATTTGTTTCGATTGGAGATGATACATATTCTAAGTATGGATTTGCTTTTCCTATTTGCGGGGCTTCGCTGTCCGAAGGCTTCTATATCGTTTGATCCACCAACACGGTAACCCATATCACATCACCTCAGACCAAAGAACCCACGTTACGGGAAAGCAGATGGACAATGGGCTCATGACCCTGGGGTCCCATTGTCCTTCAGCATATACCACACTGCCCAGAATATCCTGGCCGGACAGAGTGATGGAACGAACCTTTGAAGGCTCAACTCAGGTGCCAGTTTGCAGCTGAAACTCTGATGATAAGGCGTTATTCTCCACTCTGCGTTATGTATCATAAATCAGCCACTGATCTCAGAGGCAGAAATGGCCCCGATTACTATGAAACTTAGTGATCCACTTGGGTAATCTGTGCTTCTTTTTCCTGTAATTTTAGGTACTGCACACTTGCACCCGAAGACATAGGAAGAGCTCCTGTAAACATCCAACTATGGGGCCTCCCCGGTGGCGCAGCGGTTGCGCGTCCGCCTGCCGATGCGGGGGAACCGGGTTCGCGCCCCGGTCCGGGAGGATCCCACGTGCCGCGGAGCGGCTGGGCCCGTGAGCCACGGCCGCTGGGCCTGCGCGTCCGGAGCCTGTGCTCCGCAACGGGAGAGGCCGCAGCAGAGGGAGGCCCGCGTACCGCAAAAAAAAAAAAAAACAACAAAAACATTCAACTATGGCTGCCACCTGGTCACTCTGGATTTCTTATGTTAAGAGACCGATAGGCAAGGAGGGGGTCATCATATTGGCAGGGAAGTTGACCTTTGTCATCAAGAGCCTGGAGAGAGGCTGTTACCTGATGGCGGCAGGAAGGACCCATGTAACGCTCAGACAATCTGCTGAGGCATCTCTGGATACTCAATTTTAATGACAAATAGACTGAAAAGGGCCTGGTGTCTAGGGGATCAGATCCCTCAGGGATGAGGGTTTGGGTTGCCTCCAGAGGTATGCTGTTTAGACCACAGAGTTGTGAGATGAGAAGTCAATGAGGAAGAAGGCAGATTCAGTTACGGTCCTAAGACTGGCTGCAGTGGTTGCTGTAATCTACTCTTTTGTGAGCTCCCCTGGGAAAAATACCTATTAAAATTCCGAAGGAGTTCTTCCCAGGAAGTGGGTTTATTATATCATGCAGGTAGGTCCAAGTGGTACACACGTTGGGCTTTAATGGATGTGATGGGAAGCTTCCCAGATGCCCCCTGCAGGATGGAGGTGCTTATTCTCTACCTGGTCGGAGTGTTATCTACTGATGGTTTCAGGTGAGCCCTCCCTGGGAGTTGTCCTTGCCAGTGGGAGCTGTCTCACCCAGGACACTTCCCACCTCTGGGGAAGCCGTCCCCTGATGACCTGTCCATGTAGAGGATAGGAAGGCCCAGGCCTCTTTGCTTCAAGGCAGGCCACCTCTGAAGGGCCATCCACCTCCAGAGCTTCTCATGGGATTGGCAGCTGTACACACAAGTCTCTGCTACATGGTGTGTTTCCTGGGAGCCTGAACCAGGCCCAAGGGCATCTCCAGGGTGCACAAAGCCCAAACCCAGGAAAAGCTGAACTCCTCAGCGTCAGGAACCGGAGGGATCACGGTAGAGCTGGGCCGCGTGAAGTCACAGTTCCAGAAGCAGAGGGTTTGATCTTCATTTCAGGGATTCACCATGAATGTAAGTTAGTGATGCTGTTTGAGTCTGCTCTTCTCTGCCTCTGCTTGCTCAATTTCTTTGCATACTCCTGGGTCAAATGGTGAGGAGAGAATCTGTATCTCTCCGCAAGTAGTAATCAAGTACAAAAGGGGAAATAACAGCTCTACGCTGGAGAAATCTGGCAGATACCAGCTTGATCATGAGATCTAAGCACACCTCACCTTGGGACGGGTCAACGCTGAGAAGAGCAGTGTCATCTCTCTGGCATTCCTGCCTTGGATGCGTGGCTTGGTTCTGGTCATGAAACGGTGGATAGATCCAGGGTTAGGATCAGCTTCTAGAATAGAGGACCTGTGTTCTTTAAGGCTGTCAAGGAGGAGAGACAGGAAAAGACTAAGGAACCGTTCCAGACTGAAGGACACTCAAAGGACATGATGAGCAAAAGCAGGTAAAAAGACATGTGTTTGCAGGTAGCATTCCAGACTAGAAAGGAAAAAGAGCCATTGTTTAGACAGATGGCAATTTTGATGCCAGTAGATGGAACTGTTTGAATGGTGTCTGTGAATCTGATGATAGTATTTTATCAATGTTTATTTCCTGACTGGGAGGCATGTATGGTAATAATAATAATATAACACCTCGTTTTGGAGAAAGGAGACACACTGCAGTATTTAAGAAAAAAGAGAGAGAGAGATGGGGCGGATGCAGTAGAATATAACAATTAGGGAACCTGCATGAAGGGTGTGCGAGTACTATTCTTATAACTTTTCTATAGGTTTGAGGCTATTTCAAAATTTAAAAAGTGAAATAAATGACAGAGAATTTCAATGCAATTGGCAACAGAAAGAAAAGAGAGAATCTGGTTGGCTCAGCCAGTAACCACCTGTTCTGTTGGGACTGGTCCTTCCACTTTCCCCATTGGACGATGCCAGCCAGCAGATGGCTGGTTTCAGGTTGCCTGGTTGGTCCTGCTGTGTGGCTGGGTGGAGAGGCAGCTTCAGACGTGAAATGTTTGCCTAATTTCCCCTAGTGGGGCCTGGGATGGGGGCCACTGTCAAGGGTGTTTTGTATGTTTCTTAACAAAGAACTTGAAATCTTTCTCTTCATTAAAACAACAAGCAGTTTTTCATCTTTTCAGGGTGTTTCTATTCCCAATGGTCTGTTTCTTGCCTACCAGATATTTTTTGTGGCTTAATTTTTTTAGATTGAAGTATAGTTCATTTACGGTGTTTAAGGTGTACAGCAAAGTGATTCAGTTATACATGTACATATTGCTTTTCAGATTCTTTTCCATTATAGTTTATTAAAAGATATTGAATATAATTCCCTGTGCTATACAGTCAGTCCTTGTTGTTTATCTATTTTATATATAGTAGTGTGTACTTGTTAATCCCAGTCTCCTAATTTATCCCTCCCTGCTTTCCCCTTTGGTAACCATAAGTTTGTTTTCTATGGCTGTGAGTCTGTTTTTGTTTTGTAAGTAAGTTCATTTGTATTATTTTTTTAGATTCCACATATAAACCTACCAGATTTTACATTCAGGTGGATCCTTATTTGGATATCAGCTCGACTACTTACTGTGTGCCCTATTTATTATGAAGTTCCTTTTTATAAAACAGGTGTAAATATACCCAGCTAGTGGGAGTGTTGTGATAGGTAAGTAAATGATGGAAGTAAAGCGCCCGGCACAATGCCTGGCATGTAGTAAGCCCTCAATAAATCACAGGGCTCATGGGTTATTGCAGTTTTTATTTTCATCACTTGCCATGCTTCAGTCTGGGAAACTTTTTTTTTTCCATTTTAATTGTATTTGACTGGTAAACCTTTGACACTTCTTTCAAGGAGAGAGATTTGCTTTGGAAACTGTCAGCCAACATTTTTCCATCTCTATACTTTTAGGTCTGTAGTCAATGTTTTTCCATTTTTAGGGGTTAAATGGGGACACCAAAATACTGTTAGTATAGTATAGTTCCAAGCCTTTGGGTTATATTTTCTTAAGTGCTTTATGATCCATTTTATTTGTTAGTTCCAACACAGCCTTATGAGGTGCATGATTATTTTCATTTTTACTCCATAGATGGTTTTTAATTAGCATAAGTGAGCTCACACAACCTCAAGAAGGTCAGTGGTGGTGTTTAACTTCAATTCCTTCAAATCCTAGCATTTTACCTAGTCCTCTGGGCCTTGCCATTTCTCTTGATTTCTGTGTTTTTGACATGGTTATAGATGTAAGCTATTGTTCAAAAGGAAAAAGCAAAGAAAGCCATAGGACTTTTTAATGAAAGAAGTTAAATCAAGCAAGACCCCATCAGCTCAGAATTAAATTACATTGATTTTTTTCTTTTTAAGTTTTAGTTTATGAAAGCCTTTCTTGAGTTTTTTCTCACACGGTCTGTATTTTTTTCTTGGCAAATTCATTGTGTCAGACCATTCAAATAATTTCAGTATTTAATATTTGACTTTTTGTGAATTGACTGCTCATCAAAAAGTTGCAGAATGTTTTCCTTGGCAAGTCCTTTTCTTCTGCTTTCCTTGGCAAATGCTTTTCTTCTGCTTTCAGGACAATATCAAAATCGGCACTCTTCTCATCACCTATTGAGGGGAATGAGAGAATTACAGAGGTAATGCATTTGAAATGCTGCTAATACTATACCATGCTAGGTAATTTTGAGATCTTAAAATGAAAGCTTGGCTCTTCAGAATCCCCGGAGAAGGGAGTTTCTGGAAGAGGTTTTTAGAAATGTGAGGCAAAACTTTTGAAAGTCAAAGAGTTTAATGAAAAAGCAGCTGTTCTTGTCCCACCCCTTTCTACTCCCTAGCCCTGAGATACAGAGGCAACCACTATAAACTTTTTTACCTACATATTTCTAAATGATAAGTAAATAATGTTATTTCTTGATTATTTTCAATTTTAAACATTATCTAATGAAATGAGTTATATGGACTCTTTAGAGAGGTGTATACAGTATATTGCACTGTGTAGCAAATTACCTCAAAACTTGGAAGCAACAATCATTTATTTTCTCACAGTTCCTCTAAGTCAGGACTATGTGTGCAATTTAGCTGGGTACCACTAGGTCAAGGTCTCTTATGAAGTTGCCATCAAGCCATTGGCTGAGGCTGTGCTTTCATCCTAAGGCTCACCTGGGAGAGGAACCAATTCCACGCTTATTCAGGTGGGAAAATCCAGCTTTGCAGGCTGTTGGACTAGGGGGTCTTATTTCATTTCTGGATGTTGGCTGGAGACCTCCTTCCATTCTTTACCACTTGAATCTCTCCACAAGACAGTTCACAACATGGTAGCCAGTTTACTTCAGAATGAACAAGGGAGAGAAGAGAGAGCATGAAAGTTGGGAGCCCCAGTTCTCTGTCCTTTTACTGTCAGAGTCAGTAAATCCAGCCCATACTCAAGTGGAGCAGATTAAGCCAGGGCTTGAATACCAGAAGGCAAGGACTATTGGAAGCCATCTTAGAACTCCCTTCCTTAGCTCATCATCTGGATCCCAATAATTCACTTCCATGGCACATGCAAATGCACTCCCAACCAATGTATCACAAAGTTTTATCTCATTCCATAACATAAGCTTGAAATCCAGAATCTTATCAAGTTAGGTCCAGGTGGGGATTGGATTCATCCTCAAGTACAGCTCCTTAAATACAGCTCCTCAAGTACATATCCCTTCAGTCTGTAGACCTGTGAAACGAAAGAGACAAATTATCTGCTCTTTCCTTCCCTGCCCTGCTGTTCTCCACATCCAATGAGCAAAGGTGGGACAGACACAGCCTATTTATTATAAAACTTTCTGTTAAAAAGAAGTGGGTGGTGAAATGGAATGCATTAGAGAGTCATTGCTTGATGGAAATTCTGAAATCCAGCTAGGCAAATGTTTGAAGATTCATTCATTCTCAAGGTATGGAATAATTCTTCATAGCTTTTGGCTGTGCTCCCTGGGTCTTTAGTTTTACCTTGTGGTCATCCTTCCTTTTTCATGGAAGGTATCACGTGTTTACATAGTTTTCTCTTCCTGTCCAGGATTTTGACCTTGTTCCAACTGCTTTTTATGCTACACGTTCTTCTTTATCTCCTAATTCCTTGTGTCACCAGCTCCCTATTCAAAGTCTAAGACAATGAGCCTCTTTGGCAAAGCCCAGACCACTTTGACCTTTTTACAGGGAGGTTGAGGACTTAAAAATCTTAAGGTTTTAGAATGGAATGCTGAGTCTTCTGAGACTCAAAAGACTGAGAATTCCCCCACACATGGGAAGGGCTTAAATGCTAGTCAGTCAAAAGAATGGTAAATGTTCCTTACCGACATCTTCTGTGCTTTAAGAAATGCCTTTGCTTACATATTTATCTTTGAGGTATACTGATCTTTACACTGATATTTCACAACTCTTATTTTTATTTTATTTTAAACTCATAGTGATGGAACTCAGAACAAAGCACCGTAGCTCCTACTCTTCCACCAGAACTCAGCGGAGACATTTACCTCCTCTGTGGAAACTTCCCTTTGCATCCTGGCTCAGAGACACCTTCCTTCATGCTTCCCACAGCATCCTCTAGAACAGTGGTCACATGAAACATTATCTTTGAATGAATGAATGCTCTGAAGAGCAAAGTGTTGCACATACAGCTTTCTTCAGCATAAAAATGAAACAGCACCATTATTAAAAGTATCACTTGTTACCACAAGGATGTTAAAGCTAAAATAGAATAAATACAGCAAGGACAGCAGAATGACTATGATCAGGAATGTGTGCTATTCCTCAGGCTAAGTGCTTTACATGGATTATTTAATTCTCACAATACTTCATCAAGTTTTACTATTATTTTTTGCAATTTCTTTATTGTGGTAAAATACAGCTAACAAAATTTATGTTGTGTTAACTACTTTTAAATGTACATGTTAGGGACTTCCATGGTGGCACAGTGGTTAAGAATCTGCCTGCCAATGAAGGGGACACGGGTTCGAGCCCTGGTCTGGGCAGATTCCACATGCCACGGAGCAACTAAGTCTGTTCACCACAACTACTGAACCTGTGCGCTAGAGCCCGCGAGCCGCAACTACTGAGCCTGCGTGCCACTACTGCTGAGCCCGCACGCCTAGAGCTGTGCTCCGCAACAAGAGAAGCCACTGCAATGAGAAGCGTGTGCACCACAACAAAGAATAGCCCCCGCTCGCTGGAACTAGAGGAAGCCCACGTGCAACAATGAAGATCCAATGCAGCCCAAAAGAAAAAAAGGTTAAATAATATTCCATTGTGTACACATACCACATTTTGCTTATCCATTCGTCTGTTGATGGACACTTGGGTTGTTTCCACATTTTACCTATTTTGAATAATGCTACTATGAACACTATGTACAAACATCTCTTTGAGAGACAGGTGACTTTTGCTTTACTCTTTTAAGATGATTGTCTGGCAGTAGCTTCCACTGGAGTGACACTTGTAATTTACACAGTAACCAAGTAAGCTGATTATACCAGCTAGCACCCAGTGGAAAACAAAATTTAACTTAAGCGATGCAAGATATTTTAATGGAGAGAGTACTTACAGAGATGTGTGCATTTGGGTGTACGGGTGAGAGAACCCAAATAAAAGAACTTGGTTGAGATACCAAGACATTAGTAACAGCAGGAAGCAGTTAACATTTTTAGTCTTCAATTGGCCAGGAGAGGAAATAGTATCAGCAGAGCCCAGAGTGAGATGGAACTAAAGAAAAGGAATCACAGGTAGTAGCTGAGCCCATGAAATGATGCAACCACTGCTGTAAAAGTGGACCAGAATGTGTAGGTAGGGGACAAAATACCTCAACCTCTTTTTCCTTCTGCTAATAAAGCCCATTGTTTGAGCCCAATCAGAAGTCAGCTAGCCACTATGGAGAGCAGTATGGAGGTTCCTTATAAAACTAAAAATAGAGTTAACATATGATGCAATCACATTCCTCATCATATATCTGGAGAAAACCATAATTCAAAAAGATACATACACCCCAATATTCATTGCAGCGCAATTTACAATTGCCAAGACAAGGGAGCAACCTAAGTGCCCATTAAAAGGTGAACAGATAAAGAAGATGTGGTGTATATATACAAAGGACTATTACTCAGTCATAAAAAAGAATGAAATAATGCCATTTGCAGAAACATGGATGGACCTAGAGATTCAAACTAAGTGAAGCAAGTCAGACAGAGAAAGACAAATATCATGGTATAACTTTTATATGGAATCTGGAAAAAAATGATACAAATGAACTTATATACAAAACAGAAAGAGACCCACAGACATAGAAAACAAACTTATGGCTACCAAAGGGGAAAGGGTGGGGGAGGGATAAGTTAGGAGGTTGAGATCAACATATACACACCACTATATATAAAATAGGTAACCAAAACCTACTGTATAGCACAGGGACCTATGCTCAATATTTTGTAATAACCTATAAGCTAAAAGAATCTGAAAAAAAAATGAATCACTTTTCTCCTCACCTGAAACTAACACAACATTGTAAATCAACTATAGTTCAATTTAAAAAATAAAAAAAAGTAAAATAAGTCAACTAGCAAGAGCTAGCTGTCCAGGGTGATGTAATCTTATATCGGTCAGTCTCCCAAAGAAGGAGCAAGACAGAGAAGGACAAAGAAGAAATGAGGAAGGATCTCAGAGGAGGGAGACTCCTTCAATGAAAAATTTCAAATAATATTACAATTTATGGACACCGATACCTGGCTTACTCTTCCCTTAGCACTGAAGAAGTTCCATTCAATCTTTTCTTCTCTCTGCTGAGATGCAAGGAAATGAGGCACATTATTTATAAACTTTGTTTTTCACAGGAACGTGCCTTTAGAAACTGGATCAGAAAGTAGAATGACCAGAAATGGATCATTTAGTATTATATGCTAAAAGACACGAACATTTTAAATTTACTTATGTCAAACCCACTCCCAAGGAAGAACCTAAGGCTCCTCTGTACAGGCTGTAGTCACAGCTTCTGTTCCTGGACAGTATTCATGCATGGATGAGGGGAAATGCTGACTCAGGGGAAAAAAGTCAGCTGAAATGGCAGAGAATCTGTCAACGTTATGAAAAATGAACTGTATGGGCTTTTAGACACACTGCATGACCAGATGGATAAAATTAGAGATTGTTTGAAGAAGCTCCTATAAAGGAAATGTGATTGAATGAAAGTATTTTGTGATATGCAAAATGCAAAAAGTGAGGCGTATGTGTGCATGTGTCTGGGGAAGGGTGTGAGGGGAGGGAGAGTAGTAATACTGATGGCAACATGCAGAGAAAGTGTAAGAATACATACAGCTTTTCATTATCTAGGAGGGTAAGTGACACTCTCAAGAAACCTATGGTGAAAGAATTTCTATATTCATAGAAACTTTCACTGTTTTTTTTTAACTTTTTTTTTTTCATCTTGTAGAACTTCCATCAATATCGCATCAATTCTCCAATTTTCCAGGAAGGCAATAGCAGAGTATAGGCAATTACAGGGCTGGATTTGCACATAAGACAGATAGAGATAGATTCAGATTCTGACCCAAGTTGAGATTTCAACAAAACTTTCTGCTGCTAAGTTCAGTGCTGAAAAAGTAGATCTTGCTGGCTTTCATTGCCCTTAGATTACACCTGCCCTTTTGCTGTAAACACGCGTGTCTTTCACATCATCCCAATACAATTTGCCATGGGTGACCCCATTTCAAAGCAATGTTTGTTTAGCAAAGGTAGTTTATTCTGGCAAAGTTTTCTAAATAATTCATAGGCGATTTCTACCAACGGAGAAAGAAATGTTGGTCTCCATACTTGAAAAAATAAGTAGTAAATGCCCATCTTTAATCAGACAAAAAGTGCCTTCATCAAAGGGTATAATATGTACCTAAAATGTAGAAATAATGAGTGCAATTTTCATAATGTCATTACCTGTCACACAAAGTGAAAAAAAGTTACCAAAGCCTGCAGAACAACGGGAATTGTTCTACAGCTTGGAACTCTAAGCCTCCTGGTGGGATATTGGGCTCATTTGTATTTATACCATCAGTGAATATTTTAACAGTTTGTGAATCTGTCCTTAAAATAATACGCTGCCAAATTACTCTTGCTCACCTACAAATTTGAAATAAAAATTAAAAGTGAAATGAGAAAGAAGCAAAAAATACTGGGAATCAGGAGACCTTGCAAGTTTATCCTCTGCCACTAAAAGCTTGTATGACTGCTTAGAATTAGTCTCATTTGAAAATTTTGTTGGGATTCTGTGACAACAATGAAACAGAATTAAGCCCCCAACACTTGTCTTAATGAAATGAAGAATTCTTTGACATCACTAAGTATAGAAACTAATAAGTAATTTAGAACTCTTTATTTACCATGACTTTAAAAAATGGATTATAGAAAACAAATCAGTTCTTAACCAAGTCAAATTATATGGGAATAATTGTGCACTTTATGACTTTATCCTAATGTGAATATCTTTAGTCCTCTCAACCACTTGCAGTTCTTGATAGCTTCATGCTTTTTTTGCTTTTGGGTCTTTGCTTATACTTTTTTCTCTCCCTGTGTCCTGCCTTCACTGGGTAAATCATATGCATTCTGAATCCCCTCCCCAAACTGGATTAAGTAATGCTGAATGAACCTCATAATTGTACAGGCAGTATGTCTGTGTCAGGGTGGAAGTAATGAATAATTCCAAAGTTATTAGGAGGGAAGGGAGCGGGGCACAACCTTTAAAAGAATGACATAGCCATAGAACATCACAAAAGCTGGTTAGAACCAGCTAGGTCCAAGATGGCGGAAGATTTAACTTCCAGTGGACCTTGAGCCTCATTATACGCTCATTGTAACACATTAGCTAAATGACACACCCACCAGCACCATGACAGTTCTGAGGTTAACAATAAAAGGTCAAAAAGTGGGCAGTAGCCCAATTCCTGGAAATCTCTGCCTCTTCCCCCAAATAATTAGAATAATCCTCTCACTCTTTTTTTTTTTTTTTTTTTTTTTTGGCGGTACGCGGGCCTCTCACTGTTGTGGCCTCTCCCGTCGCTCCACGGCACGTGGGATCCTCCCGGACCGGGGCGCGAACCCGCGTCCCCTGCATCGGCAGGCGGGCTCTCAACCACTGCGCCACCAGGGAAGCCCAATCCTCTCACTCTTTAGCCTATGAAATTACCAGCCCATTAAAGCTAACCACACCATACTTCAAGGCTCTGTCGCCTTCTGAGATGGCCCACACTCTGTGTGTGGAGTGTATTTCTCTCTAAATAAATCCACTTCTTACCTACAACTTTGTCTCTCACTGAATTCTTTTTGCAATGAGACATCAATAACCTCAAATCCACCAGAAACAAGGTCTCAATAGGCTTAATGTAATAAGTCTCTAATTCTCACCTATACGACACAAATGCTGGTTCACAGGAGTTTTCTGCTCATTGTAACTACTCAGGCATCCTCGCAATGGAATCTTTACTTGGTATACTTGTCCATGATCACCTCTCTCCCAAAGTCTCCAGTGGGAATGACACATCACTGCTGCTCACTTATCATTGGCCAAAGCAAGCCCGTGTTTCCAACTTCAATATTTGTTCAACAGCATCAGTGAGCACCAGCTATAGCAGTGGTAAAGAGTAAGACTTTGGTATCCAACCACTTGGCTCAAATTCTATCTCTGATCCTTTCTGGCTGTGATTTTTGACAAGTTATTTAAACTTTTTTTTTTTTTTTTTTTGGTCTCAGTTTCTCATCTGTAAAATGGTGCTTATAATAGTACATTCTTGGGGCTTCCCTGGTGGCGCAGTGGTTGAGAGTCTGCCTGCCGACGCAGGGGACGCGGGTTCGCGCCCCGGTCCGGGAAGATCCCACGTGCCGCGGAGCTGCTGGGCCCGTGAGCCGTGGCCGCTGAGCCTGCACGTCCGGAGCCTGTGCTCCGCAGCGGGAGAGGCCACAGCAGTGAGAGGCCCGTGTACCGCCAAAAAAAAAAAAAAAAAAAAAATAGTACATTCTTATTGGGTTTTGAAAACTAAATGAGTTAATACATGTAAAACATGAATAGCACTGCTTGACATTACTTTAAATTGGTATTAGCTTTTATTTTACCCTATATGCAGCCTTTAGTGCATCACAATATAACTTTTGTTTACATGATTATCTCTGCTACAGGAATGGTCTCCTTGTTAGTGGGAATCTCCTTGTTGAGTGTTGTAACTTCAGAGCTTGTAGAGTAGGAACACACAGGTATTGTATGCCCTCTGAGTTTTAGGTGTCTGTATTAACTCTTTCAAATCATTAGGATACTATCTCTGTGCAGCAAACTGCACTTGAAGACGTACAGAAATTAATTAACTTGTATACTCAACCAACAGCAGAATGTCTTATCGTCTGCAATAATTTGGTTTAGTTGGGAGACTTAAAGAAGCAAACAACTACTTTCTACCTGTTTATCATTTATTTCTGGCACATTGGAGAGACTTGTGAAAGAGGAAAAACACTCCTAACATTCATGGTTTCAGTAAAAATAAAATAGTTCCAAAGTCCTAAAAATGGAAACAATTTTCTTCCTCCATATGTTTTCGCTAAACTTTCATGACCATTATATGAATTACACAGAGTTTAAATGACATGTGGGTAACAAGAACATATCAAACTTCAATACAATTTCACTCACAATTTGATTCGGCAAGGCAAGAAAAATAGGTTACTTAAACGCTGTCCGCATTCCAGTACAGTGTAGTTGAGAGTTGTGAATAAAAGTTGAATAACGCTGTGCTGAAAAGGCCAGCGTTTCCTGTTGATACTGGTTGGTGGGATGGGAAGGGCCTCTGGGTTGTCAGTTCTCCCTCCAGGGACACACATGGTGGTGGAAACTTTAGAGGTCAGACTTTCTGAGATAAGGAGCAGGACTTGTTTGCTCACAATAGTTCTGAACTCAGAAAGTCGTTCATGAAGTCATTTGAATCACTTTTCCACTAAAGGCTCAAGTAAAGAATGTGGGTTAATAAAACTGGGTAGTAGCAGGAGACATGGGAATCATTATCCTGTGTCTTTTAACTGAGTTTAATATTGCGTTTGGAGAGAAAGTAAAAATACAGGAAAACTACCAAAAAAATGTATATGTATGATAAACATATCTGGTTCAAATCTTTTTTTTTCTTTATAAACTCCATCATTGTGGATCAGCTTTCTTTAAATACCTTCCTCCTTTCTGAGATTCACGGTTTTTGAGGGTGGATCTATATTCTGAATAAAATGATTGGTGGTTGTCAAATAATTTCAGTGTTTGATGTAAAAATTAAATGTTTCTAATATCAAGATAAGGGCCAGTTAATAAGGAAATATATCTTTTGGCCAATAATTCTTTCTGATATGAGCTCTTCCACAGTACTTTGTGCCCAGGAGTTTAGAATGTTTTTTGAGATGCATCCTTGTAGCATTCCTTTCATTTAATATTAATTCATTTTTATTCATTTAATATCCAGTAGATATGGATATTGACCCTGTAAAACCATATGATAATAAACATTGGGATGAATTTAAAAGTAATCAATATTTTCCATTCAAATAATACACCTGGAGGTTTTAAGATTGCTGGCATAAATATTTTTTAAAACCTTTATCCAGGTATTGGTATTGTACAGACTTGGATTAGAAAATAATGTCCACGTTGTGGGACTGTGGCAAATCCTGGCTACTCTTCTTGCTGTTCTGAAACCTGGCTCACTACCGTGGCAGCAGGAAGATTCACCATTGAGTTGTCACCAGCTCTCCTGCAGGTCAGGGGCACTCCCTTCCTGACAATTCTCAGAGCCATAGAAATTGGCTGCAGGCTACAGGAATGCAATACAAATTTAATCTGTAGGAATAAACATCTCCTATTTCACAGAACATAGAAGAGTGGTTGCCAGGGGCTGTGTGTGCGGGGAAATGGGGATATGTAGGTCAAAGTGCACAAACTTTCAGTTATAAGTGAAACCAAGGAGGACCCTGTGGGGCTCCTGGGCACAAAAACCTTTCTGGGTCCCCTGTTTCTTGTTTGTAGGAAATAAACTTAATTCAGCCTCCTTGATCTTCCCTGAGTTCCAAAGGGCAGATTCAACAGTTGCTAATTAGGAAAAGAAGGGGATGAAGAAACAAGGGGGTAGCAGTCAAGAAACAACAGTGCAGCCTTGGGGCAGGGCCCTGGTTCCTCCTCAAGGAATATATGTAACAATATCTTTGAGTTCTTCTGCAGGAACCAAGCAACTTCAGGCTGAGCACAAGGTTCCTGAAACACGGCCCTGTTACCTCACCACCAACCAGTCGGGAGAAAGTCACACATCCTGCAGCCCTCAGTCAAAACTTTGCCTGTAAAAACTTTTCTCTAAAAACCATCAGAGAGTTTGGGGTTTTTGAGCATGAGTCACCCGTTCTCCTTGCATGGACATGCAATAAACCTTCCTCTGCTCAAAACTCTGACTTATCAGTTTGTTTGGCCTCCTCACTGTGCATTGGGCACACAGACTTGTGTTTTGTAACTTAAGGAGAATTAAGTTCTGAGGGTCTTATGCACAGCATGGTGACATAGTTAATAATACAGTGCTGTATACATGCACGTGGCTGAGAGTAGGTCTTAAGTTTTCTTACCACACACACAGCAAAGAGTTAACTATGTGAGGTGATGGATGTGTTAAGTACCTTGATCTTGGTAATCATTTCATGATGTCTATGTACATCAAGTCATCACCTTGTACGCTTTAAATATATGTGACTATATTTGTCAATTATTCCTCAATAAAGTTGGAGAAAAGAAAATCTGCCATTTTAGTCTACCGTCTCCCCACCTCACTTCAAGGTTGTTCCCTGTAAAAATGTTTTGACACATTAAATATTTTTCTTTGATGTTTGGTAGGAGGTTTGCAGAAGTGAATATTAAGATCCTATAATTCTTAGCATTTAAATAATGACAAAGTTGAAGTTCACTTTTTAAAAACATTTATTTATTTTATTTATTTTTTGCTGCATTGGGTCACTAGTTGCAGCGAGCGGGGGCTACTCTTCATTGAGGCGCGCGGGCTTCTCATTGCGGTGGCTTCTCTTGTGGAGGGAGCATGGGCTCTAGGCTCATGGCCTTCAGCAGTTGTGGCGCGTGGGCTCATAGTTGTGGCTCGCGGGCTCTAGAGTGCAGGCTCAGTAGCTGTGGCGCATGGGCTTAGTTGCTCCGCAGCATGTGGGATCTTCCCGGACCAGGGCTCGAACCCGTGTCCCCTGCATTGGCAGGTGGATTCTTAACCACTGCGCCACCAGGGAAGTCCAAAGTTCACTTTTATTTATTTACATCAGGTAACTAATTTGTTGCTCCGCTGGTTTCTTCTCAGAGACTAGATAGGAATATACTATCAATTGGTTTTGAATTACTTAAAAAAAAATTATTGGCGTATAGTTGATTTACAACGTTGTGTTAGTTTCAGGTGCACAGCAAAGTGATTCAGTTATATCTATCTATCTATCTATCTATGTATTCTTTTTCAGATTCTTTACCCATATAGGTTATTACAGAATATTGAGTAGAGCTCCCTGTGCTACACAGTAGGTCCTTGTTGGTTACCTATTTTATGAAGTGAGAATGGGGACAGAGGTCAGGAGTAAGAAAGCAGGATTTAAGTTTCTCTAAATACCAGTGGCCTTCTATCACAGTTGGAATATGGAAAGTCTAAAATGACATTGTAAAATTCTCCTTTGTTATCTAATAAAACATTCAACAATAGTTACAGCAAAGCTTAGATATACACATTAACTGAAACAAATTTGCCTAATCTATTTTGCTAGTTATGAGTTCATAGAATACGTGATATCTGATGCTTTGTATTTCTGAAGTGGAGGAGGGTTATTATAGACCTGAGTGAAAGGGATGAGAATCTGGGTAAAGAGGCTAAACAATTATTTTTCTCAAGATAAAAATTTTTTAAAAACCCCTAAAAGCAAAAATGTGCATTAATCCTGTTCACTTTTTGCAGTCAAATGTCTAATTGCATCTCTCAGCCTTTCCATTTGTAACGTTCCAGGCAGGTGTCACGCTGGCCAATGTTTATCATAATTACACCGCATCTTAACAGCTGAGTAGAAGAGTACTGAAATGTTGCACATAAATGTTACAATGTAATAAAATCACATATTAGGACATACATCTAAAGGTAGAGAAGATGTGAACAGAGCACTATATATATTACTAACAGCGACTATATAATTTCTTGAAAGATTCAAGAAGTCTTGTTCCCTTTCTCTTACCATTACTCTCTGGACCAGAGCCCAGCAGATGTTCAAGGTCACTGTCATTCATTTTCCACAGTCCCAGGGACCTTTGAAGGATTCAGCATAACTGAGTGGCCATACAGTTGTAAAAGACATTAACATTCCTATTAAGCTCTTGAGAATTTTGACCTTTCTGAAATGTCAGAAAAGGGATATTCTACAGATAAATTGTGATCGACTAGATGCATAATATACCAAGTGTTTAGGTTCCTCTGTCTACCTCAGACCCGTGGGGGTGATGGATTGAATGAAATGCTGTTTTCTATTACGTGGGAGTACTCGATAATTTTCTTAGAGGCTCTCTTGGTAGAGAAAATGCTACAAGATCTGACACTGGTGATCATAGAATTGTATTCATCTAAACCAGTCCTCACGTTTTACAAATGAGAAAACTGAGCCTCAGAGAAATGAAATGATTTGCTCCAAATCAGTCAGCCAGTTAACAGCAGAGCTGGGCACAAAATCCAGATCTTCTGACCCCTAGCCTGATATTCTTCCTACTTTATCTCCCCGAACTGCACTTTTTCTCCCTTGTACTTTTTTGTCCTTTTATGCAATTTATTATATACTGAAGTTCCAAGAAGAGGAATTTAATTTTTCATTATAATTTTAATAAGGTGCCACAAAACATGAAATTCACACTTGAATCCCGTTTTTCTTTCCTCAGCCGTAAAGAGTTCTAAATAGTAAAGGCAAACCTGACCACAAAAATTACCATTGTGTCTGGACTTCCCAATTTTGATGGTTATATACGTGTTACTATAAATCCAAACACATCTCTTACAGTGCCTTTTTAAGGTTTACAAGCCTATATGAGGCTAATTATCAGCCCTCTTAGATCTTTGACTAATTTTGTTTTTTTCTGGTTCAAATACTCCTGGCTTTGGCCCTAGAAATCTCTTTAGAATCCTTGAAGAATAGCAAAACATTTTTCAGGAAGACTGAGAATGTGTGTCTGTGTGTGTGTGCATGTGTGTGTGTATGTGTGCATGCTTATATGTGTGTCTTTTCCCTCCACAAAACCCAAGGAATTTACTTTTTCCTCCACAAAACCCCCAAAGTATTACCGCTTTCTAAGTGTTGATTCTCCTGCACTTAAGTTGCTGGCTTCCTACACATACAAGGCTGAGTACAGTTGTCTTTGGCAGTTGCCTATATGGTTGGCATTCACTGGGGTTAAGTGAAAAATCCATTGCCTAAAAGATGACATTTTAAAAAAGGATGTTCTAATCCAAATAGGAAACTACATGAAGTCAGATTTATTCTTTCTTAAAATTAGCTGGAATCCCTCTAAACTGCACTTTAATCTCAAAGAGCATACTGGTAATGTTATCTCTGAAGCTAATTTTAACATATACATGGTATTTTAGAGTTCTGAGAAAGTGCCTTTATCTGATTTAAATGGATTATACAGAGTGAAATCCCATTGTTTGGACAGCATGCCAGTTTTCATGTTATCAGGATAAATTTCGCACCGAAATGGCATTCTCTGGCCTTCATGCTGGCTGGCAGCCTCTCCACTCTCACTGGCAGCTCTGAAACCACTTTGCCTCTTGCCCAAATCCCCGGCTGGGTACAATCATCTTACCAGCTGAGGAACAGCTCTGGTTTTATCTTTTATTTATGACCAGCCCCCTTTTCTAGGTTCTCGGTAGAGAACCATATATTATTACTGAAGTAAATTGTTAGAACTAAAAAGGGCCTTGACAATCACTCAGCCCAACCCTTTTATTGATAAATGAGGACCAGGGAGTGTAAGAGCCTTGCCCCAATTCAGAACTTCTTAGTGGCATCGGTGGACACAGAACCCATGTGTCCCAACTTTAACTTCCCGCAAGCTCTGCTTTTCCTGTTCCTCTCTCTTTGATAGGCTGTAAAAATTCAGTCACATTTGGTATGATAAACTCTCGATAGATCGGATAGGTCATTTAAAAGTAACAAGACTTTATAATCCTCAGAAAGCCCCAAAGTACCCAGAATCTGCAATCTTCAAATATTTCTTCGAATTTGACGAATTGCACCATTTTGTTTTAACGGATTCTGTGGCTCATCTGATATCCCCATCTTGTTCCACTAAGGATCTGACCTTCGCACTGTGAGGGGTGCCTGGAGGTCTGCTGGGGGGACCTGCCAGGAGGATATTCAAGTAAGGGATCAAGGAGCATTTTGCAAATGAAAGGAATCTCTGCTACTGGATGAAGAGGGAGTGAAATGTGGAAGCCGGCTCGATAGCCTGGCTCAGCGAGGGATGAATGGGGATGAAAATAGGGGTGAGCCCTGATGAGAACAGCCGGAGTTCCCTCAGGAATATGCGTCCTCTAGCCATGCCGCACGAACCAATGGACACATCCAAGGGACAGAGGGGCTAAAAAAAAAAAAATCTAAAAAGAAATTAAATCAGAAAAAGCTATTTTGACTAAAAGCTCTCTGAGACATTTGGTATGGAAATCAACACATTCTTGGTACTTACGTTACAACTGGAACACGTAGAAAAGCACAAGAAAGCCAGTGTTTAGTTTCCCTGAGGAATTCAGCATTGCTTAGATCTCTGGAGGTCTTTTGATAACTCCCAGCTCTAGTATCAGTGGGATCTGTTTCTTACTTTTTCCCTGGATCAGACCCCAAACGTTTAATGACGTTTTTGTGTGAGAAAGATGACAGACCGCTTGGAAAGTGTAGGGTCTGTTTGGATAAGAGCCTGGAGAACTTTTGGGCGAAGGACTTTTCTGGAAGGTCTGGGCAAAAACAATGGGGCTTTGAGGTCTGTCTTGGAGAACGTGGCACAGAAGGAAGGTGAAGACATCCCCTCCTCTTTGCCACCCATTGCCCCTCAAGTTTTGTATTTTGAGGGGGCCCATGCTGCCAGTGATGGGAATATGCCAAGGCTTGCCTGCTGGAAAAACACAGCCATGCCCGGTGGACAGCGTGGGAATTTCAGGGCAGACTGGCAAAGGAAGAGGTGACTGGGGAGCTACTCACAGTGGAGGGGGCAGCGTGCCCAGAGGAGCGAGGGCACTAAGAAGATGTGGTCTTGGTACCCGGGGGTGCTCACCAGAGTCTCTGCAAACACTTGTGACACCTTTCAGGGGACTCTCAGAGGCTGCTCTGAGCCTCTGTGATTGGGTGAAGGGAAAGAGGGTGGAAACTTGAAGTTATGTTTGCTCTCTACTTCTCAAGTCTCTTGGTCCTACTTGTGCTGAGGTTAGAAGCACATCTGTTTACTTGTAATTTCAAATTTATAAATTAAAGAACACTTCTATGGAACAGATTTGTGGTTGCCAAGGGAGAGGGGGTGGGGGAGGGATGGATTGGGAGTTTGGGATTAGCAGATGCAAACTAGTATATATATAGGATGGATAAACAACAAGGTCCTACTGTAGAGCACAAGGGAACTATATTCAATATCCTGTGATAAACCATAGTGGAAAAGAATATGTATATGTGTAACTGAATCACTTTGCTGTACAGCAGAAATTAACACAACATTGTAAATCAACTATACTTCAATAAAAAAGAACACTCCTATGAATGCTAGCATTATCGTGAATGATTGCAATATATTATTATTATTTTCTTGATTCTCCTAAAATAATATCCTCTGAATGAGCAAATCACATGTTAACTGCTCCATACTTCACACTAGAATCTTACACAGTTTAATTTATTTTCTCTATTATAACTCTGCACACCTAGAATTTTAAAAGAAAATTTCAGTTTTTGAATTTTCAGTCGCCTCTTTGCTGCAATGACAAAACAGCATAAGAATCATGAAAGAAACAGAATAATTTCATCAACAACCTTTTCAATGTCTGTGTCTAACTTTCCTTAAGATCTCACGTCCTTGGTCAAACCGAGTCTCCAGATGGTACTGTTGTCAGAAAGATCTAGGAAAATAGATGACCCAAATATATTTTTACATTTGTGTTTACATTTGTATTTTTTACATTTATAAATCACTTGTTTTGTTTTGGAAATGTTCTTCAGGTCAAAGCAGTTTTTTGTTTTTTTTTTAACAATCTTTATTGGAGTATAAGTAAGTGGTATTGAGTTAATTGGACCTCGAGAATACAATTCTGGTACAACTATGGACATTTAAACTACAAACAGGGGAGAATTCTGTAGTGGTTGGAGTTGCTAACCTGGAAGCCCAGGCCAAACTTTGGGAGGTAATTGGTATCTGCCCGCCCCTGCCCACACAAGGTTCTGGTGTTAGAATTGCTGAGGACTCACTGGTTGAACAATCCTGTCTCCTAACGTAGAATTTCTCTTGCTGTGCCTTGCAAAAGGAGAAGAAAATACAAACTGGATCTAAGGGATGCATCTAAGTGCTGTCATTTCCCATTTGAAGAGGGCTTTTTACACTGGAAATGAACAATACTCTCAGTTTATTGTCCTTCTCTTCATTCTCAAAGGGGTATTGAGTACAGAGCTTCTGTCTGTGGCTCCCTGGCTCTGGGCCTATGGCAGTTAGGGTGTCAGAAAAAATGTGCACCATCACATTTGAGGTTTCATGGGGAGGAAACCAAGGCACAGAGGAGAGGAGACTGACATAGAGAGTGAGTCAGTGGCTGAACTGGGATTAGATCCTGGTTTCCTGACCACCTAATCAATACCCTTTCTACTCACTACATCCTCCATTAGCATCACTCTTTCAGATATACATTGATTCACACCTTTATTGATTCAACATTTAATCGAGTAGTATAAGGAAAGCTGTTATGGTTTCTGTGATAAATACTTATGCTTTAAGGTACAGGATCCCATTGAACTGAATCTTCAGAGATTAATAGTTGAGGCAACTGAAGCCCAGGGAAGTGAAATAATTTGCACACTTTGACGTATCTAGCTAGTTAAGGGACAATACTGGCTTTAGAATTCAAGTCCCCAAATATAATTCTCATTTTATTATGCCATATAGCATTTTACCCTTAACAATGCTCAAAACAGTGTCAGAGATTGGGAAATGTATAGTATTTATTATATCTGGATTGAGGTACTTTATCCTAGAGCATTTTCTACAATGCCTTCGAAATGTGACGTGTGGCTCCTACCATCAGTGAGCTCACGCTTAATTTGAGAGAGACGTTAGATACATTAAAATTTAAGTAAAACTGTAAGTCAGATGTCATTATCAAATTAGTGTATAATATTTAATGGGCTGGAGAACTGTTATCAGCCTCCTGATGGATGCTCATAGTGACTGATGAGTTAGATTGTGTGGCTGGTGAGTAAGGCATCATTTGTTTCATTTTGTTGAACGATTAACATGTATTAGAAGAGTAAACAGAGTTGGATTTTCAAATGTGGCAGATGTTTGAAATCCTCTTACCATCTGCAAAAGAGAAGATTTAAAGAGATGCTGCCTATATATTTGAGCCCTCTTTTTAATTTATAAGTTATTCCCTCTTTCTTTTTAATTTATAGAGATCATTTCATGTAAAAGATGCTTAAAAACTAGGATAAAGAAGAGGGTTAGTGAAGGAAAATCTTGAAGCTCAACACATCAGAATTCAAACTTATAATCTTATTCCTCACAATATGTCTGTTGGCAGTGTCATGATGTTCAGTGAGTGGTACCCACACTATGCTGTTATTCCGGAACCTAGAGATCACTCTTGACTCATTCTGTTGCTCCTACCCCATACTCCATCTGACTAATCATGAATTGCTCCACTGCCACCACTTTAATCTTGTTCCTTTCAGATAGACTATTGCAAAGTACTCCCAGCCAGTGCACCCTGGGACTAAATGCCCCCTCGAGTTGATATTTTCCCAGACTGCAGTCAGAGTGACTTTTCAAAATGCAATTTTTTTTCATTTCATCTCACCAACTCTTTAAAATCTTTCAACAGATTTCTTATTGCTCTTGTAACAGTCATTTTTCTTCCAAAGGTCTGCAGAGACAACTTTTCCCAGTCCTTTAAAAAAATTATCTTATTCTTTATACTCTCACACCACAGAGTCTTTCTACATACTGTTCCACCTACCTGAAAAAGTATTCACTTAGGTTCCTCCATTCTGATCCCTTAGACTTCAGCTCAACATTTCCTTCTCCAGTAAAGACTTCCCTGACTGCTTTTTCCTTGTACCATACTCTCACACAACCATGCACCTCTCTTCACAGATGCAATTTTACCTTTAACTTGTGTGATTATTAGATTCCCATCTGTCTCTCCCACCACTAGATTCTGAGCTCAGTTGAGGCAAGAATCAGATCTGGTTTTGCTCACCATGGTATTCTCAAGCACAGCACAATGCCCAGCACATAGAAGGAAATTACTAAATATTTGTTGAATGAATGATCTAAGGAAAGTGGAATATTCTGATTCCAAGAAGGGAAGATTAAAGTGTGCCTTAAAGGGGATCTTCATTGGAAACTGCATTCCACTGAGAAAAGTCTGAAGTTCTTTTCAGCTCTGCTGAGAATGGGTAAAAGAGCTCTCCACTGTGTAGAACATAAAGAAATATTGGGCTGGATTAACAGTGGAGGCTCTAAAATCTATATAAAGAATACTGACAGTGGCAGAATGTGTGTTAACAGGAAAGAATAAAAGCTGGATCAGAAGGGGCCATTGTAATAAGCAAAGTTATTCAATAAAAAGCCTTCAGGCAATTTTACTTTCCTGCTTGTGTTCTAGACCTAAAGTCTGAATTTGATTGCCATTTATAAATATCCATAAGAATGTGATAAAGGCAGACAACCCCATGTTGGTTATACTGTGTCTTGTATAATTCTCAAAGACGCACTGCAAAGAACAATCACAGTTGTGATTAGACCCACACACTTAGTGTTGCAGTGCAGGATGAAGTGGCTGGGGGTTACCCACACTTTGTGACTCTCTTGTTTTAGATTCAGCCCTCTGGAGGTGCTTCTCTCAGGCCAACCTCCATTTCTCTGAAACCAGAAAGCTTTATAAAGCCAGAGTGGGCTCCTGGCCCAAGGAGCTCTGAAATGTTACAGACCTGCAGACTGACTTCCTTAGTAACACTGCAGATGTCACTGTGATGATGTACTGGTGAAGCATAAGCTTCTTTTGTTGCAATTCTGATAAACAGTCTGCCTTTGACATGAATGTTTTCCTCCTTAGTGATATCTGCCTGATTATAGCAGCAAATCTGTCTCTTCTCTGGGTACTTTACTCTGGTTTTTACCATTCTGAGGCTGGAGCAGAGGGAGACTTGTTAACTAGTGATCTAATCTGATTGGCATCAGGAAATAAAAAGCCTGGAATCCCTGGTTCTGCCTCTTGACTGGTAAAAAGAGCCAAATCTGTTCTCCTGTTTTCCTGTGAATGGTTTCTTCTAGATTGGCTGTAAGTTTTCAGGAAGGCTTAAAATAAATCCTTTGTAGCAGTTTTTACCTTCCCAAATCAATTTAACAAATGATAAGTGCAAGCCTTAGGTTTCAGATATGCAGATGAACAAGTCATGTTTGTTGTCTTCAATGATTTTAACATTTGGAAGAGAGGTAAAATTAGAAGATCAAGAACCATCATTATACTGTTAGAGGAAGGAAGAAAGTACAAGATTGAGGATCATACCCAGCTAGAATCAGAGATGCTTTTGTAGTACATTTGAGACTTTTTAAAGAATGGCAGGATCTCATCAATGGGTAAAAATGAATAAAATAGTATCTTCCAGTTTGAGGTGCCTAAGGTATAATTTGGAGGATACATCCAGAAGGCCACTGGAAATAAGAGGCTTAATCCCAGGATAGTTGTAGGTGAGAAGAAGGCTGGATTCATCCCTACGGAAAAGTTGTTTTTAGTCAGTTGAGGTGATATGAGTGCCAAAGAAGAATAGAATTTAGAGAATACATTTATTCAGGGACAGGAGAAAGAAGGAAAGACAGGAAATGAACAAGGGAGTGGCAAAGAGGAGGAGGCAGTGCCTGAGGCTCAAGGAAGCTGGAGATTTTAAGTAGAGTGGTTATTCAGTGGTGTTTCCACATTACGGGAGGGGGAAGAAAGTAAATTTGGAATTGGAGTTACCAGCAAATATTCTCTTGACTCATAAATTCCACTGGCTTTTCCTTAAAACTTCTGGCTAAAGGGCATTTCTTCTACCCAACTAGTTCTTCATACAAGTAGCATATTTCTCTTTTAATGAAAATAGTATTTCTATTTTCCTAATGATCTTGAAACTGGGATTGTCAGTGTTTCACTGAAATCTTTGTAGCTAAAAGCCTCTTTCTTGAGTCACTAGCCTCCTTAATGACTCCTATTTCCTCCTCCTTTTTTCCAGAGAGTTCTTCCTCCTCCCCTCTGCTATTTAATTATGACCCTTTCTCCCAGCCTCTCTTGCTCCAAGGACCTTCTAGTGAATCTAAGATGCACACTACAAAGGTGCAATTCAGATTCCATCACTCCCGTCCTTAAAAATCTCCGTAGCCTCTCATCTTTAAAGAGAAAAGGCTGAGCTCCTTGGCACGCAAAAAGTGAGCACTAAAGGCATGTTTTTTGGATGAATATGTTATTAAATAATCTTTTTGTCCTTTAGTGTCTCCTCAGTTTGGGATGGGTCCCCATCTCTATGTTTTCCGGCACCCAATGTAATGTTGGGAGACACAACACCTTGTATGTATTCAGCAATCAAAAAGTATGGGCTGCATTCTGGTCTTGGAAAATGTCATCCTAAGCATAACTTTACCTAGAGGTTTGAACCCACAGGGGAAGAAATCATTAATCAGGCGAGCTGCTCAGAAATAGACATGAGCTTAAAAGTATTTTGTAAGTGCAACTATTTTGGGAAAGTAACACCGCCTGATCTAATCCAGTGGCTGTCCTCTCCCACTGCACATAGGTACACCTGGGGAGCTCTTTAAACCTATCAGTATAGAGCCTTCCCCCAGACTAATTACCTCAGTTCATGATCGTCCCTTCCAGCAGAGGTTCTCCAAGTGTGGGCCCCATATAGCAACACCTGCATCCCCTGGAACTTGTTAGAAATGCAGACTCTTGACCCAGCCACACACCTCCTGAGTCAGAAATCTGGGAGTGAGGCCCAGCAGTCTGTTTTAACAAGCCCTCCAGGTGGTTCCGATGTGTATGAAGGTTTGAGAACTCTGGTTTTCAGCACTAAACTCTGCCTCTTGCCCACTGTGTCCCAAGGGGCAAAGCTAGAGGCAAAAGATGGTAAGTATTTCTCTCTGGCACCTCACTACAACAAAATGTATTATTTTGGGCCCAGGGGCTTCTACTCCATATCAGTTTATGTGGGATCACCATGTAGAATGAGACTGAGATTCTTGAAGATGGGGACTCTGACTACCTCATCCTGGGGCCATGTTCTTCTCTTGTCCTCAGAACCCCGGCACTTAGCACAGGACCTGGCATGAGGTAGGTGTTCAGTAAGGGCAAGAAGAAAACTCTGAGGATTACTTAGGCCAACTGAAAGAAGTAGATGCATTAGTCGTGATGTGTTTTCCTTAAATTGTGTTGTTTTAACAGTACTCTTTGAAATAAATATTCTTTAAAAAATGTCAGAGAGTCAGAACTTCACAGCGAAGTTGTAGCAGTTTTTGCCTGGTCAGCAGAGAAACCTGTGGTCTTGCAGTATCCTGATAGAAGATTATACGTTTTCTGTTGACTAATTCTGGATGCTTTTCATTGAGTGCTACTTTCAGTTGGTTTAATTGGGAGCAGTACTTGTTGGAATTAATCGTTTGGTTTACCAGAAGGAGCTCATAATAGAGGACTCCCTTCCAATCCCACCATATACACAACATCACCTTCTTTGGATGAAGGCTGGCCTTTGGTATGGTTGGTGGTGGTTCATTTTGCTCGCCCCATGATCTCTTCCATTCCACATTATTGTACAGTATCCACTTTGCATCTCCTGTCACGATCTGTTTTAAAAACGGAACGTTTTCATTATGCTTAAGTAGAGAATCGCATGTGGAAATACGGTCGAGAAGGTTGCCAGTCCCCTCCCGGCTTCCGTCCGAAGCCCGAGCCTCAGCTCCCAGCCCCGCCCGCCCCGGCGGGTGAGCAGACGAACCTCTCGGGCTGGTGAGTGCCGCTCGGCACCGATCCTCTGTGAGGGAATCTCTCCGCTTTGCCGTCCGCACCCCTGTGGCTGCGCTCTCCTCCGAGGCTCCGGAGCTCCCCCCTCCGCCACCCACAGTCTCCGCCCGCCAAGGGGCTTATAGTGTGTGGGGACCCTTCCTCCTTCACGG
>NC_041220.1:3701666-3710838 GCF_002837175.3 Physeter macrocephalus
GCGTGGAACTGGGAGGTCTCTTGTGGACCAGTGTCCTGAGCGCCAAGGGCCTTTAATCCACACAGCCAGGTACGTGGGGAGTTTCTTGCCTTTTGTGAGGTCTGAGGTCTTCTGCCAGCGTTCGGTGGGTGTTCTATAGGAGAAGTTCCACGTGTAGCTGTATTTCTGATGTATCTGTGAGGAGGAAGGTGATCTCCGCGTCGTACTCTTCCGCCATCTTGCCTGCTTCCCCTGATTTTATTCTTTAAAATATTTTTAAGTAGTTGCCTTTGTTCAAAGGAAACTTGACTAATATGGAACAATCATTCAATAAAAATATATTAAGCACTTTATACATGCTTCATAATGTTCTAGCTACTGAGGTTACAGCAATAAACAAAATAGGCAAAAATACTTGTCCTCTAGTTGGGAACCAAAGATAATAGCTAATATATAATACGTTAGATGGAGATAAGATAGATCTGCAGGGTACAGAGGTGTGGGGGCACTTTGTGCCTCTGTGTGTGTGTGTGTGTGTGTGTGTGTGTGCGCCTGTGTGTGTTTTGAGCGTGATGGAGTAGCTCCTGGATCTGGAGGTCGTGAGAAGAGGTCTGAGGGAAATGTACCAAGCAGAGGTTGTAAAAGTACAGATGCCTTGAGACAGGAGTATGTTGAATGGGGTCAGGGAACACGCAGGAATCTGGTGCAGGAGTTGGAATTGTTGGTTTCAGTGGAGTGGACCAGGAGGAAAGGTGAAATTAAAGTACTTGTGACGAAAGTGGAGTGTGGGCCAATGAATATCCAGTGTCTTAGGGACTATTTTAAGGACCCTGTTTTCACTTTAAGATGGGCGGTCACAGGGAAAATTTGAAGGAGAGGAGTGTTCTGATCGACTCATATTGTAAAAGACTCGCTTTTATTGCTCTCTGAAAAGACTCTCTGGGGACAGAGGCCGGAGAGGAGGTTGTTACAGTAATGGCAGTAAGATGAGGGGCAGTCCTGGGAGAGTGAAAACAGGCCAGACTGGGGCAACGACACTAGGATTTGCTGATAAATTGTATGAATTACGTATGGAGTTTACAATCTGAATGGTAGGAATATTTCATACTTAAAAAATTCATCTCTAAGTCTTATGTCCTCTAATGTTGTACCATAGTTTTAAGTCATAGCGAGAACTTCACAAAAACAAGACTTATCCCTGGTTTTGATGAGCTACTGGATTCTTGACAATAGTGAAGATATATGGTTAAGATATATGGGGTATGTCATAATATACCTGGAGAGATTTTCATATATGAAACATCTGTGAGAAATACACATGCATGTGCACATATGCACACACACACGTTCTGTAAGTGACTTCTCCAGACTCTAAGTACAGTGCACTAAGAATGAAGAAATAAGTTGAAATCAGTCTGGGTGAAAGTTGGTCACTGATGCTTTTCCAAGGAGGTAGTTTTGAGCTGCTTTCAAAGAAGGGCAACCCATGCAACAGGGAGATGGGCCAATGAAAGAAGTCAGAAGTAGAAATGGGCTGAGTGTGTAACGGGACAAAGGTTGGCCGGATGAGGATGAATGAACCATTACGAAATAAGTATGAATGAGTTTTCTTGAGACAAACTTTTGTATAAAAAGCACTAGTTTTACAGTTTCTTTTCCTTGAATGACTGAATGACTCAGGGATGCTTAACCTGGTTTGGTTTGCAGACACTGAACATTTAATAAGTGGTAGAAAATGCACATTAACACAAAATTTTACATAACAATTTAAGGCGTTCATAGCTATTCTGAAGCTGGAGGGTCCATGGAACCCAGCTGGCAAACTTCTCAGAATGTTTTTTAAGCACTTTGGTTTTGCCATCAAGCAGCAACTATGTTTTAATATCCCTTTCCTCCTGAAATATTTCAACTAACTTTGCCAGAAACCTTACCAAAATTAGAACGTCATAGATCTAACTGAAAGTTACAAAATAGGTTGACTGTGGCCGGAGAATAATAAGTAGATCTCTAAATTGCTTCATTTTTTGAGCATAAAGAAAGGAAAAGGTGCTCTGGTATTTCTAAACACTTGACTATGTCCCCTATATAGAAGGGTGGGCTTGCAGAGGGATGCCGAATGCATTGCTATCTGTGCATAGATGCAGTTTTTTAGTGACATATGTTTCCTTTAGAGTGGAGATGAGCAAGGACATTTGAGGCAAGCTAAGGAAAGATCCGTCAACTAACAGTTTAAAGGAATAAGCTCAAAATTGAAATCCAGCTTTCCTGCATTGCAGAATTCTGCAGGTAATCACTGGAGGCATCAGGCTGTGGACTGTGATGGCAGCCAGTCATGGTTGCTTTTTTGCTAGGAAATTACATACTACCTATGAGCTATTTATTTATTTACCTAGAACAGGCTCTTTAAAATGCACCCTTGGTAGAGCTCTCTGGGTACGGGTACAAAGTAATAATTACTTGGTAAGCTGTGTGTTCCGGAAACGCTGCAAGCAAGTAGATTCAGGTGGAATTGACACGGCTGAACTGGTGGCTGTCAGTGAGATGTGGGCTGACCTCCAAGGGTGTAAGTGTCACCGCAGCGAGGCACTTTGTGAACAGAGTGAGATGAACAGCAATTATCTCTTTCGGAATAGCAATCTTGGGGACAGTCGTTTTCTCTCTCCGACTTCTGGGTTGAAAACGGTACTACATGCTTTAGGGAGACGCCTTGAGTTTTATGCAGTGCCTTATACTTTTGCATGGCACCCCGCGTGGGTATCCATAATGGCAACCGGGTGAAATCGGTCAGAGCCAAGACAAAGGAGCAGACTGCACTGATTTGATTAAGACCTTAAACACAAGTGAAAAGGGTACAAAGGCAGTGCCCATATTATTTACTCTGGCATATAAAGTGGTTAAAGTATACGGTCTTGGGAATCAGGCAGGTGTGAGTTCTGGTCTGGGCTTCGCCATTTACTAGTTACCAACATTAACTTCTTGAGTGTTGGTATTTTCATCTCAAAAATGGAGATAATAGCATTTTATTCTTAAGGTTGTTTTGAGGGTAAGACAAGTAATTCATGTATAAAGCACATTGCCTAGTATATAGCAAGATCTCTCTATGTGTGTCTTTTCTTGTTAGTTTGACCTTGGACTTACCTCACTACCGTGGACACCACGGATGTGGTCCCGCAGGGTTTCCCCCTCTAGACACTGCTAAGGCTGCATGGGACTCTTTATTCTCTGCGCTGCTCTTGCAGTGGTGGCAACGGTGTTCCTGTTTCTTGGAGTCCAGGAGAGAGAAGAAAAGCCCTGTTCTCACTGCCAGGGCTCCATGGAGGCAGGTGTGTTTCGAGCCTAGTCTTTCAGTTTGCAACTTGGATCAACTTTCCCCATGAAAATGGCACTATGAACATTTTGGTTCAAAAATTTCAGGTCTAGTTTCTATGTATGAATAAACTTAGAAGGCCACGATTACGTTGACTATACTGGTTAAGAAACTGCTTCATTTAAAAATTGATTGTGAGCATTTTCCAATGTAATGAAACATTCCTTCAGCATGATTTAAATAAAATTTAAAATGAGTTGTTCTGTTGTATTTTTTTTCTGAAAATAGACATCTCTATTTTAAAGTAATATATGATAAACAAACCCTCATCTCACTCTTCTAAAGTAATTGTTAAAAATTTCATTTTATATCTTTCAAGATGTTCTGCAAGTATAAACTGTAATGTATATATTTTATATAAATGTAGTTACACTACACATTCCAAAATATAACCTGCTTTTTTACCTCAACAAAATATGGTGGACCTCTTTCCATGCCAATATAAAAGTCTACCTTAAAAAAAATAGTCTTCCATTATATAGATGTATCCTTATTTATTAATCTCTTATCATTGGACATTTTGATTATTTTAAGGGTTTATTATACCTCATTCAATGAACATATTTACATAACACATTTGTACACTCACACCCTTACTTCTTAAATACTGAGGAATGGAATTTCAGGATCAAACGGCATGCACATTTTCAATGTCGGTACAAATAGCCCTCCAGAAATGTCGAATATTTTACATTCCATTTCAAAATGCATGAGATGTCCCATTTTTCCACACCTTTGCCAGACTAGGCTAGTGTTTTTGTTTTTTATTTTTAATTCTTTGCTAAATTTAATATATCTTTGTAAGCTGTCCTAAGTCCATATTGGAATTCAACAGTGTGTACATCAGAGCCAAAATTTGGCAAAATAATGCCACCGACTAGTCCTTCTGTACAGACTTTCCTCTTCCTACAGCAGCCATGTTATTTCCATGGGAAAATATTTTCAATTTTCTAGACCACTGACAAAAATATCAGGCTTGTAAACTTTTCTGATACAATGGCTGAATTTCTCAATAAATATTTACTGTATATCTGTAATTTCATACCAGACAATTTATGAATCTGGCTTCCATTAAAGGTATTGTGATTCATTTTTAACATTTTAGGAGAAGTAAGAAGTGGTCTCAGTGGCTTAACTTTCAAGGACTTTACTAGAAGACTTCAGGAAAACTTGAGGGCTCAGTTATTCCTTCTAGACAGGCTATGTACGATGCATTTATTTTGTCTGCTGTACTTATCGTGAGACCTCATTATCTGGAAATGTGCCATGGCTCTGTGGCTTGAGGTCCTGAGAGAGATACTTTCACCCACCATAATATCAGCCTCTCAGTTTTGAAAGTGGAACGTGAATTGCAGATTTACCCTCTTGTCTCCAATTTGTGAAAAGATAGTGCATAGATAAGATGAAAGCAGTAAATGGATGAAAAGTCTCTTGCCCTTGTCTCCAGCGCCCTAAGACTCTGCACCAGGCGACCGCCACATGCTCACGTTCAGGGAAACTCTGTTCATTACAAAGAGTATTCGAATAATCCTGGCCATCAGATGAGTGCAAGGAGGATATGAAAATGCTCTACAAGTGCCTGAAGAAGATATCATTTGATGATATACAAGCGTCAGCCCTCCATTAAAGGGCTACTGAATCCTTATAGAATATGAAACAACTGTGACACTTGGCAGGTCCCTGAGCATGTCTTGGTTAAAAGTGTTTTTCTTCCTCACTCTCTCTCCCCAACCTCCCTCCTTTCCTTTTTTCCTTCTTTGGAATAAATTCACGCATGTCAGTTATGGAATGATATTGAAATGTTGTTTTTATCTTTGCACATTTTGGAAGAGCTATAATAAAAAGTTTTCAAGGCTGATATTTATTTATTTAATTTTATTTATTTATTTTAAATTTTTGTTAAAAATTTTTTGGAAGAGCTATAATAAAAAGTTTTCAAGGCTGATATTTATTTATTTAATTTTATTTATTTTAAATTTTTGTTAAAAATTTTTTTTGAACTATAGTTGATTTACAATGGTGTGCCAATCTCTACTGTACAGCAAAGTGAGTCAGATTTATACATATCTACATTCTTATTTTAATATTGTTTTCCTATCCCAGGAGATTGGATATAGTTCCCTGTGCTACGCAATAGGACCTTGTTGTTTATCCATCCTAAATGTGATAGTTTGCATCTGCTAATCCCAAACTCCCAGGCCATTCCTCTTCCTTCCCCCTCCCCCTTGGCAACCACAAGTCTGTTCTCTATGTCTGTGAATCTGTTTCTGTTTTTTAGGTAGGCTCATTTGCAACATACTGATATTTAGAGTCTTTAATATAATGGCCAAGAAATTTAGAAAGGGGAAGAGGAGAAAAAAGGACCTCTTCTGACACCATACAGTTATTTTTGTATAGTTATGTTCACCTTACTGAATAGCACTTATCACATTGCACCTTCCGCTGAGTTGTCTCCTTCAGGCAGAACTGCTACCTTTTTCCTCTGTTTAATTTCCCAAGTACATCTTGCACAGAATGGAGCATAGACAAATTATTTTAAGAATTATGTTTAATTGCATCAAAAAGAATAAAACACCTAGAAATAAATTTAACCAAGGAGGTGAAAGATCTATATTCTGAAAACTATAAGACACTGATGAAAGAAATTAAAGATGACCACAAATAAATGGAAAGAAATACCATGCTCAGCACTTGGAAGAATTACTATTGTTAAGATGTCCATACTACCCAAGGGAGTGTACAGATTCAGTGCAATGCCTAACAAAATACCAACGGCATTTTTTACAGAACTAGAACAAATAATCCTAAAATTTGTATGGAACCACAAAAGACCCCAAGTAGCCAAAGCAATCTTGAAAAAGAAGAGCAAAGCTGGAGCTACTGTTACTGAGTCCAAGCTCGTACTCCTTGCCACTGCTTGCCAATAAGTCAGGAGACAAGGTGTTGGGGCAAGAATAGTGACTTTGCTGGGAAAGACAGCAAACCAAGAAGACGTCAGGCTAATGTCCTAAAGAACCATCTCAATTCAGGGTAGAATTCAGGTTTCTTGTATGCTAAGGAAAAAGCTGAAGCCAGAAGGTTTAAGATTAAAGGCAGATTGCAGACCTGGCCTTCAAGGAAAGCATAACATTTCTTTGTTCTTCTGGGTTCCCTTTTCTCCACACCCTCTCCAGCATTTGTTATTTGTAGATTTTCTGATGATGCCCATTCTAACCAGTGTGAGGTGATACCTCATTGTAGTTTTGATTTGCATTTCTCTAAAAATTAGATTTGTTTGCGAATATTTTCTCCCATTCTGAGGGTTGCCTTTTCGTCTTGTTTATAGTTTCCTTTGCTGTGCAAAAGCTTTTAAGTTTCATTAGGTCCCATTTGTTTATTATTATTTTTCTTTCCATTACTCTAGGAGGTGGGTCAAAAAAGATCTTGCTGTGATTTATGCCAAAGTGTGTTCTTCCTATGTATTCCTCTTGATTACTGTAGCTTTGTAGTATAGTCTGAAGTCAGGGAGCCTGATTCCTCCAGCTCCGTTTTTTTTCCTTCAAGATTGCTTTGGTTATTCAGGGTCTTTTCTGTCGCCATACAAATTTTAAGATTTTTTGTTCTAGTTCTGTAAAAAATGCCATGGGTAATTTGATAGGGATTGCATTGAATCTGTAGATTGATTTGGGTTGTATAGTCATTTTCACAATATTGGTTCTTCCAATCCAATAACAAGGTATATCGCTCCATCTGTGTGTCATCTTTGATTTATTTCATCAGTGCCTTATAGTGTTCTGAGTATAGGTCTTTTACCTCCTTAGGTAGGTTTATTTCTAGGTATTTTATTGTTTTTGTTGCAACGGTGAATGGGGTTGTTTCCTTAGTTTCTCTTTCTAATCTTTCATTTTTAGTGTATAGGAATGCAAGAGATTTCTGTGCATTAATTTTGTGTCCTGCAACTTTACCAAATTCATTGATTACCTCTAGTAGTTTTCTGGTGACATCTTTAGGATTCTCTATATATAGTATCATGTCATCTTCAAACAGTGAGAGTTTTACTTTTTCTTTTCCAATTTGTATTCTTTTTATTTCTTTTTCTTCCATGATTGCCATGGCGAGGACGTCCAAGACTATGTTGAATAATAGTGGTGAGAGTGGTCTTCCTTGTCTTATTCCTGATGTTAGAGGAAATGCTTTCAGTTTTTCATCATTGAGAATGATGTTTGCTGTGGGTTTGTCATATATGGCCTTTATTATGTTCAGGTAGGTTCCCTCTGTGCCCACTTTCTGGAGAGTTTTTATCATAAATAGGTGTTGAATTTTCTCAAAAGTTTTTTTCTGCATCTATTGAGATGATCATATGGTTTTTATTCTTCAATTTGTTAATATAGTGTATCACATGGATTGATTGTTTTATAATGAAGAATCTTTGAATCCCTGGGATAAATCCCACTTGATCATGGTGTATGATCATTTTAATGTGTTGTTTGATTCTGTTTGCTAGTATTTTGTTGAGGATTTTTGCATCTGTATGCATCAGTGATATTGATCTGTAATTTTCTTTTTTTGTAGTGTCCTTGGTTTTGGCATCAGGATGATGGTGGTCTCATAGAATGAATTTGGGAGTGTTCCTTCCTCTGCAATTTTTTGGAAGAGTTTGAGAAGGATGGGCTTTAGCTCTTCTCTAAATCTTTGATAGAATTCACCTGTGAAGCCATCTGGTCCTTGGCTTCTGTTTGTTCGAAGATTTTAAATCACAGTTTCAATTTCATTACTTGTGATTGGTCTGTTCATATTTTCTATTTCTTCTTGGTTTAGTAATGGAAGGTTATACCTTTCTAAGAATTTGTCCATTTCTTGCGAGTTGTACATTTTATTGGCATAGAGTTGCTGGTAGTAGTGTCTTATGATGCTTTGTATCTCTGAGGTGCCTTGTGTAACTTCTCCTTTTTCATTTCTAATTCTATTGATTTGAGTCCTCTCCTTTTTCTTGATGAGTCTGGGTAAAGGTTTATCAATTTTGTTTATCTTCTCAAAGAACAAGCTTTTAGTTTTATTGATCTTTGTTACTGTTTTCTTTGTTTCTATTTCATTTATTTCTCCTCTGATATTTATGATTTCTTTCCTTCTACTAACTTTGGGATTTGCTTGTTCTTCTTTATCTAGTTCCTTTAGGTGTAAGGTTAGATTGTTTATTTGAGATTTTTCTTGTTTCTTGAAGTATGATTGTATTGCTGTAAACTTCCCTTTTAGAACTTCTTTTGCTGTATCCCATAGGTTTTGAATTATCATGTTTTCATTGTCATTTGTCTCCAGGTGTTTTTTTATTTCCTCTTTGATTTCTTCAGAGATCTCCTGGTTATTTAGTAATGTATTGTTTAGCCTCCATTTGTTTGTATTTTTTATGGTTTTCCCCTGTAATTTATTTCTAGTCTCATAGCATTGTGGTCGGAAAAGATGCTTGATATGATTTCAATTTTCTTAAATTTACCGAGGCTTTATTTGTGACCCAAGATATGATCCATCCTGGAGAATGTTCCATGTGCACTTGAGAAGAAAGTGTAGTCTGTTGTTTTTGGATGGAATATCCTGTAAATATCAATTTATTCTATCTAGTCTATTGTATCACTTAAAGCTTGTGTTTCCTTGTTAATTTTCTGTCTGGATGATCTGTCCATTGGTGTAAGTGAGGTGTTAAAAGTCCCCCACTATTATTGTGTTACTGTTGGTTTCCTCTTTTATAGCTGTTACCATTTGCCTTATTATTGGGGTGTTCCTATGTTGTGTGTATAAATATTTACAATTGTTATATCTTCTTCTTGGATTGATCCCTTGATCATTAGGTAG
>NC_041220.1:3710937-3711498 GCF_002837175.3 Physeter macrocephalus
AGCTTTCTTTTGATTTCCATTTGCATGGAATATCTTTTTGCATCCCCTCACTTTCAGTCTGTATGTGTCCCTAGGTCTGAAGTGGGTCTCTTGTAGACAGCATATATGCAGGTCTTGTTTTTGTATCCATTCAGCCAGCCTGAGTCTTTTTTTTGGAGCATTTAATCCATTCACGTTTAAGGTAATTTTTGATATATATGTTCCTATTACCATTTTCTTAGTTGTTCTGGGTTTGTCTTTGTAGGTCCTTTTCTTCTCTTGTGTTTCCCACTTAGAGAAGTTCCTTTAGCATTTGTTGTAGAGTGGGTTTTGTGGTGCTGAATTCTCTTAGCTTTTGCTTGTCTGTAAAGTTTTTGATTTCTCTATCGAATCTGAATGAGATACTTGCCCGGGTAGAGTAATCCTTTTTGTAGGTTCTTCCCTGGACCCCTATAATGTGAATGTTGCTGTGTTTAATGTTGTCCCAGAGGTCTCTTAGTCTGTCTTTATTTCTTTTCATGCTTTTTTCTTTATTCTGTTCCATGACAGTGAATTCCACCATTCTGTCTTCCAGGTCACTTA
>NC_041220.1:3711663-3739700 GCF_002837175.3 Physeter macrocephalus
TTCAGTTATTGTATTGTTCATCTCTGTTTGTTCTTTAATTCTTCTAGTTCTTTGTTAAACATTTCTTGCATCTTCTCAATCTTTGCCTACATTCTTTCTCTGAGGCCCTAGATCATCTTCACTATCATTATTGTGAATTCTTTTTCTGGAAGGTTGCCTATCTCTACTTCATTCTCTTGTTTTTCTGGGGTTTTATCTTGTTCCTTCATCTGGTACATAGCCCTGTGCCTTTTCATCTTGTCTATCTTTCTGTGAATGTGGTTTTCTTTCCACAGGCTACAGGATTGTAGTTCTTTTTGCTTCTGCTCTCTGCCCTCTGGTGGATGAGGCTATCTAAGAAGCTTGTGCAAGTTTCTTGATGGGAGGGAATGGTGGTGGGTAGAGCTGGCTCTTGCTCTGGTGGGCAGAGCTCAGTCAAAGTTTAATCTGCTTCTGTGCTGATGGGTGGGGCTGGGTTCCCTCCTGTTGGTTGTTTGGCCTGAGGTGATGCAGCATGGAGCCTACAGGCTCTTTGGGTGGGCTAATGGTGGACTCTGGGAGGGCTCATGCCAAGGAGTACTTCCCTGAACTTCTGCTGCCGGTGTCCTTGTCCCCATGGTGAGCCACAGCCACCCCCTCCTCTGCAGGAGACCCTCCAACACTAGCAGGTAGGTCTGGTTCAGTGTCCTGTGGGGTCACTGCTCCTTCCCCGGTCCCGTTGTGCACACTAGTTTGTGTGTGCCCTCCAGGAGTTGAGTCTCTGTTTCCCCCAGTCCTGTCAAAGTCCTGCAATCAAATCTCACTAGCCTTCAAAGTCTGATTCTCTGGGAATTCCTCCTCCCGTTGCCAGACCCCCAGGTTGGAAGCCTGATGTGGGGCTCAGAACCATCACTGCACTGGGTGGACTTCTGTGGTCTAAGTGTTCTCCAGTCTGTGAGTCACCCACCCACCAGTTCTGGGATTTTATATTTTTGTAATTGCGCCCCTCCTACCATCTCACTGTGGCTTCTTCTTTGTCTTTGGATGTGGGGTATCATTTTTGGTGAGTTCCAGTGTCTTCTTGTTGATCATTGTTCAGCAGTTGGTTGTAATTCCTGTGCCAGAGGGAGTGAGTGCTTGTCCTTCTACACCGCCATCTTCAACCAATCTCTAGAATAGTTTCCTTTAATATGGAAAGTTCCTCAGTTGTTGCTGTTATTTGTTTTTGTTTTGTTTTGTTTTTGTCTTTCATTGTACTGGCATTTTGAAGAGTCAGGTCAGTTGTTTTGTGGAACGTTTCTTAATTTGTGTTTGCCTGTTTTTTCTTAAGGATAAAATTTAGGGTATGTTTTTTGGGCAGAAATATTATTCAAGTGAGTTGGGTACTTCTTTGTGTGCATGATTATAGGAGACACATGATGTCAATTTGTCGAACAATTAGTGATAATAACTTTGATTAATTAATCAAAGTTTAGCAGTTTTTCCTACTACAGAGATTTTCTGCATCTATCTATCATTCATTCTACACTTAGTAATTGACATTTTACTATAAGGAGAAGTTTTATTTCTTTGCTTCCTTATTTTTAGTATGAATTCAGAGATTCTTATAATCCATAAGTGACATTACTGTTATTATTCATTTTGACATCCAAATTTCACCAGATTGGGATAGTGGGAGCAACTTCAAACTGAATTCTATGTCTTTTGACATTTCTCCATAATTTTTTTGGTATTTCTTTACCAGCTCACCATAATGATCTAGATTATGTTGACCTTCCTTACCATATTCCTGGAATCAGCAATCTTTTCAAGAAGATGTGGTACATATATACAATGGAATATTACTCAGCCATAGAAAGGAACATAATTGGGTCATTTGTAGAGATGTGGATGGACATAGAGACTGTCATACAGAGTGAAGTAAGTCAGAAAGAGAAAAACAAATACCGTATATTAACACATAAATGTGGAATCTAGAAAAATGATACAGATGAACTTATTTGCAAAGCAGAAATAGAGACATAGATGTAGAGAACAAATGTATGGATACCAAGGGAGGAAAGGGCAGTGGGTGAATTGGGCGATTGGGATTGACATATATACACTACTATGTATAAAATGGATAACTAGTGAGAACCTACTGTATAGGACAGGGAACTCTACTCCATGCTCTGTGGTGATCTAAATGGGAAGGAAATCCATAAAAGAGGGGATATATGTGTACCTATAGCTGATTCACTTTGCTGTGCAGCAGAAACTAACACAACATTGTAAAGCAACTATACCCCAATTAAAAAAACCAAAAAACTCTTGTTCCTTTTGGTGTGGAAGATTAGGGCATGCTTTATGTTTTTAATTATTTTTCTATATATCTGTCCTAATTTTACAAGTGTATTTTAAGCTCTTTGATGGAGTTTGCCCATTGTCTGATTATATATGTTTATGTCTTCCATAGGATTTAGTACAGCAATTGTCTTTCACATATTAGGATTTACAACTGGAAGTGGCCTTAGATATCCCTTGCTCATTGTTACATGTTATGTATGAGAAGAGTGAGGCTCAGGATAAATAAATGCCTTGACTAAGACTGCTCATTGTTGGTAGATTTTATCTTAGTGTTTCACTATTTTGGCTACCAGTTTACTTATCTTTCTGTCATATGGCACACATGTTCAATAATGAAGGTGTAGTAGTTGGCAAAAGTAAATTACCACATTTAGTAGATTAAAGATGGCCATAATTCTTTGCAGCATTTCCAACTGAGAGGTGGTTCTTTCTCAAAAAAACTGTCTTTTGTCATTGAGAGTCTTGGCCTTGAAGAGTATGATCTCTCCTATTCTCCTATATGGGATTCAAAAGCATATTTTGGGACTTAAAACTGAAAATTTGACTCTTCCTGGGTAAACCAGTTCTCCTCTGAGAAAAGAACAGAGAGAAAAGAAAGCTTGAAGGAAATTGGTCTCAGTATCTCAAAATTAACCCATTACACAGTCATGAAAGACATGAGGTGAAGGCTGATTTCAAAACTAAAAGGAAAAACAAAGAAAAAACTACAAAACTCATGGAAGAATGTCTTTGCAGTCATGAAGACACACTATTACTTCCTGAATAACAGAGAAGCATGGCTCGGGAAAATGTTACTATCTCAGTTGTCTTTTAACACTTATTCCTCTGTTTTGGAAGAAGGTGGCTTCTATAACTTGTATTTATGTTGGGTTAAAAAACATTCATATTTGTTGCTTTACCTCTGTTTTCCATGAGATACTGATCTTTCCAGGAATATTGCCAATATCTCTGTTTTTCAGTAATGTAAACTTGGAACTGGTTAGGAATTAAATTGTTTGATAAGAAATGTGTCTCAGTCACTAGATTATGTTTCTCTAAGGCAGGATCTTATTTTTCTTTATATCCTATTCATCCTTAAATCCACAGTCTCTAGTCCAATGCTTGTGGCAAAAATTGCTTATAAATGTTTTATGAATGAATCTCAAGCCTTTGAATGGTTTTGTTTTAGTCAAATGATATGTGAATGTTTGTGTGTGTGTTTGTGTGTGTGTGTGCAGGCATGTATGTGTAAAATGCACATGTGTGTATGTGTTTAAGAGAATTAGAACCTGCTGCTTTAAGTTTGACAGTTCTCACTAGAAAGCACTTAGCTTTATACTCAGTTCTTGCTGGTGTATGAGGACAATAGTAAAATACATAAGCTCTGGGAGATGAACAGACTTTTTCTTCCCAATTACCCAGAGTTGACTTTGAGCAGGGCTGCCTTTGTGAGATTTCAAAAGAAAGCCATCTTACCAATATATTATTGGTTTTAAAAAGTTCAACATTTATTTCGGTACTACTTTTGGTTTTTAACTCCTTTTAATGGTGCAGCTAAAATCTCATTTTGACTCAATATTTTCAGAAGACAATTTGGTTCACAGTCACAATTATTCTACTTATTATTTTTTTTTTAAACTTCTATGTGTACATGCATGTGGTTCCATCTAACACCTATGGAAAATTGCTTATCTATGCAGAACATTTCTCTACAGGCATCCCTGAACACCTCAAGTTATATTCATGATGGTTGTTCAAAGTGATACATGGCTGCACTTCTTTGAAATATAGAATTACACCCAGCTGCCTTCATGCAGTGCAATCCAAAATAATTACAGTCAAATTCCAACTTCTACCTTTTAAAGCCCAGAGGGTAGCAGAGAATTCATGAGGGAAATAAATTGTGTGTAACCTTTTTCAAAGCCTCACTTACTCTCTCCTTTCTAAAGAGCTTGTATAAAAACTTCACTAAGTGACTATTATTTACACATAAAAAAGCTACAGCATTTTTACCTTAACCTTGCCTCTATAAAATATTCTGAGATTGAAATGTGTATCAAGACAACATCTAGAGTTTTCTCAGTAATTCAGAATTATTTGACATTATTTTCTGCCTCTCATATACATATTTGGGATACGTTTGCCTATATTATTTAACATAAAAAACTTTCAAAATACATGACCATGAACTGTAATCATATATTTGCCTCACTGTATGAGTATGTAAAGTAGAGGATTTGGTGCTGAGGATTTTTACATTGAGTGCTCATTTGCAGTTATCTGCTGTATGGGAAAAAACTATGATGACAACATCTGCTAATAATATTTGAAACATCATGGCTTTTTAAAGTGGAAAAGAAAAAAGTTTTGAAGAAAATTCAAATAATATTGGTATCCTGATGGCATTACACATCCTTAAAAGACACATGAAATAACCTGAAGAGAAATATTGAAAATCTTAACTTTTGACTGCCAATTATTTCTAAATAACAGTCTTCAAAACATATTATTTAAATTAAAATTGATTTTGAATATGTAGAAACATGATATTACTTCTCTAAAAGAAAGTTTTTAAGAGTTACAGAAATATGTTAAAATCAGTATTAGATAATTTGTTTAGATTTTATCAATTTAGATTTATAATAAGAACATAATTAGTTTGAAGTTTGAGGGAAGCAGGATATGGGGTATGGGAAAGAAAATAAACTGCCTACAATAAATGATACTGCAAAGGGAATCTTTACTATTTTTTGGAAAAAATGTAAGCTCTTCTAACTACCTTAGAAATACTGACTTATGAACAACATATTGCATATCAACTTGGATAGACCACACTTTGAAAAGCTGATTGAAATTATGTTTTCATCTTTAATATTATTTATAGGAGACTACATTAACCTAATTTTGAATATATTTGGAATACAGAGAAAAGTATAAAGAAAAGGTAATTGTAAGCCTATTGAGAAACCTTGTTAATACTAAGATATTGCCTTTCAGGGTTTTTTTTTTTTTGGTGCATATTTACATTTATAATATATATACACAGAGATAAACATATTTTACATATTACAAAACTGGAATCAAATTGCTTATGTAGTTTTGAATATAAATATTAATGAGTGATTTAAAAAATCTTTGGAAACATCCTTTTTATTGGCTGCATAATATTCCATGGTGTAAATATTTCATAATTTACCTATTTTTCTAATGTTTAGTATATTTCAGACTTTTCTTGCTGTTTTAAAATTATGCTGATGTGGGGAATTCCCTGGCGGTCCAGTGGTTAGGAATCTGTACTTCCACTGCAGGGGGGCCAAGTTCCATCCCTGGTTGGGGAGCTAAGATCCTGCAAGCCAGGCAGCATGTCCTCCTCCCCCACCAAAATGCTGATATGAATGACTTTATAAATAAATCTTCACCTACATCTCAGATTATTTCATTAGGAGAGATTCCTAGAGATGGGTGCACTGTTCAGTGTCAAAGTTTTAAAGCTATTACTACATTACAAAAAATTTCCTAAAAAACTTGTATATTTTTACCTTTCAGCTGACAGTATAGGGGACTGCCAATTTCACCATACTGACTCAACATTGAATGTTACTATTTGAAAATCACTGTTAATTTGATAGGCAATGGTAGCTTATTTTAATTTGCCTTTTTTGGTTTGTTATGAAGTTAAATTTCTCAAAATATTAACTCACAGTTATGACTAAAAGGACCTTTAAACCATGCATAGCTAAAGCACATGAAATGGTTAAAAGACAAGTGTATTTACAGGAATCATGTACCTGGATGTCAGTCTTTATCTATATTAGTTGGATGAACTTTTATGTCATTCTGTCTCTTTCTATAGTTTGCACGTCTGTCAAGCAGAAAGAAGATTTGCTCTGCTAACTGTATTGTAGGAATGTACAAAAGATCAAACAAAATTACGAATGTGTGTTAAACCACAGTGATGTTACTGAATGCAAATTTGTGTGCCTGACACACTGTGAGGCCAAACAAACCAAAACGTTGGAGTTTGGAACAGAGAAAGATTTACTGCAGGGCCAAGCAAGGAGAACAGGTGGCTCATGTTCAAAAATTTGAATTCCCCAGTGGTTTTCAGGGAAAAAATTTTAAAAAAAATTTTATTTATTTTTTTGGCTGCTTTGGGTCTTCGTTGCTGCACACGGGGTTTTCTCTAGCTGCAGCAAGCGGGGGCTACACTTTGTTGTGGTGTGCAGGCTTCTTAGTGCAGTGTTTTCTCTTGTTGCAGAGCATGGGCTCTAGGCATGCGGGCTTCAGTAGTTGTGGCATGCAGCTCAGTAGTTGTGGTGCATGGGCTTAGTCGCTCTGCCGCATGTGGTATCTTCCCAGACCAGGGATCAAACCCCTGTCCCCTGCATTGGCAGGTGGATTCTTAACCACTGTGTCACCAGGGAAGTCCCCAGGGAAAAGTTTTTATAGGCAACACTTGGGGTGAGGGCTGCAGGGTGAGTGACTTTCTTTACACTGCTTGTTGGTGAGGTAACAGGGCAGTGCTCCTGGAATCTTGTGCTCAGCCTGAAGTTACCACCCTCCACCTGGGTGGGGGGCTTAGTTCCTATAGAAGAAGTCAAAGATATTGTTCTGTGTATCCCTTGATGGTGGAACCAAGACCCTGCTTTATCACTGCACCTCCTTAGTTTCTGCATTCCTTCACTTCTCTGATTAGCAACTGTTTGAATCTGCCCTTTGGAGCTCAGGGAAGGTCAAGGAGGCTGAATGAAGTCTATTTCCTGCAAACAAGAAATGGGGGACACAGAAAGGATTTGTATGTGGGAGCCCCACTGGGTTCTGCTCAGTTTCAGTAACTCACTGCACATCTGAATTTGTATTCTAACACCTCTAATCTTTGTAATGCTCTCAGCCTCAGTTTTCTCTGAATGAAGATGATAATAGTGCCTATCTAAAAATAATTAAGTGAGGTAATATGTATAGTGTTCAGTAGGGTGCTTGACCCTTGTTAATACCTAGTAAGTGTAAGTAATATTTAAGTATGTGAAAATAAAATATAAAACACTTCATAAGTGTAAGCTTTTATTAATTTATTATTCAGATAATAAGTCATTTATCCAATTTGCTTAGGGGTTTTATTTCTTTCCCTGGAGTTCTGGCATTGCTTTACATAGGAGATATTGGAATGTTTTTACTAATAAAATGTGTTTTGAAAATAATCATGGATATAGAAATCATAGTGAAACCGTGCACCTCACACTGGGACTTGAACCCAGCCTAAATCCAGATTGGGACTTGGACCCATGCGGCTGGGACTCGAACCTGGCCAAAACCCTGACTGGGACTTGAACCTGGTCAAAACTGGGCCTCGGCCCACTTTTTGATCTTTATGGTCGATCTTGGAACTGTCGTGGTGCCTGTGGGTGTGCCATTTAGCTTGCTGATGTGTTACAGTGAGTGTACACTGAGGCTCAGGGTCTAGTGGAAGTTGACTTGTCCACTATCTTGGACCCATTTGGTTCTAATCAGTTTATGTCATGTCCTCCGGCTATGTCATTCTTTCAAAGGTTGTGCCCTGCCCGCTTCCCTCCTGTTTCAATAGTATCAAAAATACATTTGCTTGCAATGCATATTACCATCAGAGTAATATGTTATATTGAACATGCCTGGTCATATTTCCCATTTATTTTCTAAAATTATGCAGTTAATTTAAAAAAGTGAGTCGATGAAGACTTTCTCTTTTGACCAAACATGATTTAGGCTCCTCTAAGTCCTCTTTCTGACTTGCTCATGACCTCTGTCCTTGGCCCATTTAGTCAGGTTTTAGCAAGAATCCTGCTGGGTCATTTCATTGAAAATCTCCTCACCTTTGATGATCTGATCAAATTCCTAAGCCCCACTCTTGGTATCCTATCATCCTTACCTGCCTTCAGCAAAAATCCTATCAAGTCGGCTTCGCCAGAATCCCCCTAGCCTTGATGTTTCCTCTTAGTAATTTTCCATCCACTGACCCTCACCCTGCTCCTTGGCTATAAATCTCCACTTGTCCTTGTTGTGTTTTGAGTTGAGGTTAATTTCTCTCCTTTACTACCAGACCCCTCCTTGAATAAAGTCTGCCTTGTCATCTTTAACAAGTGTCTGAATAATTTTTTCTTTAACAGAGCTCAAAATCATGAACTGAGCACAAAAAAATTGAACTCAAGCAAATTTGAAGTAATTATTCACAGAAATCACTGAACAACAGAGGGGGAAATCTGCATTTTACAAATGGGTTGGGCAGTGGTTCTTTCAAAGGAAAAAGCCAGAACAAAGACTGATTGATCTTTGGTCCTGAAGTTATAAAAGCAGGAACACAAATGGTTGCTATTAACATAGCCTTGGGGAAGAAAGAAAGAAACTAATGTTGAATTTCCAATATTGCTCTGTCTGCCCTGATATTCTGGAAAGCAAGAAAAAAATGGAGGGGACAGTACAAATCTGCATTTCCCCCTTATAGAATGCCTTTCCTGCTATTTTCATTTGGCCTCAAGGTTTTGGAGAGATCAATACAGATACTTTCCAGGGAAGGAAATAAGACAAGAACATGTGTCCTGTTGGAGGTGCTTAGAATATTGAATAGTTTTTGACAGAACTTGATGGAGAGGCAAGGTATTACTCTCCAAGGAGAGACTTGCTACTAGAGTATGAAGCTCATGGGGGAAAAGAAACTAAATGAAGACTGGAAGGAGAATGAGTGGAGATTTTCACTCCTCCCTACTTCTCAAGTTCGCAAATAGGATGGTGAGTTGAGGATACAGGAGCTCAAAAAGAGCACTTTCCTCTGATGAAAACTGTTTCCCACCCCATCATCACTACAGCAGAGGGCAATGAAAATGCCTCTGCCTCGATTTTAAATCAAAATTCATTCTTTAGGGTAGTATTTGCTTTCTTTCCTGTTTCATTTGATGTTTGCACTGCTGACATGGATTCACAATGGTTATTAAAATATTCACGGCAAAGAGCTGGTGTGAGCTCATTTACTGCTACTCTTTTACTCATCTGGATTAACCTTTCTCAAGCAATCACAGCATTGCAAACATCCCTCAGCATTAAATACAAAACAGCAGTGTGCAGGTTTAAACGATTGCTTCAGCATTGTCTCTGGCCCAATGCGTGACTTGTTTTATTTAGCAGTTTCTGCATTCCCCCACTGTTTAACAATCATGCACAGCTGAAAGCTTTGCCCTCACTTTCTTTCCCTTGTTTAATGAGGCCCAAGATAAAATACTCTCTCCTTCCATTTTTCCCTTAAAGGTCAAGACTTGAATCAGAATCAAATTTGGAAGGTCAGTGTTCAAATGTTACTGCTTTAGCCTACATAGTGCCAAGAAAAATCAGAAGTCGGTTGCATAGAGAGTTGCAAAAATTAAGTCAGTGTTGGTTAAAAAACTTGTATGTATGAATGCAACATTGTGGCTGAGAATTTAAACTCATAAAAGTCAAGAAACTCAAAATTATTATCCTCCCAGCTATGGTTATTCATTCCTTGCACACATGATAGTATTTTATGTACTATATTTGCTGTTATATTTATATGGAATAGGCCAAGTTATAGTTACTAGGGGAAGCATAACTTTTCATTTCTAACTTTCCTGCATTCTAATTCTTCAGCACAATTAGCATTAGCCTTCCTTCACTTTCCCCTCATTTTCTTTCTCAAAGAAAAAAAAATGAGAGGACCATGTATCTCCCTGTTTTAACTGTTCACTGACCTTTGGGACATATTCTGTATTAGTGGGTCAGGGTGAAAGTAATGTAGAAAATTTCCTTTGTTTGGGAGAAGAGCTTTCTACAGCTTGCAGAAGGCGAGCAGAAACTTGATGGAGCTCTCCAGCGTCCTGATGCTCTATCTTTGTACTGTTCATAGATTTGTGTGTGCTGCTTTTTGCTTAGTTTGGCAGATAATGTAAGATTTAAAGGTAAAAACATAGTAAATAGCAGAGTACAGGTCTGTGCAGTTTCAGAGGAAATATGTAAGAGAAAATAACCAGTTTTTACTAGATTGGACATTGTTCTATTTTCAGAAGAGAAAGTGTAACAGGGAAGAACAAAATCTGACTCCATGTTGGATCTGTTTCTTTTACTTTAACCTTTGCTCGCTGTTGCTTTTCGTTACTATAATCACTAAAATGATGTGGTCTATACCTATTGGCATATATAATGGCCTCTCTTGGGGAACCCTGCTCCTCTGACTAAATGTTAAACTAAAGTGCCTTTGTTCAGCCCACAGGGAAACATTCTGACCCTTGCCTACCTGTGAATGGCTGCAAGAAAGGAGAAATTAATACATCCACTTCCCAAGGCTGGCCAAACCAGGAGATGTTTTGCAAGACTTATGGCCTTTTTACTTTACTTCCTCACCTCCTCCCTCTTCTCTGTTCTATAAAAGAAACCAGCATCCAGACCCTGATAAGATGGTACTCTAGGACACTAGTCAGCCATCCTCTCAGATGCCTGGCCTGGCTTTCTGAATAAAGTTGCTACCTCCTGCCTCAACATCTCATTTCCCGATTTATTGGCCTGTCTTGCAGCAAGCAGAGTGAGCTTGGACTCAGTAACAAAAGTGCTTTGGAATACTTGGTACAGATAATCTAAATCCACCTTAATCAAACTGGGTAATTAATGCATGCTTAGATACAAGAGGTTTATTCAGAGTCACTTTCAGGCTCTATTTATTCAGCATCATGTAGCTGGTAGTGGAAGACATTTTGGAACAGATGGATCTGGATTCAAATCTTGATTCTGAGACTTACTAATGGTACCATTTGGACAAGTGACTTAAAGTTTCTGAGTCCTGAGCTCCTAACTTTTTAAACTGGTAACAATGGCACTTTCTCACAGGATTGTGTAGAGATTACATATGTAATTTAAATCATCTGTCAGGTGACTGGTGCTCATAAATGTATAGCAGAGTGACTAGAAGCAAGGTTACCAAAACCAGACTGCCTGGGTTTGTATTCAGGCTATATACCACTCAGCTGTGTGACCCTGGACACACAAGTTAGTTGATCTCTTGTTTCACATTTCTTACCTGTAAAATAGGGATAAGCATGAAATTCTTGTGAAAATTAAATGAGTTAATTTATGTAATTTTTTTTAGGACAGTGCCTGGCATATGTTAAGCACTCTATCTATGTCAGCTAATAATACCATTTCTCCCTTCTAGATATTTAGTGTCCAATTGATTCACAATCAAAAATAACTTGAGAGATTTACTCCTTACTAAATATTTTGCAAATTTTCAAATTGCCTAATTTGTTTTTCAACATTTAGAATTTCCCTCTCTGATAAATAATTCACTTTCAACTTATTTCTAACATCTGGTAAAACTAATGGATATTTGTTTCTAGTTAAAGTTTGAAACAAAGGCAGACTTTGTGTAGTCAGTATTTTCAGCCAGGTTAGGTATGATATGCCCCTAGTCACCATTATTGCACCTTTTAAAATCATTTTTTTCTTTTTATATAAGCTTTCAGAAACTATTAAATTTACTAGAGTCAAATTTTGATTTAACTTCCTTAAATCATGACTTTGCATAAATTACTCTTGAAATAAGTGGCCCAAATTTCACATAAATTATGTTGATCTTTCAATTACATTGTTACCTTCCTTATGAACAATATATATGTGTTCTTTATCACATTCATTTCACTGTATAAATATCTCTCCCTTTGTCTTTGATTTTGCAACTTCAACCAATACTCTTTGTTTTAAGTGCAATTTCTTTACTTTCCAAATGTATCTACCTTAACACTTGCCTTCTTTTAGGTCTCAAACATGCAAATTATTCATTCCTGCACGCTTATGGAACATTTTTATTTCCTTGGACAAAATACACCTAATAGATAAGAAATTGTTTTCACTTGCATTTGTCATTTTATGTAATAAATACTTACTAAGCACCTATATTATGCCAGGGACTAGGGGTTTTAAAGCATGTGCTAGGCCTTGGGATATAGCAAAGAACAATGATCCTAACCCTTGTTTGATACCATTAAAATGTCTATATCAGTGCTCTCATATGATATATCTCTATATATAGATATATAGTATAATATATGCCAAATATATTATTAAAAATTTTTTTGTAGCTATATAAAAAAAGTAAAAAAAAAGTTGAAATTAATTTTGATAATGTATTTTATTTAGCTCAATACATGCACAGTTTTATCATTTCAATAAATAATTTATATAAAAGTTATTGATGAAATATTTTACATTCTTTTTTGCACACTAAATTTTAAATTTTTTAGCTTTGTTGAGGTATAATTGACAAATAAAATTGCAAAATATTTAAAGTATGTAACGTGATGATTTGATATACATAAAAATTGTGAAAGAATTCCTCCCATATAATTAATTAAAACACATCCATCACCTTACATATTTATTTATTTATTTATTTTTCTTTTTGGTGTGAATACACACTAAGTCTTTAAAATCTAATGTGTATTTTACATTTTCAGCACATCTCAGTTCTGACTGACCACACTTCTCCTGCTCAATGCACACATGTAGCTGTTGGCTACGGTACTGAACAGCACAGGCTCCTTTAAGACAGGAGGCTCATATCAAACACTGTAGCATAATGTGGGATTAAGTAGCATCTATGTAATAAAAGGATTTCACTGTACCTTCAGTAAAATGGTTTTGGATATATCCCCTAAATCACTGCATGTTGGTATTCCCAACATAGCAATTAGCATTAAAAATAAATTGTTCAGATCAATGATTTTTTGGTGAAGATGTTACAGTTAAATTATAAAAGCCATTTATAATTGAGATAGTCTTGGGGACTGATACATTATTCCCTCTGATGAATTTTTTTTCCTGGATTTTAAAAAATAGCTGAACTTTAGATTTTAGGTTAGCATAAATTTAACTAGAAGTAAATTCCTGGAGTATAAATTGTAATGACTTTTTTTTTCCTTAAATGACGTAACATAGAAACACACAAGATCAAAGATAAAGTATACACAGGCAGGAGACATTGGCAGTGAAAGATGTTTCATCTTCAAAACACTCACATTTTCAAGTAATCTGAAGGAGCTCTGAAATTCACCTATATAAGCCCAACGGTAATGGCTTGAGCAGCACTACAGACAGGAGCCCTGGAGGTGTTTCAGAGTGCTGGTTAGAATACTATCTTATATTTCAAGGTGAGTGCAATGGAAATCTACAAGTGTGAACTGCAAGTCAGGCATTTTAAAACCATAAAAAGGGGATCAAGAAAAAAAAAAAAAGGAAAATGGAAAGTCTGAAAAAAAACAAAACAAAACAGTGATCTCACGGGAGGCCAAGATAATATATGCTGAAACAAAATACACAAACCTTTTTATTAGTTTAAAATGAAATTTTTTCCATTAAGAGAATTTTGTAAAGACTGAAATAAATGGAAGTCTGAAGGTGCAATGTCTGGTGAATACGGCGGGTGAATCAGAACTTCCCAGCCAAGCTGTAACAATTTTACCTGGTCATCAAAGAAACATGTGGTCTTGTGTTATCCTGATGGAAGATTATGTGTTTTCTGTTTACTTCTGGATGCTTTTTGTCCAGTGGCACTTTCATTTGGTCTAATTGGGAGCAGCACTTGTTTGAATTAATTGTTTGGTTTTCTGGAAGGAGCTCATAATAGAGGACTCCCTTCCAATCCCACCATATACACAACATCACCTTCTTTGGATGAAGACTGACCTTTGGTTGGTGGTGGTTCATTTCGCTTTCTCCACAATCTCTTCCATTCCACATTGTTGTACAGTATCTGCTTCTCATCACCCATCACAAATTGTTTTAAAAATGGAACGTTTTCATTACATTTCAGTAGAGAATCACATGCGGAAATATGGTCAAGAAGTTTTTTTCACTTAACTTATGTGGAACCCAAACATCAAGGCGATTCACATAACCAAGCTGGTGCAAATGATTTTCAGTACTTAATTTGGATATTTTGAGTATGTTGGCTCTCTCCCGTGTGGTATAATGTTGATTGTTCTCAATTATTGTTTTGATTTGATCACTGTCAACTTCAACTGGTCTACCTAACCGTGGAGCATTGTCCAGCGAGAAATCTCCAGTATGAAACTTTGCAAACCACTTTTGACATGTTTGATCAGTCACAGCACCTTCTTCATATACTGCACAAATCTTTTTGTGCATTTCAGTTGTATTTTTACCTTTCTTGAAATAATAAAGCATAATATGCTGAGAATGTTGCTTTTTTCTTCCATCTTCAATATTAAAAAATTCACCAATTTTGATGTCTTTTTTATTTTTTAATTTTTTAAAAAATTATTTATTTATTTATTTATGGCTGTGTTGGGTCTTCATTTCTGTGCGAGGGCTTTCTCTAGTTGTGGCAAGCGGGGGCCACTCTTCATTGCGGTGCGTGGGCCTCTCACTATCGCGGCCTCTCTTGTTGCGGAGCACGGGCTCCAGACGCGCAGGCTCAGCAGTTGTGGCTCACGGGCCTAGCCGCTCCGTGGCATGTGGGATCCTCCCAGACCAGGGGTCGAACCCGTGTCGCCTGCGTTAGCAGGCAGATTCTCAACCACTGCACCACCAGGGAAGCCCTGATGTCTTTTTAAAAATGTAAGCTGATATAACAGCTGTCACATAAAATCTAACAAAATTGTTTCAAATGAAGTTAAAGACAACTATGTGCTACTAAAGCCATCTTATGGAGAAAACCAAATGAAACTTTTGGCCCACCCAATATGCCCACCTCTAAGCTGGTTTTGGGAGCAGCAGAATGAAATGAGTAGAAACAGTCACGGATTCCTTCTTTGGACATCAAATGCTCCATTTTCTTCATTGGTGATTGTAGCTGTTGTCATGTGGTATAAGTGAAGGACCGTGTCCCTAAAGGGTGTAAGAGGATATCTATACCAGTTTATAATACAGTAAGTCCCTTACATATGAACCTTCAAGTTGTGAACTTTCAAAGATGCGAATGTGCATCTGGTTCCAGCAAGAAACCAGAACCTGTGTCATCAACATCAGGCATGAATGAAATGGCAGCTTGCCCTCCATCTCCTATTGCTGACAGTCCTTCAGCTCTACCATCTCCTACCTCCTCTCCTCCTCCAGTTGTAACTCTTCTTACCTGTTCCCTCGATGCAGCCCCTGGAGGCCAGCTGTTGTGCTGTACTACTGTACTTTTCAAGGTGCTGTACTGTAAGATTAAAAATGTTTATTTTTGTGTTTTTTATGTATTATTTGTGTGAAAAGTATTATAAACCTATTACAGTACAATACTATATAGCACTGCATTTTTTAGGTTGTCTCTAATTGGACAAGTGTAGAAGAGGGTTTGTTGAAGGTGATGCTAATGACAGCAAACCAAAGCTGGGAGGAAGAAAAAGAAGTGAGAAGGAACATATTATGCCCAGGTTGAGCTTATGAGTAAACAGATTTTATGCCAGAAGGAAAATTCTTGGTGACCACAAAAATGTAAATATGGAGAATTATCTCGTGGGCTGAGTTTTTATTTTTATCAGTATCTCCTCTCTTGTGTAGTTAAATGTGTTATGTTTCCCTAAATGCACTCCTGGCATAGCCTGCACTGCTATTGCTGTTGGTATTTAAAAACTACCTACTTTCAATTATGATAACATACATCTTGCAGCCCTGTTGGGCTAGAGATAACTTCAGGTTTCAAAAACAGCCAAGCAATTTAGTGATGATTTTTTAGTAATAATTAGGGTCACATTTTATTTCCCGCCCTCCCAGACACCCTTCGTCTCTGGGCTGTACTCAGAATTGACATAATCATGCACCTGCCTCATCCACATTTACCTTTGCTGCAGAATCCTGCCTCTTCCTGCCCATCCCACTTCCTCCAGGGGAGGAGTCCATGGCTCTTTGAGTTAGGACTGAACATCTTCCTCTGGCCAATAACTAAATAGCCTCCATATTAAAACAAACAAACAAACAAAACACATAGAAATCAACCATAAAGAAAATAGAAAAGAAAACAAAGAATATTTAATTCCACATCAAATTTCTAACCTGACATTAAAAAATCCTTTTGTTTTATGTCCCCAGTTTTCTAAGTGGCCCCATTTAAAATGTTCTATCCCAGTGTCAGACCATATGTTAGACCAGGCCTCCCTATGTGAGGAGAAATACAATAATTGTTTCCCAAGAAGGCCTACAACTTGATTTTGTGCAGGCCTGGGCTAATTCCACATAGACCTTGGGCAAAGGCTGTAAGTCCTTATCTGTATTTTCTAGAGAAATTATGTAGTGATGTCTCATTCTGAGATAAGATGAGGGATGGAATGGGGAGAGTGCTGAAAAAGCATTTAAAATTCTGCAGAAAGGACAATTTCCAAAACAGCTCAGACAGAAGGGCATTCCTGTTTTTTTTTTTTCTCAAAAAATAATTTTAATTGTCTTTGTTCCATTGTGATGAGTTAAAGAGACTTTTAATAGATGAAATCCATAGAAAATCTACATTCCTTATTGACTAAAATAATAATTGCTTCCTTCTTTTGATTTTTAAAATTATTTTCTGTAAGGATAGTAATTATATATTTGAAAATGTAAGAATACCAAGGATATTCATCACAGATATTTCTTCCTACTCCTCTCCTCAGGTATACAATTCTCAGTGCAGCAAACTAATATTATCAATTTCTTATGTGTCTTTTATTTATTCTGAGGTATCTTTATGATCTAATATTTTTTTCCCTATTTTTTAAAAACAATTATATGCATACTACCCATACTGCTCCACGCTTAGCTTTTCTTTTTTTTTTTTAAACTGATAGTATACTTGATTGGTCAATTTTTTTAAATATACCAAGAGCTTCTTCATTCTTTTTTAAATGACAGCATAGTATTCTCTTATGTATATTCCTTAATTTAACAAATCCACTGTATGTGAACATTTAGGTGGTCTGCTCATTTTGCTCATAGAAAAAAATGTTACAATGAATATCTTTTCCAATGAATGTATTTTCCTAAGTGCATGAGCACATCCATAGGATATAGTCCCAGAGGTGACATTTCTGGGTGTGTACATTTGTAAATCTGCTGGATATTGACAATTATCCCCCATATAAGTTTTGAAAATGTGGACTCATCAGCACTGTATGAGAGTGTCTGTTGCTCTATGTTACCTACATTATCTTATTAAACCCCTGGATCCCTGCCAGTCTGACAATAAATACTGGTATTTATTTGGTACCATTATATTTCCATTATGAGTGAACTTGGACATTATTTCATTCATTTAAGAGTGATATTTATTTCTTGAAAGTGAACTATGTGTTCATATTTTTTGCCATTTTTCTGATGTGTTATTAGACTTTTGAAACTGTTTCATAGAAATTCTATATATTAAATGGAAGATAAACCGTTATGACATTGTTGTATTTTTCCTCCAGTTTTTCATGTGTTTTCACTTTGCTTGGTGAATATTGCCATGCAGAAGTGTTTGCTATGTAGGTAGCTAAATTTATCCATTGAACGATCTTAGGACTTCTGAGATTTAAAATCATGATTAGAAAGGTCTTCCCCCTCTGAGATGATGGTAAATTCTCCAAAGATGTCTAGTACTTCTGTAGTCACTCCCTTCCTTTAGAAACACACCCACACACACCAAACAAACAAACAACAAAACCCTACGCATCCTAAAGGTGGCTGAGGTACAAATATCAAGAGGCAAAAGGAAGCCCCTCTGGCACAGACACAATTGAAACAGACCTTCCTGCTTGGCTCTGAGAGGTTTCTCCTTGAATCTGCTTTCCGAGGTCACCTGGTCCTGCCCCTGCTTTCCTCATCTACTGCTCTTGAAGTGGAAGGCGGCTGAAGTTGACAAAGATGTTATGCAGTTTATAATTGAGGGTAATGTCTCCCTCCTGCTCACCGATGGTACTAAAATGAGAACATGATATTAGTTTGTGCAGGGCTGTAGAAAGCAATTGGAGGCACATACACTGTGGGATAGATCTGATATCATGAACTTTAAGGTTAAATGCCTTCACAATGAGTTACCTGTGCAAGTAAATTAAATCAAACTTTTAACGTTAGCTATGCGGGTTACTTCATTTATGAAGGTTAAATACCGGAATTTCAATATAATTTTTTAGCTTCTGGGTGGTGGAGATCTGGAAAGAGTTCCTGTTGTATATACCCTTCTAAATTGCTTAAGGAAAGCATCCATGCATATTAATAACTTATTTTCTCACCTTTTCAATGTGGTAATGAAATGCCTGCAGGGGGCAAGTAATATAAATTAGCTACTTATTTGATTCGTTAAAAAAACACAAAACAAAAAAATGATCATCCTTCTTTGTAACTCTGAAAGTAACATAGTTTATAAAGGAAATACTAAATACTGATTGCTTAAAGAATGCCAAAAAGATTAAAAAAAATTTTCCCCCCAATAAAGAGATTTTTCAGAGCTTGGGATATTTTAATTTTCATCACTGTCAAATATTTACATTAAGATTGCATAGCCATTATCAAATATATGATACACTGCTCTCCGAAGCTGCCATTTTTATTATAGCAGAATTACACTTTTCTAACACCACACTCAACCTGATGGGGTCAGGCTGAGGTTCCTTGATTGGTGGTGGAAAGAATGGGAATGTGGCATTTATGGCTTATTCAACAGACTCGTGCAATCACACAAACCCAGTGTCCAGCAATTGGAAAATAATGATTTATAAACTCCCAGTGAGCATTTTACTGAGGCCAGGAAATCTAAGTACAGTATCAATTATTTATTAACCACTAAGCTAAAGAATTAGCTTTACAGCATGAGATTGGTACTCTGTGATTTTGACCCATAACCATGGGATCTACATTTTGGAATGGTTCACGAATGTCATGGGTTTCAAAGCCCAAGTTTTCTCTAAGGGTTGAAAAGCTGTAGAAGGTGGGACTGGAATAATTGTGCAATATTTCCCACTGTGAAAATGTCACAGAATGAATATTAATCTGACTTAATATTGCATACAATCAATTTTTTCCTGTAAAAGCTAAAGTTACCTGTAGGAAAACCTGGTATCACGTATAAAACAGATGTAGTCTTTTCCCCCATATCACATGTACATGGCATTCAGCCACGGATCTTGAATTTCCTGAGACTTCAGTGTGTATTTTTCCTTTACAGCTTAGCTTCTTGTAAGTGAGTGAAGCATTAATTCCCATATTTTGACCTCCTCAAAGGAAAAGTCTCTTAAAATGCCAAGTTATAAACCCTACAAGGTTCAACTCAACAGTCTTGAAAAGCAATAACCCAAAGCAGTGATTTATTGTTAAGAAAGAAGAAATGAAACAGAGTGAAGTCTCTAAATTGACTGCATTAAAATGGAATCTCTGTTCCCTGGCTCTCTTTTTAGATTTAATGGTTAATAAACTATTAACATTTTCTAGTTATTTTAGGTTATGCCTGTACTTTACTACCACATGTTTCAGAATTATAAAATAAGCATATAAATAACTTCTAATGTGAGCAAAAACCTTTTATTAGATTAGCTGCTGACAGAAACAAGTTTTCTTAAAAGGGCAAAGGAGTTACGTGAATTTTATGTGACTTAGCCAGATTTCTGGGTGTGATTTTTAAGATGCATTATCATTATTGCAGCTGAATTTAACACCTAATTCTTGCTTGCATGTATAAGACTAATAGCAATAGGCCTCTTTTTGATATGGAGAGAGAAAAATTATCTCCATTTCCTCTTTCCAATTTCCTTCCTTAGGAAATTTAAGGCTCATCAATGGCAAAATCAGTGCTAGGTATTTTTCTAGTTGGGTATAGGAACAAAAAATTTTTATATGTGGCATAAAAATATATTAGTTGAGGCCATATATATGGTCATTTGTTAACGTTTTACCTTCTGGCACACCTGAATTTTCATAATTTATGCTGGATCTGCTAGGCTGAGTGCCAGTGTTTTGCAGGCATTCAGTGCTGCAAAGTAGAATGTGCATATGCAGTGGGGAAGCTTGTTTTAGTGGCCTGGGCCACGACCCCTTTCTCAGAGACTCAATTCTTGCCTTCCTGCCCATAGATATGGGCCACAACAATCATCTTGATAGCATGTTGTCACTTTTCTTCGCAAAAGCAACTCAGAGCAGTAGTGAATAGCAGACCATAGTGGTTAAGTCAGATTTGCTCTTAGAGGCAAAAACCAGCATGTAGAAAACAACATGGGGTGGGGAGAGGTGCTTTGCTTTCTGATCTTTTCCCAGGTCTTAGATCTAGTTCTTTATGAGGCTTGGTTACATTAAGTCCTTTTAGAGAAAGTTCCTCCTTGTGACTGAGCTAATTTGAGTGGATTTCTGCGTCTTACAACCAAAAGAAACTTGACTAAGTCAAAGGGGATAGTGACAGAGTGGTTAGCTTCCTTTTCCTTGGCATTCCTCCTTTCTTACTAAGTCAAGTCAAACCAAAAACAGCAAGAGAACTGATTGTTGTATCATTTCAAGGTTATCTGAAGAAGTTTTAATACTGACAAAAACTCCTCTGACTAAGCTTGAGTCAGGATTCTCTGAGCCCTCAACTGACTAGGCCATGAACTTGGCCTCTGTCCTTGGATGGCTTAGTTCAGGTTCATCAAGAATCCTGTTAAACCAATTCATCAAACATTCCTCATCCTCTGTATCTGATCAAATTCCTCACCCCCACCCTGGGTCGTTTACCACTCTGATCTACTTTCAACAAGAACGTTGAGTCAGTCTAGTAAGGATCCCTCTAGCCTAGATGTTTCCTCTTAGTAACTTTCCATCCACTGGCCTTACACTGCTCCTTGGTGGTAAGTCTCCTCTGTCTCTTGCCTTTGCTCTATTCAGAGTTGAGCTCAATCTCTGCTTGTTAGGGAACCGCTGACTGAAACTGCCCGCCTTGGCCAGACATGATAATAACTACTTGCATGAGTTGTCTCACAACAGGAAGTCCCCATAAGAAACATGCCACTGCCACCAAAAACTAACTGGGGGAATTCAGGAAGGGCCAAAAGAAGGGAAGAGACAGCCCATAATATGTCCTGCCAACCTCCCGGAAATCCTCACCCTGGAAACCATTTTGACTGAGAGATTCAAGCACCACCAGGAAGGGCCTTGCATCAGACCAGATACGGGCACAGGCAAGATAACTGGCCGGAGACACCTTGGAAGGCTAACTGCATCACCATAAAACCCGAGACTTGAGCCATGTGGCAGAGCAGTCCTCCTGCGTTCCCTTACGCTGCTGCTCTCTGCCCAGGCGTCCCTTCCCAACAAAGTCTCTTGCTCTGTCAGCACGTGTGTCTCCTTGGACAGTTCATTTTCAAGCGTTAGACAAGAGCCCACTCGTGGGTCTTGGAAGGGGTCCCCCTTCTGGTACCATCCCCTACTGCAGGACTCCCATTGCAGGACCCCCCTGAATAAAACCTTCTTTACCATCTTTAACAAGTATCTAAATAATTTTTTCTTTAACTACATACCTACATGGAATTTATCCATCTCAAGCTTCCTCATGAAGAGAGTCTTTTAAAGAAATGAGGTTCCAACAAATCTTTGAAGAGGAGTGCTTGACCCTTTGAGGAAAGTGTTTCGTATTCATTTAGCGTTGCCTAAGAAGGTAAGACGCATTTAGTGTTGAAGACTAGGTGAGACGGCAAGGCAGGAATCAATCAAGAGGTGTGGTTGATGGCAAAAGTTAAGGATTTTATTATCACAACTTGATGAAAACTTGGTAACCTCCAAATTAATTTTTGAACAAAATGAGACTACATCAAAATGCCAACTGGGGCTTCCCTGGTGGCGCAGTGGTTGAGAATCTGCCTGCTAATGCAGGGGACACGGGTTCGAGCCCTGGTCTGGGAAGATCCCACATGCCACGGAGCGACTAGGCCTGTGAGCCACAACTACTGAGCCTGCGCGTCTGGAGCCTGTGCTCCGCAACAAGAGAGGCCCGCGCACCGCGATGAAGAGTGGCCGCCGCTTGCCACAACTAGAGAAAGCCCTTGCACAGAAACGAAGACCCAACACAGCAAAAATAAATAAATTAATTAAAAAAAAAATGCCAACTGAGCATTTAGCACACTGTATCATTAAATCTTTCCGGGGACTTTGCTTTCCTGAGTAACCCAAATCAGGATCTGGCAAGCCTATGGCATGTGTCAGAAAATTCCATAAGAATTTATGGAATTCTTTTCCTTCCCTTAGACTGTGGTATTAGGATCCAAAGCATTGTCTGGATGATATTTTGTGCCTATTATCCCCCCAAATGATGCTAAAGTGAATTCATTAATTTTTAACCTGAAAACACTTTAATTCAGAAAGTGAAAGGTTAGTTTGAAAATAAGGTATGATACAAAGGGGATGGCAGGCACCCTGGTGTGCAGCAGATTGCCTCTGATCTTTTGCAATCCAAATGAGAGAGGCTGTTGTTCAGTTATGGATGAAAAGGCTCATTATCTCAAAGATAATTGCCCAGATGCCATACCAGTGAGGTCACACTAAACAGGGCTGTGGTTTCTGAACCAAATACTTGAGCTAATAGTTAAAGGTGTAGGGAATCATTTTTAATGTGCTGTAGAGAACAACCAATAAATACTTCCCCTAGCCAAAAGGTTTAACCATTCCTGGAGACTGGATGGAGCTGCATTGTGAATTTGCAATAATTAGGAAGAAAGGAAAAACAACTTTTTCATTCTAGAATGTTGTCACATGTTTTCTCTATTCAAGTTTTGTTGGACTTTTCTCCAAATGTGCAAATACTTCTGTCAACTTTTAAAGACAGTCATGCAGCACATGTGAAATAAAACTCATATTTTATGGCAAGGCAAAAAAAAAAATTTAAACATAAAAAATTCCTCTCTGCCCTTTGCTCAATCATAAATAGCAACATTCTCCTAGCATCAACAAGACGACTCCTTAAGAGACAACATTCTTTCCTGATCTTGTAAGGGGTCACATGACCTACCACGATGACGATTAGATGTGGATTATGTAAACTGCCAGTAACACATCATTTGATGTACAGCACTCTGTCTCTAAAATCTTATATAGCTGTGCCTTGACTCTTAATAGGCAGAACTGTTCTCAGAGCTTTCTGAGATGCTCTTCCTGGGTTATAGTCCTCAAATTTGGCTCGAATAAAATTTTCCATTTCTTTCTTAGACTGATTAATTTTTCATTGACACATAAAATGATAAGTAGTAAAATATTTTAATATATTTTCGTTCTAGTCTACAGTCTTAAGCTAAGCCTTTATGTTACAGGGTTTGTGAATACATTTGAAATGTTGAAACCCTAGACATTGAAATTTTCTGGAAAATATGTTTATAGAAAACTGCAATACAGTGGGTGAAGGCAGGGCTGAAAAAAAATAACAAGTGAGAATCTGATCTCTTAGTTCAGTCTCTGACTCTTCCAAGTAAATGTTATGCTTGCTTGGTTTTTTGAATTGCATCATCTCATAATGACTCGGCAGGTGGTGCTATCTCAATTGAAATTAAATTTTATAGTTAGTCACAGGGTCTTTCTCTGTTAGCAAAACTATTAACACTTTCAAAACTTAGCAAATTTAATGTGGGTTGTGTGATTTGTATGTGATAAAGATCAAGGCTGACCATTCCATAATTGTATGTATAATTTCGTCCTGTTCCATTTTTGCAATTTGTGGCGTGGACAATTAAGAGCAGCAAAATCTATAGTAAAAACCAAGTGTGGACTTTTGAGCATTTGCAGATAAGCACAAGGAGGGAAAATCTGGATAAAGTCTGGTGTGGGATATGGAATCTACTGGAACACAGAGTGAGACAAATTAGCATCACAGAAAAAAGTGAAAGAATCTTTTTCTCCAAGCTGAGACTGGCTTAAGGCCTTATCGATTTTTCCTTTGTGAGATGACTTAGAACTTCAGTACAGAAATTGTAGAGGATTTTTGTTATTGTAAATAATTTTTTAATATGGAGTGTATCTAGTTATCAGCCACACTGGAGTCGTTTTTTGGAAAAGACTGCTTGTAATGAAACCCTTCTCTCCTTTTGGGTGACAGACCCCTTCTTCATGACGCAGTGACACAGTGAGTCAGTATCATTTTCCTGACCACAGTGATTGATTCAGTCATGTGTCAAGCTAGGTTGTCTTCTGGATGAAAATGATGGGGAATTATCCACTTCCTCTCTTTTGTGGGATTGTAAGCTTTTGCTTGCAGAGATGCCTCCAGCAATGTCACCCTTCACAGGGAGAAACCCTGAGAGAGTGAACCTGATGCCCAGGTCCCGGCTAGCCCACGAGTCTTGATACTTTCTAAATTCCTAGCTCTAGTCCTGGAGGTCCTCAGGGCTGCCCTGCTTTCCTGGCACTTCTCATTCTGTGGCTACCATAGGACTGATGGGGTTTAGGACACATTACCCTAAAGTATGGCACCTTGGCATGTTGACTATTTCAAGCTGAAAGAGTTTGAGACATGGTAGGTGCAGGAAGGACTTTCTGACTTTCTCCTGAATCAAGTCATGAAACACTCATGTGAGAGGTGCCCTTCCTATGCTCGGAAGAAAGGAGCATCCTTATCTCCAAAGAAGAGAAGGAACTCAGGGAGGGACTAAAACCAAGCAGGACACTGTGGGGTCCTCCTGGGCACAAAAACCTGTCTTGTCCCCAGTTTCTGATTTGCAGGATAAAGGTTTCAGCCTTCTAGACTTTCCTGAGTACCAAAGAGCAGATTCCAACAGTTACTAATCAGGGAAGTAAGGGAATGCAGACATAAAGGAGGAGCAGTCAAGAAACTATAGTGCAGCTGTAAAAGCAGGATCCTCGGTCCCCCTTAAGGGATATACATAACAATATCTTTGAGCTCTTCTGCAGGAACTAAGGCTCCCACTGAGGTAGAGGATGGTAACTTCAGGCTGAGCTCAAGATTCCTGGAGAACTGCCTTTCTACCTTACCACCAACCAATCAGAAGAAAGCCACGCACCCTGCAGCCCTCACCCCAAAGTTTACCTATAAAAACTTTCCCCCAAAGCCATTGGGGAGTTTGGGGATTTTGAGCATGAGCCACCCATTTTCCTTGCTTGGCTCTGCAGTAAATATTTCTCTGATCCAAACTCTGACATTTTGGTTTGTTTGGCCTCACTGTGTTGGGGGCACATGAACTTGTGTTTGGTAACAGGATCTGAACCAACAGGCCACGCTAACTTTCTCCCAGTTTACTACAGTTAGCTCAGTTTTGTCCTATCATATCTTTCTATGACTTTCCTCTCTTTATCAAGCCTAGCATAAAAACACACAGGTTTAACTGTTTCTTCAGGTCTCTATTTCCATATAAAGACTCCCATGTCATGTAAAACATATTAAATAAATTTGTATGCTGTTAATCTGTCTCTTGTTACAGGATTCCCAGTGGAGAACTAAAGAAGATAGAGGAAAAGATATTTTCCTCCCATAGAGGAGATTTATGATACGCCTTTTAAAATTGGTTTGTCTTGGTTTCTGCTAATGGCAGTATACTAAGGCAAGTCACCCAATATCTTCATGAAAGAGATAAGATCTATTGAGGGGGGGCAGACTGTGCCACCCTAAAATGTGCCATGTTGGCTTGTGGATTGTTATGAGATGAAGGCAGTTAAGACCCAGCAGACTCAGGGAAAGCTTGTTACTTCTCCCTTAACTACCTAAAAGAATTTAGACAGGGGGCCTGTACCAGAAAGACAGCTATTTCCAGAGATAACTTCTTACATCAGAAGAACTTACCTGCATGGCAGGACAAACACTGGTCTACTAAACATTTGTTTTTCTCATCTTCCTTTGAATTATCTTCCTCCTCTTTGCAGCCTCAGGTCCCTGCCCCCTTTTTCCTTGGCTCCGGATGGTATATAAACATTAGTAGCTGACTACCATTGAGTCTCATGTCTTTGTGGGGCTCTCATATGTACATAGTTAAATTTGTTTTTCTCCTGTTGATCTGTCTTATGTCAATTAATTATCAGACCAGCCAGAGATCCTAGAAGGGAAGAAAGGAAACTTTTTCCTTCCCAACAATATTCAAGGGGAATCTCTTCGCTTGTTGCCACTTACCTGTACCTGGAACCATTCTTGCTTTCTTCTCTCTTGAGTCAGGAGAGGAAGTGTCCCTTCTCACACATGACACCCTCTGTCCTGTGTCAGTACTTTCTCATGCTTTTCCTTCTGTCCAGTATACTGTCTTCCATTTACTTCCTTTTATCTTCAACTCCCCAGAAAATTCTGAACCACAGAATTCCGGGGCTTCCTCCCCATATTATCCTCTTACTATGTATGGTTTCATATCCCTCACACTCATCCCAATTATGTTTATGCTCTCATGTGCTGGGTAACATTTTCTCAGTTTCCTCTACTATAGTGGAAACTCTGTGAGAGCAGGGACCATCATGTATGTTACTCTAGCTCCTAGCTCATTTTAAATGCATTGATTAAATTAATGATTAAAAATTCTTTTTGCTCTTACTGAAGATAATTACCTAATCAGAGTGAACTTCTACCATCAATTATAATTATGATGCAATTCCTTAAAATGGGCAAGTCTGAGAAAAAGTACACATGGGACTGATTTCATTTGATTGACTATCAAGCTCGCCTTGTCTCCCATCCCTGCAGACAGAACTTTGAAATTTTCCAGATGTGGGGCATCCATTTGCTTGGGAGAGCAGGAGTGGTACCCTCCTCAGCACCAAGCACCATTCTGATTAGTAGAAGACAACACTGATAGTTCTATTCCCTTTGCCAATGACTCAGGAATGAGCATGACTAGGGAGGTCTGTTGGCCTGCTCTGTGGAAGTTTCCCTCTCTCTTAGGAAAGGGGGTCCAAGGAGTTAAAAAATGATTAAAGAAGATATTTTAGGAGATACAAACAAACTTTATTTAACACTTCATGAAGTGAGCAGTCTCCATTAAGAAAACTGCAGGGAATAGCTTCAAGATGGTGGAGGAGTAACACGTAGAGATCACCTTCCTCCCCACAAATACATAAAAAGTACATCTACATGTGGAACAACTCCTACAGAACACCTACTGAACGCTGGCAGAAGACCTCAGACTTCCCAAAAGGCAAGAAAACCCCCACGTACCTGGGTAGGGCAAAAGAAAAAAGACAAAACAGAGACAAAAGAATAGGGATGGGACCTGCATCTCTGGGAGGGAGCCGTGAAGGAGGAAAGGTTCCCACATACGAGGAAGCCCCTTCAGTGGTGGAGATGGGGGCTGGGCGGCGGGGAAGCTTTGGAACCATGGAGGAGAGCGCAGCAACAGGGGTGCAAAGGGCAAAGCGGAGAGATTCCTGCACAGAGGATTGGTGCTGACCAGCACTCACCAGCCTGAGAGGCTTGTCTGCTCACCTGCTGGGGCAGGTGGGGGCTCCGAGATGAGACTGGGGCTTTAGAGGTCAGATCCCAGGGAGAGGACTGGGGTTGGCTGCGTGAACACAGCCTGAGGGGAGCTAGTGCGCTACAGCTAGCTGGGAGGGAGTCCAGGAAAGTGTCTGGTACTGCCTAAGAGGGAAGAGACCATTGTTTCAGGGTGCATGAGGAGAGGGGATTCAGAGCACCGCCTAAATGAGCTCCAGAGACAGGCATGAGCCGGGGCTATCAGTGTGGAACCCAGAGACAGGCATGAGATGCTAAGGCTGCTGCTGCCGCCACCAAGAAGCCTGTGTGCGATCCCAGGTCACCGTCCACCCCTCCCCTCCTGGAGCCTGTGCAGCCCGCCACTGCCAGGGTCCCGTGATCCAGGGACAACTTCCCCGGGAGAACGCAC
>NC_041220.1:3740729-3742042 GCF_002837175.3 Physeter macrocephalus
GGGAACTACGAACCTGCAGCCTGTAAAAAGGAGACCCCAAACACAGTAAGATAAGCAAAATGAGAAGACAGAAAAACACACAGCAGATGAAGGAGCAAGATAAAATCACACCAGACCTAACAAATGAAGAGGAAATAGGCAGTCTACCTGAAAAAGAATTCAGAATAATGATAGTAAAGATGATTCAAAATCTTGGAAATAGAATAGACAAATTGCAAGAAACAGTTAACAAGGACCTAGAAGAAATAAAGAGGAAGCAAGCAACGATGAGCAACACAATAAATGAAATGAAAAATACTCTAGATGGGCTCAGTAGCAGAATAACTGAGGCAGAAGGACGGATAAGTGGCCTGGAAGATAAAATAGTGGAAATAACTACTGCAGAGCAGAATAAAGAAAGAAGAATGAAAAGAACTGAGGACAGTCTCAGAGACCTCTGGGACAACATTAAACGCACCAACATTCGAATTATAGGGGTCCCAGAAGAAGAAGAGAAAAAGAAAGGGACTGAGAAAATATTTGAAGAGATTATAGTTGAAAACTTCCTTAATATGGAAAAGGAAATAGTCAATCAAGTCCAGAAAGCTCAGAGAGTCCCATATAGGATAAATCCAAGGAGAAACACACCAAGACATATATTAATCAAACTATCAAAAATTAAATACAAACAAAAAATATTAAAAGCAGCAAGGGAAAAGCAACAAATAACATACAAGGGAATCCCCATAAGGCTAACAGAAGATCTTTTAGCAGAAACTCTGCAAGCCAAAAGGGAGTGGCAGGACATATTTAAAGTGATGAAAGAGAAAAACCTACAACCAAGATTACACTGTGCAGCAAGGATCTCATTCAGATTTGATGGAGAAATTAAAACCTTTACAGAGAAACAAAAGCAAAGAGAATTCAGCACCAATAAACCAGCTTTACAGCAAAAGCTAAAGGAACTTCTCTAGGTAGGAAACACAAGACAAGGAAAAGGCCTACAATAACCAACCCAAAACAATTAAGAAAATGTTAATAGGAACATACATATCGATAACTATGTTAAATATAAATGGATTAAGTGCTCCAACCAAAAGACATAGACTGGCTGAATGGATACAAAACAAGACCCATACATATGCTGTGTACAAGAGATCCACTTCAGACCTAGGGACACATACAGACTGAAAGTGAGGGGATGCAAAAAGATATTCCATGCAAATTGGAAATCAAAAGAAAGCTGGAGTAGCAATTCTCATATCAGACAAAGTAGACTTTAAAATAAAGACTATTACAAGAGACAAAGAAGGACACTACATAATGATCAAGGG
>NC_041220.1:3744204-3746252 GCF_002837175.3 Physeter macrocephalus
TATTACAAGAGACAAAGAAGTACACTACATAATGATCAAGGGATGAATCCAAGAAGAAGATATAACAATTGTAAATATTTATGCACACAACATAGGAACACCCCAATACATAAGGCAAATGGTAACAGCTATAAAAGGGGAAATGAACAGTAACACAATAAAAGTAGGGGACTTTAACACCTCACTTTCACCAATGGACAGATCATCCAAAATGAAAATTAATAAGGAAACACAAGCTTTAAATGATACATTAAAGAAGATGGATTTAATTGATATATATGCTGTGCAAACAAAGAAGAGAAAGGGAAATCTCTCCCAGCAGCCTCAGAGCAGTGGATTAAATCTCCACAATCAACTTGAAGCACACAAATGACAATGAAAACACGATGATCCAAAACCTATGGGAGGCAGCAAAAGACGTTCTAAAAGGGAAGTTTATAGCAGTACCATCCTACATCAAGAAACAAGAAACATCTAAAATAAACTGTAGACTTGGGTTTTGCTTTCTGCATCTAATTTGTTTCTGGTTTTATGTTTTTCTTAGTTTTTAGGGCTTATTATCATTGGTAGATTTGTTTATTGATTTGTTGCTTTCTTCCTTTTTTACATATATATATTTTTTTCCTTTTTCTCCTTTTGGGAGTGTGTATGTGTATGCTTCTTTGTGTGATTTTGTCTGTAGAGCTTTGCTTTTACCATTTGTCCTAGGGTTCTGTCTTTCCTTTTTTTTTTTTTTTAACTATAGTTTTTAGTGCTTGTTATCATTGGTGGATTTGCTTTTTGGTTTGGTTGCTCTCTCTTTCTTTTTTTTTTACCTTTTTATTTTTAATAATATTTAAAAATTTTTTAATTTTAATAACTTTATTTTATTTTATTGTATTTTTCTTTCTTTCTTTTTTTCCTCCCTTTTCTTCTGAGCCGTGTGGCTAACAGAGTCTTGGTGCTCCAGCTGGGTGTCAGGCCTGAGCCTTTGAAAAGGGAGAGCCAAGTTCAGGACATTGGTCCACCAGAGACCTCCAGGCCCCACATAATATCAAATGGTGAAAGCTCTGTCAGAGATCTCCATCTCAACACTAAGACCCAGCTCCACTCAATGACCAGCAAGCTACAGTGCTGGACACCCTATATCAAACAACTAGCAAGACAGGAACACAACCCCACCCATTAGCAGAGAGGCTAATAATAAGGTCATAATAAGGTCACAGACACCCCAAAACACACCACTGGAAACGGTCCTGCCCATCAAAAAGACAAGATACAGCCTCATCTACCAGAACACAGGCAACAGTTACCTCTACCAGGAAAACTACAAAACCCACTGAACCAACCTTAGCCACTGGTGGCAGACACCAAAAACAGTGGGAACTATGAACCTGCAGTCTGCTAAAAGGAGACCCCAAACACAGTAAGTTAAGCAAAATGAGAAAACAGAAATACACAGCAGATGAAGGAGCAAGGTAAAAGCTAATCAGACCAAACGAATGAAGAGGAAATAGGCAGTCTACCTGAAAAGGAATCAGAGTAATGAGAGTAAAGATGATCCCAAATCTTGGAAATAGAATAGAGAAAATACAAGAAACGTTTAACCAGGACTTAGAAGAACTAAAGAGCAAACAAACAATGATGAACAACACAATAAATGAAATTAAAAATTCTCTAGAAGGAATTAATAGCAGAATAAATGAGCCAGAAGAACAGATAAATGACCTGCAAGACAAAATAGTGGAAATAACTACCACAGATCAGAATAAAGAAAAAAGAATGAAAAGAATTGAGGACAGCCTTAGAGACTTCTGGGACATTAAATGCACCAACATTCTAATTATAGGGATCCCAGAAGAAGAGAAAAAGAAAGGGACTGAGAAAATATTTGAAGAGATTATAGTTGAAAACTTCCTTAATATGGAAAAGGAAATAGTCAATCAAGTCCAGAAAGCTCAGAGAGTCCCATATAGGATAAATCCAAGGAGAAACACACCAAGACATATATTAATCAAACTATCAAAAATTAAATACAAACAAAAAATATTAAAAGCAGCAAGGGAAAA
>NC_041220.1:3746595-3752836 GCF_002837175.3 Physeter macrocephalus
ATCCAAAAACAACAGAATACACTTTCTTCTCAAGTACTCATGGAACATTCTCCAGGATAGATCATATCTTGGGTCACAAATGAAGCCTTGGTAATTTTAAGAAAATTGAAATCATACCAAGTGTCTTTTCTGACCACAGTTATGAGACTAGATATCAATTACAGGAAAAAATCTGTGAAAAATACAAACACATGGAGGTTAAGCAATACACTACTAAAGAACCAAGAGATCACTGAAGAAATCAAAGAGGAAATTAAAAAATACCTAGAAACAAATGACAATGAAAACACGATGATCCAAAACCTATGGGAGGCAGCAAAAGACGTTCTAAAAGGGAAGTTTATAGCAGTACCATCCTACATCAAGAAACAAGAAACATCTAAAATAAACAACTTAACCTTACACCTAAAGCAATTAGAGAAAGAAGGACAAAAAACCCCACGTGTTTTCCTCACGTGACATGGGACATTTCACCAAGATAGAGCACATTCTTCACCTTAAAACATAAATTTAAAATAATAGAAACCACACAAAGTATAGTCTCAGATCACATTGAAATTAAAGTAGAAATCAATTTTAAAAGGTAACTGTAAAATCCCAATTTTTTTTTTTTTTTTTTTTTTTTTTTTTTTTTTGCGGTACCTGGGCCTCTCACTGTTGTGGCCTCTCCCATTGCGGAGCACAGGCTCCGGACGTGCAGGCCCAGCGGCCATGGCTCACGGGCCCAGCCGCTCCGCGGCATGTGGAATCTTCCCGGACCGGGGCACGAACCCGTGTGCCCTGCATCGGCAGGCGGACTCTCAACCACTGCGCCACCAGGGAAGCCCCAGGAGGAAGTTCTTAAATCATTTGCTTCATGTTATTGAAGGCCCACCATAGGCTGGGTGTATGTGGGGAATTTAGGATTTCTTGTCCATCTCTCATTATTCTTCAACAAATGAGAATCTTACCCACTGTTAAATTCTTTAACATCTCTCAATGCTGGTTTGACTGAGATTTTTAGAGAGAAAAATCCAGAATTTTTGGATTCAGGAAATCCAAGTGCAATCACAAAGTGCTGGATATTTGGTTGAAGAGCAAGATATTTACGATGGTGCATAAGGACTTTGTTCTGATGGTGATGTGTACTGGGTTGTAAATTGTAGGAAATAACCCAGGTAAGGACCATCTCTTTGTTGCCAGGGACCTTCCTGTCACCTCCACTGTCGCTGTCTTTGTTCAGGCAATTACGTGTTTTCCCCCCTGATTGCTACAGTGAATGCCTAACCGGTTTTCCTTCCTTTAACCTTGTCCTCTTTAAATACGTATTCCACTCTGGAGCCCACGTGACCTTTGAAAAGGGAAGCTCTGACCAGGCCATTCTCCTGCTTAAGAACCCTCAATCCATTGCCCTGAGAATTACAATCAGCTTCACAAACAAGGTGAATCATCATTTGACATTCTTCTTCTCAAGTTTTTTATCTTGCTGCTCTTTTACATTTAACTTTCTATGTACCCATATGAATTATAAACTTGTAGTTCCATGAAGGACAGAGGCATCCATAGGTCTGTCTTTTTGGTTTCCCACTTTGCTGACATCATCTCCATATTGTCTGCTCTTCCATTAAGAGTTGATTGTAGGGTCACCTTCCAGGCTGAGCTAGGTTGCCTTTCTCCATTTCTGTTCGGTTGTCCATAACACCTTGCTCACAGGTCTAGTAGGGTGCTAGCCTCAAAGGGTTGAAACTGTTGAATCTCTTCTCTCTCTCTCTTAATACACCATGAGTTCTTTGAGGTCGAGGACTGTGTCTTATTCATCTTTATGGATGCAGAGCTTTACATGATTTCTGGAAAATGGAAGGCATATGACTGGTGCAGCTTATCAGAAACAAGTTTTTTGTTGACACCATTCATCCGGTTAATGTATAGAAAAAACAACCTGCTCTCCTGCCTTTGTTTGCTCCTATTTGAAAGTATACTTTTTCTAATTTTGTTACCAAAAATTCTGTACTTGAGGATTACATACAGTAGAGTAATAGAGTAGTAGAGTGCATCTGGTACAGTTCATTGGTTAAGAAGATGGTCATTGGAGTCTGAATGCTTGTGTTTGAATCTTGGGTCTTTAATTAGTTAACTGTGCAACTTTGACCAAGATAACTTCTCTAGTGTTTGTCACATAGGGTTGTTGGAGGATCAATTAGGATAATCCTTGTTTGGCACTTAGGGTATTTGGAAGAGAGCAGACATTTTGTTAGGTATCACTATTCTGAGGGCCTACCTTTTCTGTCCTGGAGGCTATTGGTGTTCTTTAGAACTAGATGGAAACCTAAGTTTTGGTGATAAGTACCAAGAGCAGGGGCATCAAAAGGTAATAAAGACATGACCTCTTCTCATCGAGTTACAAAGTAAAGATTAGTAGTTCCCATAAGGAAGGGAGAGACAAACTACCTTAAGCATTTAAAAGAGGGGGAGATTACTTTAGCTAGAGCAGGGGTTTTCAACATTGGCACTGTTGACCTCTTGAGATGGATAATTCTTTGCTATGAGGGCTGGCTTGTCCTTGTAAGAGGTTTAGCAGCATTTCTGGCCTCTAGCAACTAGATGCGAGTAACTCACTCCCAGTTGTGAGAACCAAAAATGTTTCCAGACATTGTCAGACACCTTCTGGGGGGCAAAATTGCTCCCATCTGAGAACCACTGAGCTAGGGGAATTTGGGAAAACTTAGCCTGAATATGCTGGGAATTGTGGGGTGAAGTCAGGCCAACTGTAGGGAAGTAATTGTCAAATGAATAGCAAAGATCAGAAGAGGCTTTGAAAATTCGCCTTTGGGAAATCTTAAAAAGTCTGATTTATCTTATCTGTCTGAAATGAATGAGGTGTTGAGTTTGAGGGAGGAATAGATTCCCAGGGTTAATGATTAACATTTGTCACTCCCAGAAGGTGGAGATCATCTGAAGCAGTCTCAATGCATCAAAAGACTGAACATGAATGGTAGGCATGAAAACGCAAAGCACGGTTTCTGACCCTAAGGAGCCTGTTTATTATCAACCCTTTAAAGGCAGAGGTTATATTAAATGAGACAAGTTTACAAGACACATTAAAAAGCACTAGGGAGTTAGATATGACTGTATTTAAATAATATTCAAGACAATAAGAAAGGCAATTTCATAAGATTAGTAACAAAATTTTCTAGGAATTTAGGGAAGGAATCTTTTCAGGCTCAGTAGTAGAGGAAGGCTTTATCTAGAGTGACATACCAACAGAGACTTGAAAATGGGTGGAATTTAGGTGTAAGATGGCAGGTATTTCAGGCCATTAAGTCCTGAAAAAGAGGTAGAAAAGAATAGAGAGGGTTAGCAGAGAAAAATCTGGGCTAGAGTTGAGGGCTTGGTGAAAAGTAGGAGATGGGGCTAAAGAGATATTTGAGGTCCGATTGTTGAAGGCCATGTATTCTCATTTACGCAAACTCCAGTAAAATGTTTGGGGCCTTTGGCATGATGTCTTTGATTTTCATCTGCCATAAGCCACCTCAGGGACTTTGGACAAGGACTCAAGGGACAGACTAAATGCTGCCTTAATCTTGGACACGTGGCTTTCTCCATGGTGCCCGGTGGATGAGCTTATTCTGGTCCTGTGTTTTGTCTTCTGAAACTGTGGCTTTCAGAGAACCATGTCTCCCATACCTGTAGAAACACTTTCAGTTTCCAAAGTTGTCTCCTTTCTCTGCTTGCTCAGATTCCCATTGCTCTGGTAATGAGGGTTGTAGCAAAATCACCCTCTTTTCTTAGCGGTGTCCAAGGATTCTGGGTCACTTTTGGAATCACAGCAATTAGCAGAAGAGAACAGCTTAAACAGGACATCACACAGAGCTAAGTGCCAAGGTTATTCTCATGCTACTTCCCACACTGTATAAACGGAGGTGCAGAAATCAAATCAGCAAATCAAATCAACAAATAACAAAAGAACCCTAAAATTTAACCATATCGTCAGTGGCAACAAAAATCTTCTCTCCTTCTCTCAAATTTAAGTCAAAGTAGTTCTCTTCTACTCCAAAGAGGTGAAGACAATGCCAAATTAAAAAATATAAAAACACATGAAAAGGGATATAGTTTAGAAACCTCGCACAGATTTCTGCCCTGTCATCATTTGGACAAGAAGTTCTGTACAGCACACTCTTCCATCTCTGAATGTTTCACATTCGATGTTTTCCTATTTGGGAATGCTGAAATCGATTCTTGCAGTCCCATAGAGGTAAACATGGGTCACTCGTGGAATCTGTGGGCATGTGTGTGTCTGAATGTGCTCGACAAAAACAGAGAGAGACCGAGAGGGAAACATAAAATACATCCATAGCCAGAGAACAGCTCACGCTCAGCAGTATGCTGAGGTCTCTTAACTGAAAACTGCAATAATTCTACTGATAATTTAGACTTGAAATTTCCAGCCCCGGGATTCAATTTCTAGCAGGTAAAAAAGTGTCACATTTACAGTAATATGGAAAGCTTGATGGTCTGTGCTCCAATTTCTTGAAGAGAAGGAAAACAGTCTTTTCCTCCCAGGAAATCTGCCTCCCTAAATGCTAAAAATAAAACCTCATCTGTGTTGTCAAATCAACTCTAATGCTCCATCAACTGAAAATCTGGGTAAAATCACTTTCCTGTGGGGGGTGGGTCCCTCAGAAAGGGGCAGATTTTCACATTTTTTCGGAACCAGAGTCTGCAGTGCCGGATTCCATCCCCTCTTCTGCCTGCTGGTCTCTGAGCTCTTTTTTTGCACTGACCGCCTCCACTTGGCAGCCTGTAGGCCACTGCCTGTGCTGCTGCTTGCTCTGCTGGGCTGTGAATCTCCCGGGCAGTTCACACCTGCTCTGGCTGCTGCTGGCTTCCTCCAAGCCACCCACTTTCATCCGCTGGGACTACAGCCCGCTCTGCTGCTTAGCGCCCCTGGACAGTCACCTCCTACCATTCTGCTCCGTCTCTGGCCTGCAGAAGGGCACCTACTGCCTTCCATGACCCGCCCTTGGAGAAGATGTTCCCTGATACAGCTTTAGGTCCCCCAGGCTGGCCGACCCAAGGAGTATCCAGTGTACGGAATACGGCCTGCTGCTCATTCTTCGTTATTTCTTTTTCTTAAGGAACAAGTTCATTTCTCTCTCAGAGCTCACTTTTCCCTGAGGATGTCCAAACTATCAGACACATCAGCACATGTCAGAACTCCTCCCCACTTAATTCCTGCCTTCCAGCCTCTGCCCTACACCCCTAATTTAATTGATTAAGATCAGCTTTCAAGATCGCTTCACAATTTAAGATAGTTAATTTTTCACAAAATGGTATGGTATTTGGGAGCATTGTCCGCTCGAGTACACGAAGGGGCTCTAGGGACAGTTTCACTACATTCAAAGGCTGTCTGACTCAGTTGAGATAACCAGCTACAGGGATGAAAAATGCTTACGTAGGGATTATGACTTACTTGCTGTCTATCTCTGTAGCTCAGAATGTATTGATAATCCTTCAAACAATTAAACTATTGCTGGATAAATAGGAATCCAAAAAGTTTACTTTATTCTTAAGATACTTGTAATCATGGGGGTATGACAGCTCGTCTATTTATCTAACTTCCTTTCCAGCTCTAGAACTGACAGAATAGTATTGGTAAGTGATGGGACATAGGCAATGGAGGAAAAATGTAGAGATAATGCCCCTAAATCTCTTGACCCAGGGCTGTGCTCATGACAAGCTCTCTGTAATTGTTGGCTGATGATGACAAGAGGGTCTTAACGTCCCCTCAGTGCGACTAAACTCTAGACAGGCTTCCTCCTGACTCTAGGGTCCTGACCTCCCTTTTCTTAGTGCATTTACTTTAGAAATTTGTAGTTGTAATTGTTGTTTGTAATTGTAAATTCTTTCTCTGCTCCCTTGAGATGTCCATCTTTTTAAAAGCCTGTAGCCAGTTTTTCAACCCAGGAGTGTTCTTTCAAGGGCCCTTTGAAATGGCATCCAGTCTCTGTGAGATGGTCGGTGCCTGACTTGGGTGAGGGCCTTGCTCCAAGTACATAACTACCTCCCATCATAAAGAGAAGAGAGGGTTATTTTGCCATGGGATAAAGCCAGTTACAAGACACAGCTGACCTATGATTTCTTCCTAATGTCTTCCAGCAACGTGTTTTTTTTTTTTTTGTGTGTGGCATGCGGGCCTCCCTCTGTTGTGGCCTCTCCCGTTGCGGAGCACAGGCTCCGGACGCGCAGGCCCAGCGGCCCCGGC
>NC_041220.1:3752847-3782749 GCF_002837175.3 Physeter macrocephalus
CGGCCACGGCTCACGGGCCCAGCCGCTCCGCGGCACGTGGGATCCTCCCGGACTGGGGCGCGAACCCGGTTCCCCTGCATCGGCAGGCGGACGCGCAACCACTGCGCCACCCGGGAAGCCCCAGCAACGTGTTTTATATGAGCGCATGCCAGGACTTGAAAACCCTCTCAACCTCTGTTTCAACAGAGTTGAGTTCAGACTGAGCTCTGGCCTCTCTTTCCTATTGCAATAAAGTCTTCCTTTGTTTAACTTTTTTCCAGTGCAATTTCTGCTTTGAGACTGATGATGGTTTTCTCAGGTTTGAAGATTAGGTCAAAGGATAATTGTACAAATGGAAATAAACCGGGGAGGAGGGAGGATTGTTCTTTGGATAGGGGAACTTGTTGAGTTTAGATATTTGAGATGATGACTGAGATTCAAGTGAAGGCATGTCCCTGGAGCTTAGATAGTACATAGACTTGAGACTCAATCAGCCTAGGGGTGATGTTAACGCTCTGATAATGTGACATTTTTCTGAAGGAGCAGACATAGAAAGAATGTGTAGGGGTTATGATGGAAGCTTTGGGAAGGGTGCAAGAGTGCTAGGAGCTGCCAGGAGAGAAGATAAAGTGGTCCCCAGTAAGCAACACAAATAAGAACGAAGAAGAACTTGGGTTCGAGCTGAAAGGCCATTGGATAAAGCCTATAAGAGCATTATATCAGTAGAGAGGCGATAGAGGGGATTTTAAAGGGGGAATGTATAGCAAAGAACAGGATCAGAAATAGTACACAAATCACTTGAGAACTTGGACCCCCCAGAAAAGAGTTAAGTAGGAGCTTGGAATAAAATTATTTTTTCTAAAATGGATAAGACTAAAGCATTTATTAAAGGTAGACATAAAAAAATAACAAGAGAGATTGGTAATCAAGATACTAGATGGTGAGTTATTTTTGGTGGATAATGCTATCCTTTAAGTGAATGATTTGAGTGTGTGGTGTGTTTAATGTGTAACTTTGTTAGTATGATTTCCTTGATATGAAAATACAGTTTTGTCTTCCAGAATAGATATCTCAGGAAGTTGGTCATTTATCTTCCTTTAAGCAGTAAATTGAAAAAGAAGGATGAAGTAATTTTTTATAACTTCTCTTTTTTAGAGGAATAATTACTCAAAATAGAGGAAAAGACTTCTTCCAAGTCAGTGAGAACCTTCATGTAATTCAGGGGCAAATGCCTGTTAGAGACAACGAATGGACAAAGTGCTTGTTTTAGAAAGAAAGTGCTTTGCATAATTAAGAAAAGGAAAGAAGGTAAATAACGTTGTTCTTGAAGTTTTGACTTTTAAGAAAATAGTAGGAATAAAGACAATATTATTATGGACTCTTTGAAAGCTGTTTTCAGTTGGGCTGTATATGCATATTAGTTTGCACTCACATAGTGCTTCCTAAGTGCTAGGCACTTTTAATTCACCTAACACACTGACTCTGTGAGGAAAGTACTATTACTATCCCCAATTACTGATGAGGAACCTGGCAGGTTAAGTAACTGGCCCGGAGTTGCTCACCCCGGCAGTAGAGCCAGGTTAGTTGTATGCAGGTCGTTGTATGACGTTAGGTGGAATTATGACCTTGTTATTGTTTTTATTTGGAAATTAAGTATGGTTTAAGAATATGTGTATGGGTGTCAAGTTGACAAGCAGTGAACTTGTGATGGTTAATTTTGTGGGTCAACTTGGCTGGGCCCTGAGGAGCCTGGATAGTTGGCTAAACATTTTTGAGTGTGTCTGTGAGGGTGATTCTACCTGAGATTAGTACTTGAATCTGTAGACTGAGTTAAGCAGATTGAACTCTCCAAGATGGGTGGACCTCATTCAATCAGTTGAGGGCTTAAATAGAACAAAAAGGCTAAGCAAGAGAGAATTCACTTGCTCTCTGTCTGACTGCTTGAGCTGGAATATAGGTGAATATAGGTCTTCTCCGGCTCTTGGACTGGGACTTATACAAGTTTCTCAGAACTTCGGCCTCTATCTGGAAATATATCTCTGGCTCTCCTGGATTTCCACTTTGCTGATTACAGATGGTGGGACTTCTCAGCCTCCATAATCATGTAAGCCAATTCCTTATACTAAATCTCTTTATATATATATATATATATATATATATGTATATATATACACACGTATAATTACATATGTTATTAATAAATATCTAACAATTATATCATTATAGTATTATAGTGATAAAATGTATAATTATGTAATAATTATACATAGTATATAATATTCAAGGTAATATATCCTATATAGATAATATATTATAATAAATCTCTCTATGTATATTTATTTATTTTTTTTCTATATATCATGTTAGTTCTGTTTCTCTGGACAGCCCTGACTAATGCAGTGTGTTTTTGTGGAAGTCTTAGATTACGTTACAAACTATTTTGGAGAGACTTACCTTATATAACTCTTTGCCTCTCCAGTCTTAGCTCAGTCCTTACAATAAATGTTGGCTGAGAAGGTTTTTTGACATTGACCCTGAGTCAGGTTTTTAAATTATTGGATGGAGACCAACCTGGGGTTTTTCTTGATGCTATCTGTAACTGTGTATTTGTTGAGTATGTAGTGTCAATAAATGTTGTATGCTTCCTTAAGTACATTAGAAGTGAATATTTACATTCTAGACAATGGATATGCTGGTGGGAAATCATATCTGTTCAAGAAAGCCAGAAATTTCATTAGGCAATCTTCCATTAGTTTAGTTCTAGGTATATTATTCTTTAGAGAGTCTGCCAATATTAAATATTTTACAAATTCAGAATGCCTTCTCTCAGGCCATATTAACAAGTTTTATTGAAAAAGCAGAATGTATATGATCCTCATAGAACCCCTGCTATAAGGATATTTAACTTCTTTTTATCCATATGGAGGTTACGGCCATGCTTTAGGCATTTAACAGGTTGAATTCTTTGTTTCCAAAATAAAAAAAAAAATGAGGTGCATTGACATTCATAGCTATAGTGAGCAAATGAGATAAATGAATTGTGACTTGTCTTATTGTAATGAAATATTTATGCCCTTTGGAAATCTCAATGATAATGCTGCTCTCCCCACCCTCTTAGTATTTCAGAAAATGAAGAAAGAAAGAAAAAAGAAAAAAACAGAGTAGGGTGGTTAGAGGATTTTATAGTGTAGAACAGAAGCCAAAGGGACCTCAGAGGGCACTTGGATGTTGGGTGATGCTCTCTTCTGCCCCCGGGGGATCCTGTCGCTTCACAGGCTGAGCTGCCTTGGTTAGATGCCCCTCTCTTTGCAGAGGTCGACTGCAGTGAAGGAGCACATTTAGAGATGATTTCCTGGCTACAATGTGGCCAACAGAGAGTTTATAGCAAAAAGGTAGTGCTGTCATGCATAGTTTGGAATATGACAATGGCAATGGTTCTTCTGATGATTACAATCTATTTCTGCTGGATTTGAATGGTCCAGCCAACTGGGGAAGTGTTCTCACACTTGGACTCTGTCCACTTTCCTGCTGTGTGTTCACTTTCTTGTTCTCTATCTGTTCTGTCCTGGCAGCCTATCAAATTGAAGTTATGAAGCCTTGTAGTTTAGTTAATGCCTCCGGTTAAGCTTGGGGAAGAAAGCAGGAAGCAGGAGACTGGCTTCCTAAGCAGGTTTAAAGGGGGTAGGAGCACCCTTAACAGACGGCGGTTTGACTCATGGAAAAGTCAATTGCTTCCTTTCATTTCCAGCAGGTATTGAGAAGAGCTGGATGAAGAGTTCACAGAGCAGCCTGGATAAAATGCCACTGAGCGTAGAAAGAGGGAACAAGGAACTTCTGAGCCACATCAGATCAAAGGATGTTTGAGGCTGGGTTAGCCCTGGAGCACTTCAGAAGTGTGACGTGAGGCCCTCTGCCCGGCTCCAGCCTCAAATACTGATCCAACATTCTGGGATAAGCTTTCATATGCAAAGCAAAAATGAGAACTGGCTTTCCCAAGAAATGCCTTGTTACTTCTTATCTTTCATTAAGCTGGGACCTGAGAGCACCGAGGGAGGAAACATAGAATGATGAAGTTAAGCTGATTTTTTTGTGGAGCTGAAGCTCTTGTTAAAACTCAGATGCAGGGCTTCCCTGGTGGCGCGGTGGTTGAGCGTCCGCCTGCCGATGCAGGGGACGCGGGTTCGTGCCCCGGTCCGGGAGGATCCCACGCGTCCGCCTGCCGATGCGGGGGACGCGGGTTCGCGCCCCGGTCCGGGAGGATCCCACGTGCCGCGGAGCGGCTGGGCCCGTGAGCCGTGGCCGCTGCGCCTGCGCGTCCGGAGCCCGTGCTCCGCGACGGGAGAGGCCACGGCGGTGAGAGGCCCGCGTACCGCAAAAAAAAAGCAAAAACAAAAAAACAGAAAACTCAGATGCTTAAGTGTGGCTAGTGAATGTTTAAAATGATTATTTCAAATGGTAGCCTTGCTTCTCCCTGCTGAGCTCCTTTACTGATTATCTCACTCTGGTTTGGATTTTCTGAACAAAGAAATGAATGATAAAGAAGGAAGAAATGAAGGAGTACATGAATAAAATGCCATTGCTGGAACTTTAATGTTATGAGCTTGCAAGGCCATATTGAACAGGCAAAAAAGAAGAAGAAAGCTTTCTATTCAGTGACCGTTTGAAGCTCACCAATGTGCAATATGTTTTCATCACATTGAAGGCATCTGACAATAGAAACGTGATATGCAGTTTCTTTCTTGCTCTCTCTCTTTTTAAAATTGAATGGCTGAGGTATATCATTCTGCTGTATCGTGACCTTGACTAGAAAACACTTGGAGTATTTTAAAGCCACAACAGATGGCAGGGCTTCAGCTGAACGGAATAAAACTGAGGAGGTTTTTGGTCTCCCGATTCAACTTGTTCACAGGAAGAAGGGAAGAGATAACTATAGAAATAAATAAAAATGCATTTGTCTCAATAGAATACAGATAAATGAACAGAGCAGCAACTGTAATATTGTAGTCAAATTACATTTTAAAAATATTAATCGGGCTTCCCTGGTGGCGCAGTGGTTGCGAGTCCGCCTGCCGATGCAAGGGAACCGGGTTCGCGCCCCGGTCCGGGAGGATCCCACGTGCCGCGGAGCGGCTGGGCCCGTGAGCCGTGGCCGCTGCGCCTGCGCGTCCGAAGCCTGTGCTCCGCGACGGGAGAGGCCACAACAGAGGGAGGCCCGCGTACCGCAAAAAAAAAAAAAAAAAAAAAAAAAAATTAATCGATTGTAGGTATGTACCACGTCTTCTTTGTCCGTTCATCTGTCAGTGGGCATTTAGGTTGTTTCCACATCCTGCCTATTGTAAATAGCGCTGCAATGAACATTGGGGTGCATGTGTCCTTTTGAATTATGGTTTTCTCAGGGTATATGCCCAGTAGTGGGATTGCTGGGTCGTATGGTAGTTCTATTTTTAGTTTTTTAAGGAACCTCCATACTGTTCTCCACAGTGGCTGTATCAATTCACATTCCCACCATATTACTCAGCCATAAAAAGGAATAAAATTGGGTCATTTGCAGAGATGTGGATGGACCTAGAGTCTGTCATACAGAGTCAAGTAAGCCAGAAAGAAAGTAAGCCAGAAAGAGAAAAACAAATATCATATATTAACGCATATATGTGGAATCTAGAAAAATGGTACAGATGAACTTATTTGCAGGGCAGGAATAGAGACGTAGACATAGAGAATGGACATGTGGACACAGGGTAAGGGGAGGGTGGGACAAATTGGGACATTAGGATTGATATATATACACTACCACGTGTAAAGTAGATAGCTAGTGGGAACCTGCTATACAGCACAGGGAGGTCAGCTCGGTGCTCTGTGACGACCTGGATGGGTGGGGTGGGGGGAGGGAGGTCCAAGAGGGAGGGGATAGAGGTATACATAGAGCTGATTCACTTCATTGTACTGCAGAAACTGACACAGCATTGTAAAGTAATTATACTCTAATAAAAAAATAAAGATCCCACATGCCGCGGAGCGGCTGGGCCCGTGAGCCATGGCCACTGAGCCTGCGCGTCCGGAGCCTGTGCTCCGCAACGGGAGGGGCCACAACAGTGAGAGGCCCGCGTACTGCAAAAAAAACAAAACAAAACAAAACCATAAAAAATAAAAATATCAATTGAGAGTAAGACAAATACAGAGCTAAAACTGCACTCCTTGGATGGGACTCAAACCCAGCCACACCTCAGATTGGGACTTGAACTCATGACCCCTGATTTAGGAGGGGACTTGAACCCACAGCCTTTTGTTTATAAAATAAATTTATTTTATTATTTTTAAAATTTATTTTTGGCTCGTTGGGTCTTCACTGCTGTGCATAGGCTTTATCTAGTTGCATGAGCAGGGACTACTCTTTGTTGCAGTGCAAAGGTTCTTATTGCGGTGGCTTCTCTTGTTGCGGAGCACGGGCTCTAGGTGCGTGGGCTTTAGTAGTTGTGGCATGTGGGCTCAGTAGTTGTGGCTCGCGGGCTCTAGAGTGCAGGCTCAGTAGTTGTGGTGCACCGGCTTAGCTGCTCCACGGCATGTGGCATCTTGATGGACCAGGACTCGAGCCCATGTCCCCTGCATTGGCAGGCGGATTCTTAACCACTGCACCACCAGGGAAGTCCTATTGAAACTGCTCACCTGGTGTCAGGACTTACTGAAGCTCAGGTTCTTTTTTCTTTTTTTTGCAGTACGCGGGCCTCTCTCTGTTGTGACCCCTCCTGTTGCGGAGCACAGGCTCCGGACGCGCAGGCTCAGCGGCCACGGCTCACGGGCCCAGCCGCTCCGCGGCACGTGGGATCTTCCCGGACGGGGGCACGAATCCGTGTCCCCTGCATCGGCAGGCGGACTCTCAACCACTGCGCCAGCAGGGAAGCCCGAAGCTCAGGTTCTTTGTCTCGATGCAGAAAGAATTCAGAGCGAGGCAAAGTGATGGGCAAAGAGAGAGTTTATTAACGTAGGATGCTTGTGAGAGGTACAAGCAGGCAGGCAGGGGAGTGCAGCCCTGAGACAAAGAGGGTTACATTTTTATAGTCAAAGAGAAAGTTGGAAGGGAGAAGACCACCTTCTTCCTCATTTTGGGGTAGACATCAAGGTTTACATCGTTCGTTTCTCCTTTGACCCTATATGGTCTAACCAGGATTGTCATGGTGCTATTTAAATCATATGTATATTAGCAAAAGGATGGTGACGTAGACTAAACTATGGTAATTCATCTCATGTTTTGGTATAATGTCCCCTTTCACCTGTTTTCTTTCCCCTTTCACCTGTATTCCTGTCTTGGCCACATGCAGAAATGCTACTCTTCAAGGACAGTTAACCCCTTGACTTCATGTAACAAGATTCAGACCCCATGTCTACTGTCTTGTGTTTTAACTATCAGGGTTTGTGGCTTGAATGCACCTGGTCTTCCTTCAAAGTAGAGTAGATTGTTGCTTGGTTACTGGATTCTTTTCTTGAGTGGTCACTAGCTTACAACAGTCTCCCAAACTCCCTTAAAATTCCCTTTCTGTCTTTAATCCACTAGTGGGATTTCCAAACTATTTAATTTTCCTACTCTATCCCTATCAGAACTGGTTGCACTAGCTTCAAAGATTTATGTTTCATTCTGAGCTATTGACAAACTCATTCATAATTCATTTTCACTGAACAGCAGGCTGACTCACCCATAGTTTTGGTGATAAAAGTGCACAGGTGAAGCAAATTCGTAGACCTCATATATCTTGTTCTTCTTGAGGCACCAAAGGTCAAATACATGGCCTGTGGCATGAAGCAGCCTGCTGAGACCTTCTGCTGTGATGTTTAAGGTTAGACAACATCTTTGTCCTTCCTAAGTGTCAGAGGGAGTACTGGTGAGTCTTTTCCTGGGAAAATGGCCAACACTATTGCATATCTGGATGGATTATCAGGCTTACCTCTCTGAGTTTTTGTTTTCTCATCTATAATGTGGGGATAATAACAGTAAAACTCAGTGGAGTATTGGAGAATTAAATAATCTGCGTGAAGCACTTAGCCTGAGAAATAGCACATGTTCCTTGTCATGATTGTTTGGCTGTCCTTGCTGTATTTATCTGAGCTTTAACATCCTTGTGGTAACAAATGATGATTTTTAATTACCTTTACGCTGAAGAAAGCTGTATGTGCAACGTTTAACTCTTCAAAGTGTTCATTCCTTCAAAGATACTGTTTCATGTGACCACTGTTCTAGAGGATGCTGTGGGATGCATGAAGGAAGCTGTCTCTGACCAAGAATGCATAGGGAGGTTTCCACGGAGGGGGTAATGTCCCCACTGAGTTCTGGTGCACCAGTAGGAGCTGGAGGAGACTAGAGGAAAAAGCAGGAAGGATGGTTTGAGGCAGATGGCACATGTGGACGGACAAGGACCTAAGGACTAGAATTATGGAGTGCAGTGGATGAGCAATTTCCACGGATGGAGGGGAGGGAGAGGTGAGGGGTAGAAGGTAGTATCATACCTGTACTACAGGCTGGAAGATTATAAAGAAAGTCAGTGCAAGGGTAAGCCGTGGAGAGCTCTTGAAGGGTTTTCAGAATGTGACAAGACAGCTTGATCATGTTTGTGAGTTAGAGTGGGGGTAAGATTGAGAGGGGTGGGCAAACAGAATCATGGAAATCTGGAAATAATTACTGCAGAGAATTATGTAAGAAATGATGATTTGGGACTAGAATATACGCACGACTATATATAAAAGAGATAACCAACAAGGGCCTACTGTACAGCACAGGGAACTCTACTCAATATCTTGTAATAACTTATAGTGGAAAAGAAGCTAAAAAAGAATATATATATAATTATATATATGTAACTATATATATAACTGCATATATATATAAAACTGTATATATATAAAGAATGTATATGTAACTGTATCACTTTGCTGTACACCTGAAACTAACACAATATTGTAAATCAACTATATTTCAATAACATTTTTTAAAAATGTGAGAAGAAAGAAATGATGAGACACTGACTTAATACTCCAGAAATGGAAGTGAAGAGTCAGGGATCCAGAGGAGAGGGATGAAAGGCAGTGTCCAGGAATTTGTGACTTTTCCATGGTGTGGAATTGTGGAGAGAAACAGGCTTCTGTGCCCAAAAGATAGTAATACGACCGAGTTGACAAAAAGAGACGTGAAGCAAGTTATGGCAGGAAGTGGTTTATTTTGGATATGCTGCTTTTGAGGGGCCTAAAGGATATTCCCAAACGATTTCTATTGATCACCCTCAGAGCCAGGAGGATCTCTAAGGGTGTACGTACAAATAAGACTGTTGGTGGGTACACAGGTTTATCTAAAAATATATGTACATACTCCAATCCCCAAAAGTATTTAATTGAAATAATTTCTAAACCCAGTTGCATAGATGTATTGTCTTGAGCATTAAAAATATTAAATCTATTAGCAGCCCTGCTAACTCACTGATGCCTCTAGAAAACCAGTGACGCAGAATGGAACCGTCTTTTGCTCAGGCAACTAATTCAGACAGAATTGTTGAAAAATAGACAAACCAAACAAAATAGACGTTAAAATAGGAAAACAAGCTGGTTCTACAGAACTTAGTTGATGAAGTCTGATCATATTGGGCCCATTGCTTTAATATCAAGAATACATAGAATTACAATAAAATAATAACTCTCCCTCCCTTAAGAATAATTCTGGCATTCGAATGGAAAGTATAAGTACTCTTTAACCTGGAGGCAAAATTTCTAGCTAAACTATGGGCCAATTTCTGATTCTGGATTTGTTTAGCTAGGCAGGAATTATCTTATTTATTTCTAAAAAAAATGTACAGAAGCCATTTTGCACTTAAGATTGATTTATGTTGTATGTTTCCATAAAGTACTTTTTGACTACAGGTCAAAATAAAAAGATATTAATATCTTTTGTGAAATATGATATTCCACCTAATTTCACACACTTGTGTTACCTGTTTCCATGCCCCGTTCCCACAGTAACCCTGGCTCTTTGGCTCATGTTTACCTAAAGGACCCGAACATGTCTGACACACAGAAACGAGGGACTTTTATGGACCACAGGGTCCCTACCATCCCATGGGAGACAGGCAGTGTCTCAGCCCACGCCTCTCTTAGAGAAGAAACTTACAACTTATTTTTACTAACTCAAATATTTTTAATTATCACTCTGCTTCTCCCAACTCTTCCCTCTTCTATAATTATGACGACCCTAGTAACAAAAGAAGTAGGAGAGGATTTTGGCATTTGTTTTACTCAGGAGCCTTGCTTTTTCCATGTAAGGCCCATAGTTGATAACCTCAACAATTAGGCTATCACAAGACTTGATGGTATCCCTAGGCTATTCACCATACATCCTGGAATTACAGAGATATTTATATTCTTCATGATCCTCTCTCTGTCTCTCTGTCTCTGTCTCTGTCTCTCTCTCTCTCTCTATATATATATACATACACATATAAAGGCTCCCTCACAGGGGCCTATAATTTAACTAATGTAAAGAATAATAAAATTTGGAGGCAGTAGTCTAGCATGATTAGCTGGAAATGAACAGAAAAATAATTATTGCAATATTGGGTTATGTAAAGGATATTCCTTTTTTTAGGAGACAATGCCAGATTCTTGCTTTGGACACAGGAAAAGTCAGCCTTTTACTTGTTCATTGTAATTTGTTGGAAGATAAGGCTTTCTTAATATTTAATATTAAGGTCTCTGAAATGTTCACCTGTTTTCTTTAGTAGTTTGGTGTCTTAGCAGTTGATCAATAAATGGCCAGGTGTACACAGTATGAAGCGTTTATTTCTCACGCGTTGAGATCAGACAGGGGTAGAGCAGGCGACTCTTCTGGGTTTTGCTGGGATCTCTCACGTGTTCAGGGACTGATCTAGGCTGGCTGTAGGGTGACTGAGTCCTACAACAAGAGCTTCTCAGCCTCCAACAGGCCGGATTGGATGTGTTCTCTGGCAAAGGCAGAAGTGCAGGAGAAGGGACAAGCTATTCACCCAGGGACTGGCCAAGTGCCCTGTGCACACAACAAGGAGTAAATCATAAGTAATGGCGGGCTGGGAAGTGCTCTCAGAAGACACATTATTCTTGAGGGAAATTCGGGACCATTGGACATGATTCCTTTTTTTACATTTTATGAAGACTAAATTACATTAGCTATTATGTGTATGTGGAAGTGATTGCTTTTAAAACATATAATATATATAACTTAGAAAATGTTATTATTGCCAATTTGCCTTTATGATATAATTGATTTGTTAACTCACCGCATTTTCATCGGTAAATTTTTAAATTCTCATTTACTTATAGGAGTTTTGAACATGACCTAGTATGAAGTAGCAAAAATTACATATATCTATATGTATTAATAAAAATCACATTTTTTGTTATGCTTATTAGAACTCAGGGAAATAACAAATTTGATACTAGTACTTGTTTAAATTGACAAAAGACACTAAATCTGGCTTTAGACTGTTATGGCACTTTTCTGTCATGAAACTGCTTGTCCACTTCTTCTCCCAGAAATCAATAATCCTGAGTGATAATGTTTCTTGCAAGTCTTTTGATCTTTCTTTCTCTGTGTAAATAATGGGTAGACATTTTTACTTTAAATTATCTTGGATTTTGATTTTTTTTTATAGACACTGCTACTTTAGGGTAACACTTTTCCTTGTCAAAGTGCAATCATCTGGCAGCTCAAACAGGGATATTCTAACGAGAAGTCATCACCCTGTATGTAAATGGTTTTCAGTGTTTAAATGGGAGACAGGTGTTTGGATTATCTCCCGCTCAAAGTCTGATCCTGCTTCAAAGATAGCGCCAGGGAACACACGTCACCACTACTAAGAGGGGCTCGGTGTCTCCAGGACAGAATCACTGTTTCTCTCGTTTCCTGTAATCTCAATTTTGCCATAATAATTGATATTGAATATCATAAAGGATTCTGGCAGGAGACCGAAATAACCTTTCACTGAACATCTGATACATGGAGAGAGCGTTTGTTCATATAGATTTTATTATTATTAACACATCAAACATTAGCCAAAGTATTATTTATGCCAATATCAGAGCATTACTATAAGACCTGTTTTATTCATATGATTCATAGTCTCTTTTGATTTAAATATAAATTGAAATTACATAAAATGGCTTTATGCCAGTTAATCTAAATATAAGGATAAGATTTCCAGAGACTATGGGAATATTGTTAAACATATTACGCATTCTTTGAGAATCAGGATTACAAGTTACATTTAGGAATGTGCTATAAAGCGGAGAGGATACATCTAAATGATGGAGAGTAAGTTTAAATTCAGACTTATTAACGTATTTTTCTTTAGCTGAAATATGAAAATGAAGCGCAGTGTGAGAACATTTTTCTTTTCCTGGTTGAGGGAAATGTAGGGAAAGCGGGAGTTCTGTGCTCCTTAGACCCTGTCCTGGGAAGTCCAACGAAGCCAATTTGAAGGTTGGTAAGGCATATTTGCTGATTAGTATATGGGCTTAGAAAACCAAATTCTTAATTTGCTTTTCTATTGAAAGATGGGCAAAGGAAAACTTCTCAACAGTGTCCTAAGACTTGGGAGAAAGGCACCGGGTGGGGAGGAGCTGAGAGCTACTGGAAACTTTGCTCAAAGGTAGTTGGATTCCTCTACGTGGCACGGTGACATTTTGAAACATGACACTCTGCCCAATTAGTCTGCTTTTTAAAAAACAATTATAGTCTACTTAGGTTTTTATTTCCTAGCCAATTAAAAAAAAAAGATTATCATGTCCTTTTCAACTTTTGTTCTTACCAATTTATAATTTCTGCTTTTATTTTTTTGAATGAAGTTCATTTCTCCCTTCCTACCCTCCCCTCTTATATAAAAATAATATATGCAGGGTAGACTATCAAGGGGAAAAAAGGGAAAATAGTGTTGACCCCTGAATACTTCTAACCTGCGATTATCACTGGCTCTTAAGTTGGCATATTTCATCCCATTTTGTTTAACATTGTTGAAACTGTCCTATGAATAGATATTGTTATCATGCTTTTTCCTCATAACATTGTATCAAGAAACTTCTCATGGTATTTTCAATATGCCAAACATTATAAATCCGTGTCTATGTCTACGTAATATTCTACGTGTGGATGTGTTTTTACTTTATCTAGGGCAACTCACGTGTGATTTAAAATTTGGGACTCTGTCATTGTTTTATTTTCTTAAGTAGCTAATTGGGTGCTCTTACTTTATGCAATTTTAAGTTATTTAAAATTTGTTAAAGCAAAATTTAAGTTACCCATGCATTCCATCCTGAAGTCCCACTTCTGAAAACTTTCATTTTAGCCAAAAACATATGGCACACATGGCTTTTCTTTAAGAATATTTATCACATATTCTCAAAAAGATTCCCCTTCAAGATGTCTCTATATATGGAGTTAACTTTTGGCTATTTTATACCAATATCTTTTTACTCTCCTTAAAAATAGCCAGCCTGTAGACTGTGCCATGGAAACAAATGATTGGCTATCATTTATCTTATTCCATTGTTGAAGAAAGATTTGGAATTATGACTGGTCATCAAAAAATATTTGAGAGTCAAAACACATCCTTATGATAAATTAGGAGCTTGGTATTAGCAGATACAAACTACTATACCTACAAAAACAACTTATCCTGGGACTTCCCTAGTGGTCCAGTGGTTAAGAATCTGCTCTTCCACTGCAGGGGGCCTGGGTTCCCTGATGGGGGAACTAAGATCCCGTGTGCTGCGCGGTGCAGCCAAAAAATAGAATGAAAAACGAAACAAAACAGAAAAAAACAACTCATCTTTGTGAAATGCACAAGACAGGTTATTGACCAGCAAACTGACAAACATTTTGAAAGAGCTCTCGGTTGACTCTAAGCAAATGAACTAGTCAGGAAAATGTTCTTTCTTTAATTAAAAAGATGGCCCATATTGCGAAAACACTTAACTAATTCATGGATGTGATACGTGACACTGTGAAATCTCTAGTCGTCTGTCTAAACCTGTGCGTTGCACAGAACAAAGGCAGGGCCCTGCCTGCAGTTTTAACCTGAAGGTTGATGTGCTCCCATAGCACGATGGCAGTGAAGCCTGGCTCACAGCAGCTGGGGGAACGGGTTCTTTCCAGTTCAGCAATCGATTATTTCCCACTGGTAGTGTGGCTGTAGGAACGATCCTCACAGACCTACTAGGGACCTTGGGACTTTTCTTCTAGTGGCTGAGTTCTCCTTCTGCAATTCTGCTGGCTGGGAATTCAAGTAGGGAAGCCTCAGCAAGAGGCTAAGCCAGTCCAAGGTCGAGTGCAGAGCCTAGAACGTGTAGTATGTCCTAAATGAGTACTTGCTGAGCTAACGCTGATCCATCAACGCGTCTTTCAGAATTTCAAAAAGAGATGGCTTTTAGAAAACGAATTTCTTTTTTAAAATAAATAAATAATTAATGGCTGTGTTGGGTCTTCGTTGTGGTGCGGGCTTCTCATTGCAGTGGCTTCTCTTTATTGTGGAGCACAGGCTCTAGGTGCGCAGGCTTCAGTAGTTGTGGCACGTGGGCTCAATAGTTGTGGCGCATGGGCTTAGTTGCTCCGCAGAGTGTGGGAGCCTCCCGGACCAGGGCTTAAACCCATGTCCCCTGCATTGGCAGGCGGGTTCTTAATCACTGCGCCACCAGGGAAGTCACAGAAAATGAATTTCTTTATTGTTAAAGAGTTATATCCCTTTCCATTTCAGATGTATTCTTTAAAAAACTTGAGAGATAAAGGCAGATTGCCATGTTAATCTTTGCTAATGTCAGGGAGATGGGTTTTAAGTGTTTAAACCCACGTGAGATAGTAGGCTTTCACCTATTTCCATTTTGCTCTGCAGTGAGACAGACATGGGATGCAGCAAGGTTCTCACCCTCCTTCCAGTGGCGACTGATTACACAGAGCTGTGCTACTCAGAGTGAAGTCTGTGGACCCGGGCTGGTCCACAGTAAGATAAGTTACCAGTCTGCAGTAAGATAAGTGGGGAGATTCAGAACCAGTGAATAGAAACATTTTATAGCAACCTGACATTGTCCAAACACCCTAGCATCCGAGTGGACTCATCTCCTTGAACATGATATAGACCAAAAATATCAGTTCACCAATGTCAAAAACGATGTGACAATAAAGGCAAACAAAACTGGTCTTCTAGCACAGATGGATTAAGAAGCACTGATGCACTTAGATATGTGACCTCAACATGACCGCCTTCTACACTTCTTATGCTCTCTTTGCCTGATGGTTAAGGTGATTATTTCTGGAGATCTGAATGGCAGATTGTTAGTGACAAAGTCCGAGGTTTGCCCATATAATGTAGGATCTTGAGGGCTTTTCTTTCTCCTCGATGGGTCCGTTGTCTAGAAATTGTTATGTGACTTCAAGAAGAAAGCACCTGGTTGAATTCATTAAAACACTAATTTAATGTCAAGCAAGTGAAGAATCTTACAGCTGGTTCTCTGGGAAGAAATTTGTACATGGCCACCTGGTGCTGAGCCTTCCTCACCTCTAGGGCAAGTGCCTCAGGAAAAACCAAACCAGTCCACACTCTGGTCTTGGACTCCCAGCCTCCAGAACTGGAAGAAAATAAAATTCTAGTAGATAAGCCACCCAGTTTGTGATACTTTGTTAAGGCAGGCCCATACTGTAATACACTCAGTATGCATTAGATGTAGCCATATAGGAAGACTTCTATAATAAACTTGAATTTTGCCATCAGGCACTCTGAGATTAATTCAAACTCTTTCTGTGTTTTATTAAAAGCATTAGGGGAGAGTAATTAGTAGTAGCCTCTCATTTTATAGTAGTTATATTGATCCTATGTTGGTTTTGCATAGCTAATGTGTCACCATTCAGTCACTTATTCAACTCCTGAAAGTATGAGATCAGCATTCAGCTCTAAATCAAAAAGCTGACTTTGTTACTTACTTAAGAAAGGGAGAACTATGTTTGTTAGGCACAGTCTCTCCAAACAAGACTGCTGATCTTACACAGGGTTGTGGAGAAGCATGGAATTCTAGTATCGGCGAACCTTCAGGGTCAAGCAGCTTGGTCACTGGGATGGGGATGTCGCTGACAGGCTGAGTTTCAGAAACGCGTTCGTTGCCGTGAGGCTGCCCCCGACTGGCTGGATGTGAAAGGCGGCAGGATGGCTCTGGTTGGCTGGCTTTCAGAAGCAGGTGTGCTGATGTGAGTCATAATTGATTTGAGCAAACAAATTTAACCCAGTTCTGGTTGTTACTTTTTACCATGACTATAAAGCAGTCAGTCTCTTCCTAGGAGTGTGGAAACTGTGACTTGCGAATAGTAAGTGTCAATAAATATTTGCTGAACTAATTGACAAATGAAAGATAGGCCTTTAAACACACAAGTCTGGGTTTCAAGGGAGAGTCTGGGCTTTCCGAGTCGCCACTATAGGGTTGGGATGTAAAGCCTGATTCTGGATAAGCTCACCTTGGGAGTACACGTAGGAGAAAGAGGGTAAGTCGGAGACGTGATCCCTGGGGCATCCAGGGTTTTGCAAGGCTTTCTTCTCGATAACATGTTAGTTTACAACCTCAATAGCCTGAAAAGTCAAAAATATTAACAAAGGTATAAAATTACTTGGCATGTGGCCTAATTACTATGCCAATTTCTTGTGTTTGCTTTGAGTTCTTTGTAACCATCCTGCACTCCGGGGTACCGAGCGCAAAGAAATGAGAAAAGTGATGGTAGGGTTCAGCGACCCCTTTTGAACCCCGAGATAAAACTGAGTAAGAAAGATCCACGTTCGTTCCCACCCTCCTCTCCCCAAGTTGGCGCATAAATAGAAAATTCGTTGGAAGACAGTGTTCTTTCCAGAAAGCAGAGATTACAGAAAAAATAGTGTTAAAGCATGATCCCTGCCATCCACTGGATGCTGAAGGGCAGCTTTCAACTCCTCCTGCTCCAAAGAAGTGCTCCAAAGTATTTCTCAGGAAAACTGGGAGCAATTTAAGCCCAAGGGATTGTGCCCACTTCCTGGCCTAGGGGTGTCCCGAAGGCCCGTTCTCACGGCGCGGGGGTTCAACGCTGGTCTTTGGGGAGAACGTAGTAGGAGGAGCCTGCGTCCACACCAGCAGGTGGATGAGGGCAGATGGGGTTGCCTGGGAGTAGGCAGTGAGCTTTGGAACCGGAGGAGGCAGGGCGTGCTGTCACCACAGCAGACTGACAAAACGAAAGGAAAATCAGCCTCGGTGGGATATGCATGGAGACCAAGAACGAGGCCAAAGGGGAGGCAGTGGCCTTGCCCCCATGGCGTTACCCATCCCAGAAAGCTGTGCGATCAAATGTTTCATTGGAGAGCCAGTCATAGGCTGCTGGGACCGGCGGCCAGACAGGAGGAGGAGACTGGTGGTGGTAGGCAGCCAGGGATGAACATGAAGCAGACGCACAGCCTCCCCGTCCCCCATCACCTCGTGCAAGGGGTCACTGGGAAGACCCTCGTCCTCCGATGCTGGTACAGCCAGGCAATGCATGAAGGGGAGAGCTCCCTAGGGGTTCAGAGTTAGGTGGGAGGGGGAAGGAGAAAGTGCAAGAATGAGAGTTTTGAAAATCAGTCATTTCTTCATTTTCCGCTACCTGATTTGGATTCAAAATGTCTTCCTAAACTGAATTTACTCAAATGGGATGTACTGTTATTAGCTCTTGGGATTTAGCACAGATATAAGAGAAAATGATCTTGACAGAGACGCTAAATTGACCAAGGTAAAGAACGTTCTGGAATAACGTTAGGCTTTGTTCTTTCTCGTTGACTTTAGATCTGTGCCTGTCATAGAGCAAGAGCTCAGTGGACTTTTGTACCTCTTTGTAAATAGCCCCTCAAGTTATCCAGAGGCATTAGGATGGATCTGAGAATTAGAAACAACGTTCAGCTTGTTCTTTTAATTTTTAAAGTAGGCTTTTTTTTTTTGAGGCAGTAAAAAGCATGAATTTTACTAAATTTCGATCCTTGAATATCTTTCTTTTTAATACCCTGTGTGACAAAATGAGATGTCCATAAAGCATAAAGTAGGCTTTTGAAACTCATGCTAGAAAAACTAGATTTGGAAAAGCAAACTTCGATTTGCAAGATATGAATTCTGTTAAGAGCAGAAAGACTCTTAAGAACTAAAGAGAGGCCGTGAAGGAAGCAGGGCGTGGACTTCACACTACGCATTAAATACAGCAGAGAGCAGGGCAGAGAAGGTCCCCGTGCTGGAAGCAGGAGGAATAGGGTTTCGGACCCTGAGCTGGAGGAGCTCCGTGCTGTCCGGTACAGGGGGCCTGAATTTAGCGGAGTAGTAGCACCTGCTTGGAGAAACTGCTGAATACCTTAGGTGACCAGCACCGGGGAGTCAGGCAAATGTCTCTTTTCCTTCTGATAAGCTTGGGCTGCTGCTCGGGGGTCCTTCTAGCTGATCGCCTCATGGCTGGCTGCCTGTTGTCTTGCCTCAGTAGAAGCCTGCACGCTGTCCACAGGTTGTCTAGCACAGGTGATGCATTCCCTGCCCACGGATGTGATGAGTTGCGTCCAAATTCTCCACGTTCGCGTCCCTTTTCCCAATGCCCAGACCACAACTGCAAAATAGCCAGCGAAGACTGTAACACACAGACTGGTGGCGGTCTTGTGGGAGGAAGGCTCTCAGCACCGGTGGCTTGGTGGCGCTGGAGCGCGGAAAGCCATCTCTATTACATGTTCAATTAATTCCCGTTATAGCTTCTTATGCTCTTTCTTATCTGCCACCTCGTGTCATCTGCAGATGTCAACGATTACATTTAGGATGGATTAAACAACATGGTCCTACTGTAGAGCACAGGGAACTATATCCAACCTCCTGGGATAAACCATCATGGAAAAGAATATAGAAAAGAATGTGTGTATAACTGAGTCACTTTGCCGTACAGCAGAGATTGCACAGCATTGTAAATCAACTATACTTCAGTGAAAGAAAAAAAGAAACAAATCTTAGCAACCTTTCAAATGATCACCAAGTCACCTCTTCTGTGAAAACCCATTCTTTACTTCGCTCCCACGCCATGCTTTCTTGACTCGTGTATGAGTTTAAGCAAACAAGGGAGTTTGTTGCCTCTACCGTCCAAGACAGAGAATGCACAGGGATGGGGAAGGGCCTTTGGAATGACTGAAATCCAGGGTCCAAGTGCTGCCATAGCCCTCACTCTGCATCTTTTATTAATGCTTCACTTTAAAGCAGTATGAATTTGCCCAAGCTACTTCTCCCCATGAGGATGTAATCCAGGCTACCAGAAGAAACCATGGCTTATATTTTTCCAGCTTCATCACTGGAGAAAAATGGAATGTCTCTCCTTGATCCCAGTTCAGTTTAATGTTACGGGACGGACTCTGCACATGACCAGCCACGGGGTTATGGTTTTGGGGGGAAGTGATTGGCAGTCCCAAGGACATGAGGGGAAGCGGTACCCAAACAATCGTGATGGTTGTCCTGAAAAAACAAAACAAAACAAAACAAACCCACTCTGCAAACCAAGCCAAGATAAATTAAATACAGGGAGAAAATGGAGTAACACTGTAATGTGTTAGTTTCTGCTGTGTAACAAAGTGAATCAGCTGTATGTATACATATATCCCCATATCCCCTCCCTTTTGTGTCTCCCTCCCACCCTCCCTATCCCACCCCTCTAGGGGGTCACAAAGCACTGAGCTGATCTCCCCATGCGATGAAGCTGCTTCCTACTAGCTATTTATTTTATATTTGGTAGTGTATATATGTTAATGCTACTCTCTCACTTTGTCCCAGCTTACCCTTCCCCCTCCCCGTGTCCTCAAGTCCATTCTCTATGTCTGCGTCTTTGAGTTCTTTGTAGTGAGGTGGATGGATCTAGAGTCTGTCATACAGATTGAAGTAAGTCAGAAAGAGAAAAACAAATACTGTATCCTAACACATATATATGGAATCTAAAAAAAAAAATTGTTCTGATGAACCTAGGGGCAGGACAGGATAGATATATTCTTTTTCAGATTCTTTTCTGTTATAGGTTACTACAAAATACTCAGGATAGTTCCCTGTGCTATACAGTAGATATATTTTCTATTTTATAAGTTAATATAGGTGTTACATATCCAAACATTCAAGTTATTTATGCATCATATAAGGAACAAAAAGGCCTATTTGGTTTCATCAGAAATTAACTGCATAAGATAATAACTCAGTTATTTGAAGAATATTTCATAAAATAGCTTATGCAATGAAAACAATTAATCAACCCCCCTATATATTCAGTATCCAATTTATAATCTGTTTATAAAAAAGCAAGTTTTAATTTAAGCAATCTACTCAGTTGGTCTACATAGTAGACAATTCTGACATTTGATAGATCTAATCAAATTGGAAACATAAAAATTGTAACATATCTGTAGGGTCAAAATGCAAAATTACCATCATGAAGGCAGAATACTGGTTTCTGGTTTCCAGCGGGTTGTAAGTGGGAGGGAGTGGGGAAAAACTGGTTCATGGCTAAGGGATTTTGCTTTTGGAGTGATGGAAAAACTTTGAACTTAGGTACAGGTGGTGGTCACACAACATTGGGAGTGTACCAAATGCCACTGAAATACTTACTTTAAAATGGTTAATTTTATATTTTGTGAATTTCACCTCAATAAATTAGTTTTTCTATAAAAAAAGAAATTAACTGCATAATGGATCCATAATGAAATCAATATCGTCAGTGCCTTTGGGATATTGCTGATACTGTTTTTTAAAAAATTCAAATACGAAACTTCCCTTGACACACAGCAGAATTTTAGGTGAAATTTGTCTGTCATCAATCAGTGTGCACACAAAGAATTCAATGACTTGAAGTGAGTTTACAAAAACTATCCCATACTTCTGCAAACAACAACAACAAAATCTGTTTAGGTTCAAGCAGCAGTGAGAATAAGTTCTAGAATGGCTCCTTTTCATAGTCTTTCAGATTATGCCAAATATTTCTATAAAACAAGAAGGCAGCGGTTTGAGTGACATACAAAGCCAGTCTTGTGATCGTGTATTAACCCTTCACAATTTTCAGTTGTATTTCTCACTATCACGCCTGAGAGGAAGGACCAGCTTTGACAGCTGCGGTGGGATTTGTGATCTATTGTAAATTCAGAGCCACAGCCCAGGATCATTATCACATATAAAGTGGTCATAATTTTAGTTGAATTCTTTGTTAAACATGGTTGCCCTGAGGGCAACTCTTACAGTTAGATTTAATTTTACAATGGTCATTAAGTGACCAGATGACTCATTTACAGTTTGTAAATGCAATTAGGGGAGAAATAAAATCCTAGTATTTTAAAACTTTTCATATTAGATCCAAAGACTAAACTGTAGTTCCTGTGTGTGTGTGTGTGTGTGTGTGTGTGTGTGTGTGTGTGTTGTGTGTTTTGATAAAGAATAGCTATTCCAGGGTGGTCTAGGAGAATTTCCTTTGCCATTTAGAGAAATGAAGCTGAACTTTATAATTCACATTTGTTTGTTTTTTTCATTAGCTAGACAACAGTTTATGGTTCCTCATCATTGTATAAGACGTGGTCAAGAAAAAAAAGTCCTGTCATAGATATCAAGAAAAAAGAATCAGGGAGTCTTCCCACAAGTGGTTTTTTATACCCTCCAACTCATGCATGTCATTCTGGTGACAGCTGTGGGTGCAGAATTGAGAAAACAATAACAAAGCTTAATGAGATTTGTAAATTATTATTATAAAAAAACCCTTCAAGCACCAAGCTCAGTTTTGCAGTTGTGTAAAACTCTAGTGCAGAAGGGACTTGGTTTAGAATACATACAATTTTTCTTTCCTGCAAAGAAACAGAAAATTGAACAGATCTTTCTGCATATGAATTGTTAAAAATCTCTTATAGTTGAGTGTCTTAAGCTGAATTATGATCCCCCTAAAGATTTTCCACATCCTAATCCCTGGAACCTATAAATATATTACCTCACATGGTACAAAGGATTTAGCGGCTATGGTTAAGTTAAGGATCTAGTAATGGGGAGATTATCCTGGATTATTTGGGTGGGCCTGATGTCTCCAGTCACAAGAGTCCTTATAAGAGGGAGCAGGACAGAGCCCATTGTAGATGTGACAAAGGAAGCAGGAGATGGGAAGGATGCCAGGAAGGGGCCACAAGCTAAGAACAAAGCTGGTTTCTAGAAGCTGGAAAAGACAAGGAAAGATACATGCACCCCAATGTTCATTGCAGCACTATTTACAATAGCCAGGACAGAGCCCATTGTAGATGTGACAAAGGAAGCAGGAGATGGGAAGGATGCCAGGAAGGGGCCACAAGCTAAGAACAAAGCTGGTTTCTAGAAGCTGGAAAAGACAAGGAAAGATACATGCACCCCAATGTTCATTGCAGCACTATTTACAATAGCCAGGACAGAGCCCATTGTAGATGTGACAAAGGAAGCAGGAGATGGGAAGGATGCCAGGAAGGGGCCACAAGCTAAGAACAAATGAAAAAGAATATATATATATATATATATATATATATATATAAAACTGAATCGCTTTGCTGTACACCTGAAACTAGCACAACATTGTAAATCAACTATACTCCAAGAAAGAAAGAAAGAGAGAGAGAAAGAAAGGATGGAAGGAAGGAAGGCAGAAAGGAAGAAAGAAAGAAAGAAAGGGAAAAAGACAAGGAAATGGATTCTCCCCTGGAGGCTTCAAATGAACCAGTCCTGTGGACACGTTGATTTTAGCTCCGTAACACTTATTTTTGATTTCTGACCTCCAGAAGTGTAAGAGAATAATTTTGTTATTTTAAGTCGCTGCTTGTGGTAATTTGTTACAGTAGCAATAGGAAACTGAGTTAGTGCTGTGGCATTTACACAGAAATTTTTGCACCATTTCGTGTGCAAGAGTAAAAAACTAAGGAGCAGCACCGATTACTTTTATCCTGATCGCTTGTGTTATCACCTTAAGAACAGGCCTTCCCTTCTGAGAGCTGAATTGATGCTAAGGTGATTGTTTACTTAACTAACTAACTCATGCATTCAACAGATAGATATTGAATACCTGCTATGTGCTTGGTAAACAAAACAGACATGACTCATGCTCTCACATGGAATAGTGGGGACCACAGGAAGCCTGAAATGAATGATTTCACATTAATTTGTTATATTTTTATATAGTTGATTATACCATAAGTGTTCAAAACAGGGAAACTGATTTAGCCTGTGATATTAGGGAATGCTTCCTTGAAGAAATGTTGCTTTGTTGAGACATATGAGTAGGAGAGAGAGTCTTCTGGTTATTAAAAAATAATTCTATAACTTTTTAAAGAGATTTTAGAAGGGGTTCATGGCTTTTAAGAAATACCTGGCTGCAGTGTGGTTTGGAAGGAGAAAGAAATATAGAAATACCAGTGATGAGCTATTTAATCAGCCTAGGAACATGATAATAGTGTATTCTGATAGGACGGTGTCAGTGGGGTTGAAAATATTCAAGAGGAATTTAGGATACAGAATGAAAAGGAAGGGGAGGGGCAGGTAGAATGTGAAGAAACACTCGATACATACATGCCCAAATTAAGCAATAAAGAAACATGTTAGCACCTTGCTTGTTCTGCAACATTTCATACCTTACATATAAATAAAAATGCAAAATTTTAACCCAAATATAGACAGAAACAACCCTTTAGAAAATTCAAGTTTGTTATTACCGGAGTGTTAGGAGGAATTGTGGGGAACAGGATTGGAGACGGAGACAGAGGCCCCTTTGTGAGGCTTTGCGGGTCCTGACAAGGAGCTTGGATCCAATCTCATAGCACAGCACGCCATAGAATGGTTTATCAGCAGGAGGAGGGACTCGTGCTTTAGAACTCTCATGGCGATGAAACAGACGAGGGGGCTTCCTGTAGAGAGGGAAGAAGGCCACGCGAGAGGCGCTGGGTATGAATGAGCTTGCGGTGCTGCAGGCTTGAGGTACTCTAGGTATGCACCTTCAAGAACTTCTTCAGAGCCCATGTGGAGCTCAGAAGTGGGTCTCTCCAAAGCTTGGGCTGTGGGAGAAGGCCAAGATTTCAAGTGTTCAAGATGTGTCTGATAGCAGAGGTGGTGGGGGAATTAGATGAGAGTGAAGAGAAAACACTACAATGACTTCCAAATGTCCAAGTGCCCATCTTGGGCGGCACCGCCAGCTAAGGCAGGTAATACAGAAGGGGCAGTTGAAGTAGAAGAGCGATCACGACGGAGAATGATGGGGAAGCTGTTTATCTCGTAATGGTTAATCTTGATCTCATAATATTTTATTTAAATGGTTCATGAAGGAAATATAACATCATCAGCCATGTCTTTCCGTTTGTGGCATATGTCAGTGTGAAGATGTGATACTGTACCTTTGGAAGTAAAGCTTGATTTCAGTGTTCATTCCTGGCACCCTAACATGGTATTTTACCGTGAATTCATAGATATATTTTCAATGGCATTTCTATAATTTCTTAGTCATTTTCAGAAACTTGGCTCCAATTTGAGACTTTAAGAGTGATACCTGGAATTAGTTGTGTGTTGGAACTGGCTTGTACCATTTCACAAAGAACGGATTGATTAACTTTCAGGAATTTAGTGAGCCATTTGTTAATAACTCAGCTGTTATTAAATTATAAATTGTTTAAAATTATAACTAAGTTATATCAAAAAAAAGTAATAAATATTCAAAACCCATCTCTTTCTAATAATTTTATTACATTTTACTGTTATCCCAGCTCTGGAGGTTATTTACATCTACTGCGTCTGTATGGTGGAAAATTTATGTAATGATGTGCTACTAACCATGTCTTCTAAACTCCATTACCAGTGATATAACTCTGATAGCTGGAAACTAGTCATGATAGGAGTATTTACATCATGGAAATCAGCAAACGCTACAGATCAGGGCTTGACTGATTGTTTTGTTCATTGGTAAAATTAAGAAAACAATAGAAGATTAATAATGCACATTAAACTCTAAAAGTGTGCATGTCTGTAGCCATTGTGTTGCAAAAAGCAACAACAACAAAAAAAGGGGAAATATTCTGCCAGTATTTGAAAATTATTATCCTATTCAGCAAAGAATTTGCTCATATTATAATAGAATGAATGAAACTCCAACACAGATCTTTGTTTCACTTTCGTCCTAATTATTAATGTAAATGAAAATATCAACCAACATTCATCTTTTTTTTTTTTTTTTTTTTTTTGCGGTGCGCGGGCCTCTCACTGTTGTGGCCTCTCCCGTTGCGGGGCACAGGCTCTCGGCAGGCGGACTCTCAACCACTGCGCCACCAGGGAAGCCCCAACATTCATCTTAAAATCGTACTTACTCATCACTTGCAACCAAAGTTTGGCTACTGATAAAAATATTTGGCAAAAATCAAAGAAAATATTCTCTGAGAATTGGTTGTCTAAATGGGATTTACATAACAGTAATGGATATTTTATTATTTGTAAGTTGTGTGATATACAACTTTATTTCAGTAAACTTTGTGATAAACTTATGCATCATGTATATAGGCAGAATTTTTTTTCTTCAGAGAGCTTGTTAAACATTTGCCAGCCTGGAAATATATCCACAGAAGATACTGAAAGTACCATTGTGCAGTTTTAAATTGGAACATAGGTCTTACTGTAAAAATTCCCAGAGTCTTAATTCTCTTTTCTATTGATTCTAATCCTTATGATAATGGCTTGAGGTTCTCCAGGAAAAGCATGACTTGGACTCATCTATCCTGGATACCATCTCAAGAAGAAAGAAGTGCTTTCTGTTGTGTAAACTTAATCTTGGACTCAGCCTGGACATACTGGGAAAAACAGAGGAAGAACGGCCAGACAGAAACATTGTAATCACCAAGACCCATGTCCCTGTAGCTGTGGCCCCTAAGCATGATGCGGTAATGCAAAATGTGGCAGAGACCAAAGGCATCGAGCAAGCCCGGTGAGCAGCTAGCATAGGGATTACCTTACGTCCTTTTAGGATTATTGGTTTACTTGGGTTTTTGACTGTATCTGGAGTCAGTTTCAGTACTTGAATTATCCCAGAGTAATATCTGTTCTGTCATTGTTTTTAAATTAATTGTTCTAGTTTCTCAAGGCGCATGCTTATTTGTTTTCTACTTTGATTTAATACAAAAATATGTAAACCCATAAATTTTCTCAGGAGCAAATTTTTTACCATGTTCCCCAATTATTGACATGTTAATTATAATCATTTTTTAAAAGTTTTTGTCTGTCTCAAAATATTTGTGGCCTCACATAAATGAAAGTTGGCTGTTGGAATAAACTATAGTAAGTAGGCTGATCATCAATATAATATTGGTAAGAACACAAATTCTTTTTCGGTGTTCCACCATTTTGTGTCAGTTTCATCTTGAGACTGGCTCTATTCTTCATCACAGCTAGTTGCTTTCTTGTTCACATGCAACAAGACAGATTGAGAGAATTTCTCCTGTAACCGTGACATATAAGTCCTTTCCTCCAGATTGGACCACTATGGTCACATGACCACTTCTGAGACAAAAGCAGACAGGAAAAGCCAGCTTTTGGTGCGCTCAGACTAATCAGAATCCATCCTAAATTTGGAAATAGATTCAGCCTTCCTCAAAACACAAATTTCTGAAGAGATAGAGGAGATACACAATAATATGGGTGGGGAGAAAGAAGAGGGAAAAAGATGCTGGCTAGGAACCCACCTTGGTCTTTTTCATCAGTTTACGCCTATTTTTTTTTTGTGTGTGTGTGGTATGCGGGCCTCTCACTGCCGCGGCCTCTCCCATTGCGGAGCGCAGGCTCCGGACGCGCAGGCCCAGCGGCCACGGCTCACGGGCCCAGACGCCCCGCGGCATGTGGGATCCTCCCAGACCGGGGCACGAACCCGCGTCCCCTGCATCGGCAGGTGGACTCCCAACCACTGCGCCACCAGGGAAGCCCAGTTTATGCCTATTATGTTGCTTTATGTGGGTTTTAAATTTGTTATTATTGCTATATGAATGCCTTTTTTATTAAAGATAGATACAGAGCTGAAATATATGCTTAATTATTTTTAATTTATTTAATTTTAATTATTTTTTGATTTTTTTAATCCAAAGTTTAAATTTTATACAGCTAGATCTATCAATTGGAATTTCTTCTATTTCATCAATTTGTAGAATTTTTTTTTCATTGATAGATATTTTCCTTATGGATGGTTCCCATAAAAATTATTTTGGTGTGTTATATGTAATGAAGCTCACATTTATTTTGTTTTCCAAATTGTTAATCTGTTTTCTGGTTTCATCTACTGAGTAGTCCTTCGTTTAGCCACTGGATTTTTTAAATGAGAAGAGGGAGGTATTTAAAAATTTTTGTGTTCAGTGAGGCTGTAACAAAATAATTTGTGATCTGTCATGAAAGATAGTTCAGAATATTGGTGTTCAAAGTTGATTTTCCAGCTTTATCTGTTAAAAACCAAAAATGTGTAGATCACCTAATGCGTGCCCTGTGATTTCTGTATATTATCTTATTTAATATTTACAGCAATTTTGCGGAGCTAGTAATCTTTCTCATCTTATGGGTGAGGAAACCAACAGGTTAAATAACTTGTCCAGAGTCTTATGGCCAGGAAGTGAGGTGGTACACCTAGGATGTCAACAAACGATGCCAGGGCTGTCTGCTGGTGACACACTTAAGGGTCTTGAGGCTTCCTTACGTAAAAGTCAGCTGAGACATTTGTGAGGAGTCCACATATTAAAGCATCTTATTAAGAATACTCCTGGAAATTTTTCTTCTACCCATTTCTGCCTCATTATTTTTGTAGCTGAAAAGTTCTCATTTGGTAAACAATTGTTATTTTATTGCCATGTCTCCCCACCCTACCCCCTGTAAGGTGAGATATCCATGATGATTTTGGTCTTCAAAATACACTTGAACGGACTGAGGTTTCAATAATTCATTACTTTCCAAATCGCTGTTCAATCCAGCACTATACATGAATTTTTCCCTCCTGAAGTGGCTCAAGAGAGTTTACTCTTCATGGAAGAAAAGCATAGTAGAAATGTGGTCGTTGTAGGCATAGCTTTCACTTTGCTTCTGGGATAGGTACATCCCATTCTTAGGTGCTTAGGTGAATCTAAGCATCTATAACATGATATTCTAAGAAAATAATAAATTCACTTTTGATATTCCTCTCTGTCTCTTTCAGTGCAAATATCTGGTATATTCAAATGATATAAGCGACCGTTAAGCTTTTTTATAAGTCAATTGCCTACTGATTCCAAGACAAGGGTCACTGATATATGATGCCATTCCTGGAATCCTAAAAGGCAGGAATTCCATGAAATCGATTTTAGGAGTTAACGTAAAGAAAAATTCTCTTTATTAAAGGATTACAATGCTTTTGTCTATCAAATAATAAATAAAACACACAGAATTGACTGCATTACTAATTTTGCTTTGTCTTCAGGGAAAGTTCAGAGCTAAATGTCAGGCTAGCTCAGAGTTACTGCATTCGATTTCGTGGTTACCGTGTTTATTTCTACCTATATATAATGGCCTGGAGTTTTATATGGATACTTTTTAACAGCCTTATAATAAATATACCCTTTCTTATAAGCCAACTCAAATCCAATTTAAGAATCAGGAAAAAAAAGATGTAAGTTAAACATTATCAGATAGATTCTTTTTCCAAATGTTGGGATTTACTAGACTACCGAAAAGCCAACTTTTCAGATTCTGCCTTCTAATTGGTTTGCTTTGCAACAGAATGAAAAACTCTCTGGATGAATGCCAGAGAAATTCAATTAGCTAACATCAGTTTCAACAAGATATTGAAGCAGCTCAGACTATTCAAATGTCGGAGTGGAGAATAACTTCAACCACCTGCTTAGAAGAGAGAATGGATCTGTAGCAGAGTTTTAAAACCTCTTTTATCTCATCTCACTCCCACCAAACAAAGAAACTAAAAACTAAACCAAAATCAATTAAGCAAACCACGTATGAAACACCCAGAATCCCATCTTTCTCATCGGGACCTTGCTGTGGTCCATGGCAGTGGTGTACAGCCCTCCATCCGGACCTTCTCAACTGCTGCAACATTCCAGCCACTTCTCCCTGTCCACGTGCCTACACCACTAAGGGATGCAAAACAAACAAACAAAAACAAAAACAACCATCTAAACTTAAGAATACTAAACTACTTCCCCACCAGGTACTCATGATTCTGACTTAGAGCACAGGGCGCCATCACCTAAGTGATAATTAACACCTTATCTTGAAAATAGACTCAGCACATAAGGACTTCATAGCCTGATGGAAATGATTGATATAAGTACATTTGGAGATATTTGACACACACAAGCGTAATAACTTTTGATGGATTTGTGACAACAAATGTATCACAACTGTTTTATAATTCATTCCTCAATTGAGGTTTGTCATCTTGGCTTAGAAATGTGCATCTTTGCTTAGGAACACGTAATCAAACAAACAAACAAACATCTGTGCATATGGATCTATAATAGAAACCATTGCGTCTCCTAGCCCTGTAGAAAACATATCATGAGTTTCAAAGCATCTCTTTAAGTAACTGACTTTGAGGGTTTCTAACTGGAGAATTTGATGTCTTGACATACCTTTTCCAGAAACAAGAGGTGCCTTCTTGGTTTTCAGTTTGGAGTTTCTGCAGTCTGTCAGCTACCTTTATGGAAGAGGGGAGCTATATTTGGAAAGGAGTCAGCAAACCTCAGATTGTACTTGTTTTCCCTGCCAAAACCACAGAGTTCTGCTGAAGCCTTGACAGCTGTGCCTTGTCACGGAGAAAAATCTTCAGCAGGAAAACAAAGGAACCTTTATCCCTGTCATATATTCTGCTCTAGCAGTGGGCATGATCTGTCCATCA
>NC_041220.1:3783004-3804669 GCF_002837175.3 Physeter macrocephalus
CCCCTGCATCGGCAGGCGGACGCGCAACCACCGCGCCACCAGGGAAGCCCCAGTGTGTACATAATTTTAAATAACTCTACCAAGTTTTTTTCTTCCTATTTGGCTTTTAAAAAATCATAAAAATGTTTTGGTTGGGGGAAAAGAGAAGATAATTATAGATAGATCATTTTCCAGTATGTCAGGGGGCAGAGTTACAAAAAAGTAGTTTTTCAGTTTTTATGGGAGCTTATCCCTATAGATGACACATGGAATTTAGGCATTTTCATCATTTCCATAGTCAGTTAAAATAAAAACTCTACTGTTACGCTATTACACCTTCAGTTTAAAGTCTAGAATTACTTTCACGATTGTTCATGACTCTGTGCTTCAAAGGCAGGAATTTGTATTTTGGCAAAATGGTTTCCTAAAAAGTCTGACTATAATTCAAACTCTTTCTCTCAAAATGGTGTTAGGGAGAATAAATATGAGCATTTTGGAATATTAGAAATCAGTGGGCTCCTGAAATAAAAAGTTGATTTACACAGATTTTTGGAAATGCATCCAGAAATCAGAATGCATGTTAATAATTTTAGGTAAGAAAAGACACTCTCTTTGGACCCAAGCGCTGGAACACCCATCACAGTTTCTCACGTGGACACAGTTTAAGTGCAGCTGGGATGGTTTCCTCCAGAGCCTCAGGGTGCCAGTCATAGTACATCATGCTCTTTTTCTAAAACTAAATAAATCTAACTTCAAATGATAGGAGATGCAAGCTCAGTTCTTCCTTTATCTGCAACCTAATCATGGGACAATTACTAGAGGTCTTACTTAGAGTCGTACAGAAGAGGAGGTCCCTCTGTGCTTTAGACATGGGTAGTGATGTCCAAGCGGCCACGATTCACTGAAAATGAGAGGCCTGCCATGCTGGGGGCTGGGTGGGCACATCTGTCGGGGCTAAGCGTGCGGGAGCCTCTGCCCAGCCTTCTCTGGGTCCCTCAGTTGATCACATGCTATTTCTTTTCTCTCTGAGTACTTGTGCCCCTGAGGACCCCAAGTGGGAATGAAACGATGTTTTTCCCTTTTGGGGAACCCACAGTCTTCTCTCATTCTCCCAGCTGTGAAAAGTCCCTTGCTCTCATCTCTTTTTGTCTTTCTCCTTTCTACCTCAGAACTACTGAGCTAGTAATCTCCTCATTGGGGTTACCCTTTGAAAACAAAAAACAAACCAACAAAACTAAGGAAACCCCCTCCCCTCATCAGGGTTATTCTACTTTTCAACCTATAATATAAGCGAATAGGAAAGGGTACATTAAGGAGAGACTGCTTTTCCAGGAAAAAGGGAAGGGGGGAAAACACAAGAGAAAAACAGCAATTCATACCCACAGAATTATCTTTCTAGTTATGTGAGTTTGGGCAAGTTATTTAAACTCTCTGTACGTAGGTTTTCTCATCTATAAAATGGGATAATAAGTATACCTACGACGAAGATGAATGTTTGTACTACACTCAGAACCATACCTGACACGTCACGTAGCTATTATTAATATTCTTGTTCTTATTTTTGAGACAGTATAGCAGAGTGCAGGAGAGAACTGCACTCTGCCTGGCTTTATACCTGTGAGCCATCTGCATTTGGGCAAATTTACCTGTCAGAGTGTCGGTTTCTTTGTCTGTAAAATGATGGGGATGGTAAACAAGCAAGCTCAGAGATTTGGGGGAGTGAAAGTGCTTGGGAAGGTGCCTGTGCAAAGAATTTAAAAAATCTCTTGATAAAAATGTACCTCCTGGCATACCAGTCTTAGACCAAATACGTGTATCATATATCACAATCCAGTGGGTGGGTATGATATAATCTCATGATATTATACATGTTAGTGAACACAGAAAAATCAATTAATTTTTTTTTTGGCTGTGCCTCTGTTCTGTGTCTTCTCATTTGGGGATCAAGGCTTTCGGAGCAGACCCCATGTAGAACATGCTCATTCATGTGGCAGAAGTAAAGAATAAGAGAAAAGGAATTAATTTTTTTTTTTTTTAAGATTCTTTTGATGTGGACCATTTTTAAAGTCTTTATTACTTTGTTACAATATTGCTTCTTTTTTATGGTTTGGTTTTTTGGCCCTGAAGCATGTGGGATCCTAGCTCCCCAACCAGGGATCGAATCTGCACCCCCTGCATTGGAAGGTGAATTCTTAACCACTGGACCACCAGGGAATTCCCAATCAATTTGTTTTAAATATCTTCTGAACTTGATAAAATGAGTTACAGAGCAAAAATTTAAAAAATTTTTTGAATTGTTCTGAGCTTTTGACCCCTTGTATTGATTGAAAACACCACTAACAGCAGCAATAAATCTAAGGTCTAGGTAGTTCAGAGTTGTGGATATAGGTGAACAAATTCTGGGGATAAATGATTAACTTTTTTTTTTTTTTTTTTGCGGTACGCGGGCCTCCCTCTGTTGTGGCCTCTCCGGTTGCGGAGCACAGGCTCCGGACGCGCAGGCCCAGCGGCCACGGCTCACGGGCCCAGCCGCTCCGCGGCACGTGGGATCCTCCCGGACCGGGGCACGAACCCGCGTCCCATGCATCGGCAGGCGGACTCTCAACAACTGCACCACCAGGGAAGCCCAAATGATCGACTTTTAATAAAGGATGTGTCTAATTGAGTGAAGTCAGACTTCGAGTGATATTTTTTCCAGAACAAGTATTGGATATTATACCACTGAAAATGTTAACTTTTATTGTAGCTATAAAATATATTTTGGAATTTTCATACAGTAGAGAGTTTGAAGATTTTAAACATCATTTTTTGCTCTCATCCCTTTTCATCACCAAGAATAACTCATAATAAATATAAGAAAACAACAAAATATGAAGAATAATTGGTCTCTGGATTTTACATAAATCTTTAGAAAACAATTAAGCTTCCTAAAAATGAGCCATGGTTTCAAATACATCAGGAATAATGTGAAAATACAGCAAAATCTGAAGTGTCTGAAATGTCTACTGTTACTCTAGTCATTTTTGATATCCCATATGGTTACATCAAATGTCTTCAATAAAGTATCTCTGAACCATCAAAGCCAATTTGGCTCATGTGGTAGAGAGAATAAATTCAATTATATACTTAGCTGTAGAGCACATACTGGAAAACAGAAGAAAAGCATTGCCCTAGCAGCAGTTACAAAAATGGAATCAGGTTGCTTGTATGATTTCCGAGGAGTAATTCTGAATTGTTTAGGACAGTTTTCACATAAAAATAGGTTATCTACACACGAGTAAGATTAACATACGGCATTAAATAAGGGTAATATATGCACAGGAAAAATCTTGGGAATTTTTTTCCTCCTAACAATTTAAGGTAATACTCTCTGTGTGTGTATGAAAAGAGATTGCTAACTTAGCAACTCAGCGTACCTGACTTTTTAAAAAAGAATGAAATATTGCCACTTGTAGCAACATGGATGGACCTAGAGATTATCATACCAAGTGAAGTAAGTCAGACAGAAAGACAAATATTATATGATATCACTTATACGTGGAATCTTAAAAAAATGATACAAATGAATTAATTTACAAAACAGAAACAGATTCACAGACAGAAAACAAACTTACAGTTACCAATGGGGAAAGGAGGGGAGGGATAAGTAAGAGTTTAGGATTAACAGACACACACTACTGTATATAAAATAGATAAACAACAAGGACCTACTGTAGAGCACAAAGAACTATATTCAATATCTTGTAAAAACTTATAATGGAAAAGAATGTGAGAAAGCTTATATATATGTATAACTGAATCACTTTGCCGTACACCTGAAACTAACACACACACATGCACAAAAGGTACCTGACTTTTATACTTTTTAAAGTTATACTTGACATAACTTTTAAATTCAGTGTTTTTTTATACTTTGAGTAATTTTTTTTTTAAACATCTTTATTGGAGTATAACTGTTTTACAATAGTGTGTTAGTTTCTCCTTTACAACAAAGTGAATCAGTTATACATATACATATGTTCCCATATCTCTTCCCTCTTGCGTCTCCCTCCCTCCCACCCTCCCTATCCCACCCCTCTCATGGTCACAAAGCACAGAGGTGATCTCCCTGTGCTATGCGGCAGCTTCCCACTAGCTATCTAATTTACATTTGGTAGTGCATATATGGGGTCAGGTTTTTAAATTTAGATATAAGAAAGTTCAATATTCTATAAATAAGAATATCTTAAGTACTCATGAACAGGTCTATCCACCTCATTACAAATAACTCAGTTTCATTTCTTTTTATGGCTGAGTAATATTCCATTGTATATACGTGCCACATCTTCTTTATCCATTCATCTGTTGATGGACAGTTAGGTTGCTTCCATGTCCTGGCTATTGTAAATAGAGCTGCAATGAACATTTTGGTACATGACTCTTTTTGAATTATGGTTTTCTCAGGGTATATGCCCAGTGTATACTTTGAGTAATTTTGTACTACTTAATAGGCTGACACACGTGGTGAATTGAAAAAAATGATCACAATTTAAAAACAATAAAATAAGGCAAGATTAAAAATACTGTTGATAATAATTGCTTTTTAAACATCAGTTAGAGGGATTATACTGCTTTTAATCTTTCAAACAAAATACCTGCTTCTGCTTGATGAGCCATAACCAGAGTCGAAAGATCTTCCAATGGCACGTTTTCACTAGTAAACTCTTTCCACAATGATGGCGCATGCAATGAGAAAACCTCAGTGGTGTAGCAGATAAGTCTTTCGTTCGCCACCAGTTTATGCATCTGGATCTGCTACAGTGTTTTGCTCCCTGGGTCAGCGGGGGTCACTTTGCTGCATGTGTTCTTCTTCCTCCGTTGGCCAGCAGGTGGATATCCTGTGCTCTCCTTGTGAAGACAGCAGAGATGCAAAAAGGAGTGCCTCCCTGGACAAGCTCATATCACACTCTTGCTTGTTTGACCAACACAAGTCCCAGGGTCAAGACCAAAGTCAAGGGCTGAGAATAAAACATTTACCCTCCTCTCCCCAAAATGAGGCCATCACAGGGGGTTGGACGCAGAGAGGGGTGAAGTCTTGTGGCCAATTATTCAATCTGCCACGTGTAGTTATTGCTACAAAGTTAGAAAAGCTAACTTAGAAGGACATCATTTATGGAAGAAATTGAAGGAGTCAAATTTTGGATACAATGGATGGACGCTTCCGGTTCTAGGCTATATGACAGACAATGACTATAGTACATCACACCTGGAGCCCTGAATGGTTTTCGACCTGGAAGGTAATAGTAAAGTGCTTTGTAAGCAAAACTAATGGATTTGGCTCTGGAAAGCATTCTTCATGTTCTGTGATGCATTTTGAAATTATTGAAAAACACGCCTAGTAACTAGCCATTGGTTACTTTCACTAATGAGTAAGTAGATATTTTCTTTATAGTCCAGTCTGCTTAGTATATTCTAGTCTTGAAATTATTAATATTTTCTATTCTGAAGTGACAACTTTTAGGCTATTCAAGGGAATTCCTCGTGTGTGTGTGTGTGTGTGTGTGTATACACCCTGTTTTATTCTCTCCCCAAACTTCATGCACATCTTTTCTCTTAATGGCCAGCATACTCTAGCAGGAAAAGGATCTCATATCATTGTCTATTTTTGATGTTTTATTGGTCAGCCTGAAAATACTAATGCTCAGGGGCACAATCTAGTTTCATTCACATTTTTCACAATTGCCTTTAATGTTGAATAAAGATGAGGAGGCAATGTCAACGGTTCTCTATGATTAATGGAATGTGGTCATTGGATTAAGGAACAGACTTTTTAGTTTCAGTAGCTAGACTCTTTACGGCTGCATTCATAGCTGCTACTCTGTTAGTACTGATCACAACATATTTTTTCTTTTTCTATTCTACATTTTGGTGCACAAAGAAATCATTAACTAAAGTAAAAAGTATCTCTTCTACTGTGTCATGAATTTTCGGCAACAGAAAAAAAAAGCCAGCAAATTTTCTCATAAATTCCTGCTGTGTGTGTGAAGAGATGGTTGAAGCTCTGCCCATCCGTGGCTTTATCCAACTCTAAGGTGGAATCTCTCTGACATGCATTGGAAGCAGTACTTGGTTTTTCGAATTACATGCTCTTGTCATCCGGTGCCATTCGACGAAGGAATTCTGCCAATAACTCGCTGATATTTAACTAATAGAGATCGTTAGTGAAGTACTTATAATTTTTTTCTTGGTAAAACACGTTCCTGACTGTGTGCATGTGTGTACATTTAAAGTGGAAGGAAGGCACATGAAGGTGATGCTACACAGTCTTAATTAATTTATTAATTTAATTCCATTTAAATGATTAACTTAAACATAGCACTTTTAATTTTTATTCATTTATTGGAACTTTAAAAAAAGTTGACTGAAAGATTCTTTAAATTCTGTAATGCTCTACAATTTTCAAAAGTTTTACACAGATGATTTCACATAATCCCGTAGTAACCCTTTTTCTCCCTCTCCCCCTGTATTGCCCCTCCCTCCTTCCCTCTCCCCACTGGTAACCACTAGTTTGTTCTCTACATCTGTGAGTCTGCATATAGCACTTTTTAAATGCCAGGCAGTATCTTCAGTGCTTTGAAAACATTAACTCATTTAATCATCATAATACCACGATGAGGTTTATACTTTTATTATTCCTGTTTTTGCAGGTAAAGAGACAGAACCATGGACAGCCCCCCACAAACTTGCTTTTACACAGAGGAGCTAGGATTCAACACAGGCAGTTTGGCTTTGGGTTGTCTATATAAACACATTTCTTTGTTACAAAACCATTGTATTCTAAGTCTTTCAATTTCCAGTGTCTTTGTGCACTGAATTGTTCTCATGAAGACAAGATGAGAAGAGAAACTACCACCTAAGAGCAACCAGTTAGAACGTATTGCTGAAGCAGTAGGGGAGCAGAAAGCAGTGAAAGCAGATCGGAAAACAATAAGCCTACAGCGATATTATTTGACTGCTCTGGAGTTGGACAGTACGACGCTTGGCAATTTGGAAAATGGAATAGGAGACTATTTGGTGAAATCAAGTGTCTATTTAAACTTGTTGGTAGTGAAATTTTAAAAGAAAGTTAAATATGTGAATACACGTTTGTTATAATTAAAAGGAAAAGTAGGTAATCACAGTTCAAAAGGCTACTTTATTAATGAGAGTTTATAACAGCAGGCGTATATTTTTTTTAAATGCAAAGGACACAAGGGGTGATCCTGTAGTTTTAATATGTATCTGTAGCTACTTTTTATTTGTTTTTGGATAATTTCATTTAAGGAACTGAATGCTAACTCTCCTTCGTCAATATTACCTTTCTTATGTGTGTTTCAACTCACACACCAATGAGATCTGACAGGACGCCCTTAAGTTACCTACTAGCTATCATATATAACATGATATAATGTTTCAGATGAACATAAATAATTTGTTCAAACTGTGTATTTCTATTTCAAACTATGCCTTTAACATGACATAGTTAAATACTTAATAAAGTGGGAAATTCTAAAGATATGAGAATGTGTTGGGTTTGTGTGTGTGTGTATGTGTGGGTGTGTGATGGCTTGTGAGATCATGCTCACTGTTTCAGTGTAATTTCCTCCAAGCGTAGAAAGTAAGTAAAAATTAAGATCCTGTTTACGCTTCTCCTGGAAGTTTCATATTTTTGGTTTCATATACGTTATTTTAGCTAAAGCCATGAGTGACCCAGAGGAAAGAAAAAAAACATCTTTGATAATGTACATATTTGTATTTTAGATCAGGAATTCCAACTCAGACACCAAAGCTCATACAGGAAAGCATACGGTCTGTCTTAAACTAAAGTAGCATTTCATACAGGATAAGGAGGCTGAAACTGATTGGGAATTTCATTTCACTTCTGTGATGACAAGGGTCTCTTGTTCATCACCAGGGCTAGAAGAATGTCTGGCACACAGTAGAGTTTCCAAAAATGAATGAATGAATGAGGACTGAAAGATACAGGCTAGAAGGGCTTTGCAAATTGAAAGGCATTTTTTATCATCACCCAAACTGTTTGTAAAGTTTGCTTATTATAAACAAAAAAAAATGTTAAGGATTTCTGGGCTTTATCATGTCACTCTGCAAAGTAGTTTCTTTTTTTTTTTTTTTCCTCAAGAAAATGTAGCTCTTCTGGTTGAAGACTGCAGCAAACTCCAGGGGCTACGTAGATTTCCCAATCCCTTAATTCCCTTCACAGAGTTAGGTTTTGCTAAATTAGCTATTAGTCAAGAGCAAAGAGAAAAGTTCTCAGAAAGATGGAATTCTACAGTCAAGTGCAGCAAAAGAATAAATGGAAATAGAAGTGCGTAAGCTGTAAGTTCCTCGGGGGGGTTGAAACTTGCCTACCAGCTCATTATGGGGGACTCAGACAAAGCACGAATAGCTCTGATCAGAAAAGGACACTTTGTTTTAGGACACTAAAAAAGTGAAAACAAGTAAATTCGAAGAAAGAATTTAGCAAAAACCTTCATTGAACATATATTCTCTTTTTATCTTATTTTTTAATCCAAGCATAGTTGACTTACAGTGTTGTGTTAGTTTCAGGTGTTCAGCAAGGTGATTCAGTTATACATATATATATATGTATATATATATACACACATCTAGTATATTTCAGATTCTTTTCCCTTACAGGTTATTACAAAATATTGAGTATAGTTTTCTGTTCTATACAGTAAGCCCTTGTTGGTTATCTATTTTAAATATAGTATTGTGTATATGTTAATCCCAAACTCCTAATTTATGCCTCCCCCGTCCCCTTTGGTAACCATAAGTTTGTTTTCTCTGTCTGTGGGTCTATTTCTGTTTTGTATGTAAGTTCATTTGTATTTTTTTTTTTTTAGATTCCACATGTAAGTGATATCATATGTACAGTGTTGTGTTAGTTTCAGGTGTTCAGCAAGGTGATTCAGTTATACATATATATATATATATATATATACACTATTTTTTAATCCAAGCATAGTTGACTTACAGTGTTGTGTTAGTTTCAGGTGTTCAGCAAGGTGATTCAGTTATACATATATATATATGTATATATATATACACACTTTTTATCTTATTTTTTAATCCAAGCATAGTTGACTTACAGTGTTGTGTTAGTTTCAGGTGTTCAGCAAGGTGATTCAGTTATACATATATATATATATATATATATACACATCTAGTATATTTCAGATTCTTTTCCCTTACAGGTTATTACAAAATATTGAGTATAGTTTTCTGTTCTATACAGTAAGCCCTTGTTGGTTATCTATTTTAAATATAGTATTGTGTATATGTTAATCCCAAACTCCTAATTTATGCCTCCCCCGTCCCCTTTGGTAACCATAAGTTTGTTTTCTCTGTCTGTGGGTCTATTTCTGTTTTGTATGTAAGTTCATTTGTATTTTTTTTTTTTTAGATTCCACATGTAAGTGATATCATATGTTTGTCTTTCTCTGACTTACTTCACTTAATATGATAATCTCTAGGTCCATCCATGTTACTACAAATGGCATGATTTCATTCTTTTTTATGGCTAATATTCCATTGTATATATGTACCACATCTTCTTTATCCATCCATCTGTGGATGGACACTTAGGTTGTTTCCATGTCTTGGCTGTGGTGAATAGTGCTGACATGAACACAGAAGTGCCTGTATCTTTTCGAATTACAGCTTTGTCTGGATATATGCCCAGGAGTGGCATTGCAGGAACATATAGCAACTCTTCTTTCAGTTTTTTAAGGAACCTCCATACTGTTCTGCATAGTGGCTGCACCAGTCTACATTCCCACCAACATATATTCTCCCTAAAACAATGATAAAACAGATTTCATCCGCAGGTCCTTGCTGACAAATGCCTACAGAGTTTTCCTTCTGTTGGAGACAGTTGATGCAATCTGGTAATCTGTGCTATGGATTAATAGGCTTTTGGGTTTATCATCTTTGTTCATGCGGTCCAGGTGGAAAGAGTCTGTAGTAATGCCTAGAAGGTAATTAAGGTGTCTGCACCTGAATCAGTAAGGAGAGATAAAGGAAAGCAGATTAGTTAGTTGGCTCAGAAGATAAATTTGAGAGGTGACGATGTCAGCCTTCAGGCGTATGGTGAATTATCAGGCAGGGTAATTTTTCTCTTTCTAGTACCATGTAGTAGGAGGTGGAATTGGTCAATCTTTCATCAAATGTTTATTGAGTGCTTATTTTTTGCACAGTGCTGTAGGCAACACAGAGAAATAAAGCTATCCCCAAGTGTGCAGTATCAAATACAATTTTAAAAACTTGATGATCTGCCATGTATAAGTTTATGAATGTGTATAACTTCTCCATGGTTTATTTTCAGGGAGGGAGTAGCAGCTATTCTACTTCATATTTTGACAGGAACCAGAAAATATTGTGATCTTTGGTTAAACACATGGCAGCCTAGAACAAACCACATTTTCCGTCTCTTCTGAAGCTTGATGGGGTTATGTCTCTAAGTTCTGATAAACAGACGTGAGCACAAGTGTGCCTAAAGGGAGGAGGGCGTCCTGTCCTCTCCTGCGGGCTGAATTGTAGAGCTGGCCGGAGTATCACAACATGAGGGTGTCATGGGTCCTTCATTACCCGAGCCGGTGCCTTTGTGTGAAATAGATGGCAGGCATACCTCACTGAGGAAATCTGCCTCCATTTGTGTAAACCTGTTAATAAAAATCTACCGTGGGCTTCCCTGGGGGCGCAGTGGTTGAGAGTCTGCCTGCCGATGCAGGGGACACGGGTTCGTGCCCCGGTCCGGGAGGATCCCCGCTGAGCCTGCGCGTCCGGAGCCTGTGCTCCGCAATGGGAGAGGCCACAACAGTGAGAGGCCCGCGTACTGCAAATAAAACAAACAAACAAACAAAAAAAACCCCAAAAAACTACCGTGTCTCTGATCTGAATGACACTCTTCAGAATCATGCAGTGCAGAACCTGTACAACCATACTTGGTAGACCTGCTTGATAATTACCAAACCATAACTGGTCCTGGACTGCAAACACATTTTACAAGTTTGTTTGTTTTCCACTTTTTTAGTTTTTTTGGTCATTCAAGGCCAGACCTAATCTTAGTTAACACACCTTTCTCAAGAACGAAAGCTCCCCTGCAGCAAGAAAATTATCTACTTTTCCCATGGTGTTTTCCAGTGCCTAGAACAGGGCCTGCTATAAAGAAGATGACAAAATATTTGTTTTGTTTGTTGGATGGCTTACTGAAAAAAAGGAAGGAAGAAAGAAAAGAAAGGAAGGAAGGAAGAAAAGAAAGAAAAAGAGGTTTTTCTTTCTTTTCTTCCTTATATATCCACAGGGAAAGGAAGAAATATTTTTTTATTTGCTAAGAGTTTGTGGTTCCTTGAGATTATTATATGTAAAACTACTTTCGTTAGAATTATATGAAAAATGCAGTTGTAATTGTAGCAGTAATATCCACCACACTTTGTTATTAACACTATCACTTCATTTTTTTAGAGTAATTCTTTACATGTAAGCTAATCATGTGTTTAAAATAATTTAGAAAAATATTCTGTAAGCCACGGCCTGCCTATTGATGTATGTTGACACGTCAGGCATACAAAAATGTAAATTGTGACCATTTTTTGAATGGTTGATGAAAGAATTAAAGTTCTTTTTGTCAACCATTTAGCATTTACTACACTTCTGTAAGTGTAACGCTATGTGGGCTCTGTGTAAAGCATGGAGAGAATGTGTGATGTGTGATGTGTGATTGCCAACCTCATTGATTCTTTTTAAAAATTTTTTATTAGAGGGCTTCCCTGGTGGTGCAGTGGTTGAGGGTCCGCCTGCCGATGCAGGGGACGCGGGTTCGTGCCCCGGTCCGGGAGGATCCCACGTGGCGCGGAGCGGCTGGGCCCGTGAGCCGTGGCCGCTGCGCCTGCGCGTCCGGAGCCTGTGCTCCGCAACGGGAGAGGCCGCAACGGTGAGAGGCCCGCGTACCGCAAAAAAAAAAAAAAAAAAAAAAAAAAAAAATCTACAAACAATAAACGCTGGAGAGGGTGCTATAGAGTAGGTCCTTGTTGTTTACCTATTTTTTATATAGTAGTGTGTATCTGTTAATTCCTAACTCCTAATTTATCACTTCCTATCCCAATGTTCATTGCGGCACTATTTACAATAGCCGAGACATGGAAGCAACTTAAATGTCCATCGACAGATGAATGGATAAGGAAGATGTGGTATCTGTATATAATGGAATATTACTCAGCCATAAAAAAGAATGAAATAATGCCATTTGCAGCACCATGGATGGACCTAGAAATTATCTTACTAAATGAAATAAGTCAGACAGAGAAAGACAAATATCACGTGATATCACTTATATGTGGAATCTAATAAAAATGACACAAATGAACTTATTTACAAAACAGAAACAGACTCACAGATCTCAAAGTCATCGATTCTTTCTATAGGTTCTGAACGAATGGAGAAATCTATGAAGGAGTTAAAAATACTCATTAAAAACGCTTGTTTCATTGCTGTTAAAGCTGGATTGGAGCTTCCAGTCTCCGGAGCTTCCCTACCGGGTGCAGCGGGATTAGGAGAAAGTGTGCACATGGGTTGTCGGCACCGCTCGCCCAACTCTTTCCCAAAACTACCAGGAAGCATCTCTGATAAGCCCCTGACTCTCCCTGTGTTTGGATGTAGGTTTCTCCAGTGTTTATCTTCATCTGCTGATAACATCCTCCCTTGTTTTTCCAGCACAGTTTTGGACTTGTTTTCAAATATATTTGTCATTTCCCTGAAATCTTGGGACAGGCATGAAGTCAATGTAAGGGTCAGTTTTTCTTTACATTATTCTATAGATAAGGTCACCAGGATTTGTGTATTTTTTTCCTTTTTACCCCACACTTCTTCTACTGTAATAACCATAAAGAAAAAAATCATTTGTTTCCACAGTCTTATATATTTTTTTCTTTAGTCCTATATATTTTGAAATGTATTTTGTTCTTGCCCTTCTTCAAAATTGTTTCTGATTGTGAACTCCATGCCACCTGGAGATAAGAGGAGAGATGGTCAAAGAAAGGTGCTTGAAAGCTGTGTTTGATGTGGATGAGAGGGTGTGTTTAACCAAGTGCTTAAGTAATAAAGTCGCATCCCTACGTGCAAAGTTAAAAGTTGGCAAGGCTATTTTGAGATTCATAGGGAAGCTTTCATTTAATCCCTAGCCAGCCTTGGTAAGATTTACACAAACACATTTTTAATGTTGATGTGACTCTTACCAGGGTGTCAGATCAGTAAATTGGAGACTGGAAGAGGGCCCTGCTGGACTGAGAACTCTAGGCCATAAGGGAGAGCTTGTCCCTTTCTTTATATGGGTTTGTCCCACTGCAGACACCTCCTCAAAGCACTGATTGATAATATGGCCACTTAAAAAAAAAGCTCATGAATGTTGATATATTCTCCAAAAGGTTCTTCAACATGGGAATTTTTTAAGCAGTAGAAAATCTGGTTTATTAACAGAATATATCTAGCAGTCCAACAAGATTAGACAGATTATCCAGGGTTTTTTCTTTATTATCCAAACAGTCAGAGGTCCCCAACACCACAGGTTCAGTGATTCTAGACTATTCTAGACTATTCTGAGTTACAGGACTCAGGATATACTCAGGGTATGATTTATTAGAGCGATAGGCTACAAAGCAAAGAGGATACACACAGTATACGCTGAAGCAAACTCTTAATTTTCTTATGAAATATGCGGGAGTTGAGTGGAAAAAAAAGTAGTAAGATTAGCTGTAACCTGCAGTAAATATATATGTATACGTATTTCTGATATCACTCTCTATTAAATCTTTAAACAATTTACTCATGGGAATTCAAATGGATTCATTTCTTCTACTTTTCCCTATTTGTTGCCTGAAAGTTACTAAAATGGGACATACTATTAATCACCCACACAGTAGGGAGTAAGAGACCTAGTATGCAGTAAAGGCTCAACCCCAAGCCTGAAGTGAGACAGCTCTCTACGCTTAGAAATATCTATTTGCAAGGTCGGGCAAAGTCCAGAGGAAACCAGGCCCAAGCTTCCAGGGGTTCTTCCCCAGAGGAGTCAAACAGAACATGCTGAATTCCTCCAGCACTGAGTGGTGATAAAATGTTTTCCAGGGAAGCTGCATAGAGACTCAGGGCCCAGGATTTTTATCAGTGCTGGTCACAAGGTCACCCTCCGCTGAACACATAGCTGAATTCTAGACTGCCAGGAGAAAAGCAGGTGTCCAGCACAAACCATATTGTTTGTACAAACAGTTTAGGCTCAGCGTACCACCTTTATCTCTAGAGAATCATGGGAACACTCTTGAAACCCAAGTTCCCAGATGCCAGCCGAGGGCCGACCTTGCAAACAGACGTTTCTAAGCGTAGAGAGCTGTCTCAGCTCAGACCTGGGTTGAGTCTTTACTGCATAGGAAGTCTCTTCCTCCGCACTGTGTGGGTGATTAATAGTTTGTCCCATTTTAGTAACTTTCAAGCAACAAATAGGGAAAAGTAGAAGAGATGAATCCTTTCGAATTCCTATGAGTAAATCTTTTAAAGATTTAATAGTGTGATTTTGGAAATATGTATACATATATATTTTCTACAGGTTGCCTATAGTCTTGCTACATTTTTTTCCCACTCAAGTCCTGCACATTTCATAAGAAAATTGAGAGTTTGCTTCAGAATATACTATATTTTTTATTTTATTGACTGATGTGATTTATTAGTTGTTTTTATTATTCATTTATTTTTTGATACTTAAAGTTTTTATTTTGAGATAATGGTAGATTCAGGTGTGATTGTAAGAAATAATGCAGGGAGATCACATGTACTCTTCACCCAGTTTCCCCCGATGGTAACATCTTGCAAAACAATAGTACAATATCACAACCAGGAACCAACTGAGTACAACCCACAGAACTGATTCAGATTTCATCCATCTTACATGTATTTGTGTGTGTGTGTGTGTGTGTGTGTGTGTGTGTGTGTGTGTGTATGTGTGTGTGTGTATGTGTATGTCTCTTTTGGTTCTATGCAATTTTATCACATGTGTACATTCTCATACTACCACACCTCCATCATCAAGATAGAGAATAGTTTCATCCCTGTAATGATTTCTTATGCTGTCCTTTTAAAACCACACCTATATTCCTTCTCATCCACCTCCCCTCCACCTTCCCACTCCCAAAACCCTGGTGACCACTAATTTTTTCTGTATCTCTATAACTGTGTTATTTCAAGAATGTTGCACAAATGGAAGCATATAGTATGTAAACGTTGGGGTTGGGTTTTTTTCACTCAGTTAATTCCCTTGAGATCTTTCCAAGTTGCATGTACCAGTCGTCCACCCTTTTGATTGCTGAGTCGTATTCCATGGTGTGGATGTACCTTAGTTTATTGAACTATTTACACATGGACAGACATTTGGGTAGTTTCCGGTTTAGGGCTATTACAAACAAAGCTGCTATGAACGTTTACAAGTTTCTGCAGGAGAATAAATTTTCATTTTTCTGCAGTAAATACCCAAGAGTGCAGTTGCTGCATTTTATGGTAATTACATGCTTATTTTTATAAGAAACTACCAAACTGTTATCCAGAATTGTTGTACCATTTGACCTTCTCACCAGAAAAGTTTGAGAGATACAGTCTTTCCACATCCTCACAAGCATTTATTGTTGTTACCTTTTAAAAAATTTTAGCCATTCTGAAGTGTAGTTTTACTTCATTTTGGTTTTAATTTTAATTTCCCTGAAGTCTAATAACTTTGAACATCTTTTCATGTGTTTATTTGCTATCTCTAAATCATCTTAGGTGAAATGTCTATTGCTTATTTTCTAACTGGATTCTTTTTATTGTTGAGTTTTGAGAATTCCTTACATATTCTAGATACCAGTTCTTTTTCAGATATTTGCAAATACATTTCCCAGTCTGTAGCTTGCCTTTTGTCTTTTCATCCTCTTAAACAGAATGTTTCACAGAACAAAAGTTTTAAATTTTGGTGTCTAATTTGTCAATGTTTCCTTTTGTGGCAAATCTAAGAATGCTTAGCCCTAGGTCCTAAAGATTTCTTCCTAGATATTTTTTCCTTGAAAGTTCTATATGTTATGTATTTAAACTGACTGCCTAGAGTGATAATTTTTAGCAAAAACACCACCTAGAATGTCTTTGTGAATGGTGACACACTAGACGTGTTTTGTCACTGTATAATTGTCAAGTTTGTGTGAACACATCTTAGTTATTCTGTTCTAGGACACAGGATGCTGTTAATGCTAAGTGAGAAATAGTAAAATGGGAAAGAAATAAACTTCAATTTTTTGTTAAACTATATTTTGAATTAAATTCTATCACATTTTCTCATCTTAGCTTGTTTCTTTATTGATCTGAATAACTGAAACAATGTCAAACAAAACACAGGAAACATAGTGAAACATGTGAGTGTTCCTTATTTTATTTCTGGAAATTTAAAACTAAACATATAATATTTCAGTAGTAGAAAGATCATTTCATCTTGTAGAATTATACCTTAAAAGCATTTTGAGAGTGCTTATTCATAGATGTCTCAGGAAAAAAAAAATTCTTGTTTTCATTTTAAATAAAATACAGAATAGCTCTTGACTATGACGGTGGCTCTTCTCCAGGCTGCACTTTACCTCCCATCTTGTTCAACTTTAACAAGGTCAAGTACATCTACAAACTCAATCCCACAGAAATGTCTAATTCTGGATGTTTTTATTTTGCTTGAATTTTGCTTGACACAGAAAATCATACCATAAAATTTGGCTTTTAGCCTGCAAGAGCTTTCTTTCCATACTTGTCACATATTAGAATATGGTTTCCTTCCTGACGTCTACCCAAGGATATTTAATCTCTCTCAGAAGAAAAAACTCCCCCTTTATATTTTTTTAACTTGTTTATTTGTGGGTTTTTTATTTTTATTTTTAAATTTTATTTTATTCAAGTATAGTTGATTTACAATGTTGTGTTAGTTTCTGCTGTACAGCAAAGTGGTTAAATTATACATATATATGCATTCTTTTTCAGATTCTTTTCCATTCTGGTTTATCACAGGGTATTGAATATAGTTCCCTGTGCTATATGGTTGGACCTTATCTATTCTATATATAATTGTTTGCATCTGCTAATCCCACACCCCCTTCCCGCCCCCAGATTCCCTCTTTTTAAATTATAGAAGTTGAATTGCAGGGAAAGTTTTCCATTCCTGTGGGTCTGGAGTCAGGGAGTAGCTCCAAATACATCAAACTGGTGAAAATGACCTGATTGCCTGTAGATGGCACACTGCCACTACTTGTTCTCAGTTTTAAAACAATCCCTGGTTTTTAGTCAACAGGTAGCACAGGTGCCTGTCCTCAGATGCAAGAACCATTCAATTTTCCAATTCCTTTTTTCATTGTTTTCTTTGTGTTCTGAAGTTGCCTTGGACTTCGGCTACTTTGTTTTGACTCACATTCTTGTTAACACCCCTCGATGCTCAGACATTCTATGCCAATTGTTTGCAAACATATCACTGTTTTCACCCTAATAAATTTGATATACACGTACACACGCTCTAAAATCATTCACTGGCATTTTTGTGCTGAATCTTCCTAATAGCATCACTCACATAAATAAAATGTAAGTATACAAATAGAAAACAAGTTTATTTCATGACATTTCTCAACCAAATAGTGTTATATAAGCAAGGTATTAACTTCCTTTCTACCTAAACTGCATTTTTATTCCATATATAATTTTTCTTTAACCTATCATTTATATGAAGGGGATATGAATTTGAATGTCAAAAACAATGACAGGAGGGCAATGACAGGACATACATTGACAGAGTATGTCCAATAATCTCCTCATGCGTGAATTCTCTACCAAAAAGGAAAGTGAAAGCGCTCTTTCAACGGAACCACAAGAGTTTTATGCTTTCCAGCCTTTTTAAAAGTCAACTTTATTTCACAATAACATTTGAAGAAAGAGATTAATTTTGAATTATATTTTAAGTGTTACAGGATTTTAAGGTCGAACTTAGAATTTAAATTGATTTTATGACTTAGTATGCCATTTTGAAATACAATTTTAGCTGATGTAAAATTTCAGGTTGGTTTTTTAGTGATTGTAACAAAGTCAGAATACATTAACAACAGTAATCATAAGAAAACAGTGTCATAAGAAAAAGTTTGGAAATATTACTCTCTCTAGACTTAAGGTATTCTGTGAACCCAGATATAATGGAATCATATCTAGAAAACACATTTCAGTGAAAGAGCCACCTCCTGAGATTATATCACTCACAGGAATGGGACGGAGAAACACGCTTTCCTAGGTGCTTGATGCTTTTAGTCACTGTGCCACAAAGAGATTAAACTTGGGAATGATGATAAAATGTGGTAGGAATTTTTCACCTTTAAAATGCTCTTTATCATTGTTTCCAACCCTCAGATTCTATGTGAGTCCCAGTGAGTCTCTGTATTTCTCCTCAGAACTTCTGACTATTGATTAGATTGGATGTTTCCTGGAGGAAATAATGTAATTATGTATGTGTCATGCCAGCATTCTCCTATTTTTTGTTTTTTATAAAATTTATGTGCTTGAGAAAATAACTGTCAACCACATATCTGACAAAGAACTTGTAGGGACTTCCCTGGAGGTCCAGTGGTTAAGACTCCGTGCTTCCGTTGCAGAGGGCACAGGTTCCATTGCAGAGGGCACAGGTTCGATCCCTGGTTGGGAATCTACAGACCCTGCATGCCACTCGGTGTGGCTTAAAAAAAAAAAAAAAAAAAAGAACTTGTACCTAGAATATATAAAGAACTCTGAAAACCCAGCAATAAAAATACAAACAGTTCAATCAGAAAATGGGCAACAGATATTTCACTGAAGAAGCTCTACAGATGGCATATCATCACATGAAAAAATGCTGAAAGTCATTAAACATTAGAAAAAAAAATAAACCACAATGAGATATCATTGTACCCCTATCAGAAAGGCTAAAATACAAAATAACGACAACCCCAAATACTGATGAGGAGGTAGATGAACTGAATCACCCACAGTTCGCTGGTGAAAATGTAATATGGCACAGTCACTGTGGAAAATATTTTGGCAGTTTCCTATGAAACTAAGCATGAAGTTGCTATGTGATGTAACAGTTGCACTCTTGGGTTTTCACTCTAGAGAAATGAAAACCTATGCTCAAACAAAAACCTGTCCATGGATGCTGTAGCAGTTTTATTTGTAATGGCCAAGCCTCTATCTATGGGTGAAAGGATTAACAAAGTGTGGTACATCCATACCATGGCATATTACTCAGCAATGAAAAAGAACAAACTACTGATACAGAGAACAACCTGGATGACTCACCAGAGAATTAGGCTGAGTAAGAACATAAAAGTTTAGATGCTGCATGACTCCATTTATAGAACATTCTAAAAATAAGAAAATTACAGAGATGGAAAAGAGATTGTTGCTTAGGGAGCTAGGAATGGGGGTGCGGGTGGAATTATAAAGAAGCTGCATGTGAGCCTTGTGGTGATGGATCTGTTCTGTATCTTGGATGTGGTGGTCGTCCCATGAAACTACACTTTTGATAGTACTGCATGAAAACACACACATGTGCACACAAACGTGTGCGCGCAAAACTGCCGAAGTTTGAATAAATTCTATGGATCGTATCAAGGTCAATTTCCTGGTTTTGAAATTTAACGTGGTTATGCAAGATGCTAAAATTGAAGGAAGCTGGATACAAAGGGTTCGTAGGATATTTCTGAACATTTTGGCAACTTCTTATGAATATGCAATTATTTCAAAATAAAAAGTTAAAAAAACTGATGTGCCTATTTCTACCTGGAGATCACGCCATGCTAATTAGCTTAATCTCCCAGAAGAGATTAGATTAGATTAATTCCCCTCTATTTAGAGGCTATTGTTATGATAATTATATCAAAAGAAACACTTATTAGATATGAAAGTGTTACATGCAAAAAAGTTTCATTTAAATGATTTTCTTCAGGAATCTGTACTCCTCTTAAGCCTTTTAATGTGTCAAACAGTCTATGACAATTTTCACTTAATAGTTTCTTAGGATTCTGTTTCCATGTCACATACGAGGTGTAGCCTTTAACTTTTTCTTTTCCGTTGGATCTAGATTATGTTATTTGGATCCTGCTCCTAAGAATACCTCAAAACAGTAAAAATGAAAAATGAAGAAACATGACAACTTGTGTATAGACTTTATGATCCTGGCAGAATTCTTAGTGCATTCTTTGTGGAAAGGTTAACTTTACTTCAAAATAAATTTCTCAGGTAATACCATTGGTATTGTTAGAAATTTCTGTAAAAAGTTTCTAACAAAATATAAATGGTTTACCTAAAAAAAATGTCTATTTCCCTAAGGCTGACTTTGAATCACAGTATCATGGTGACAGTAAACTTGTGGGTTTGCAAAATGATCATTTATTTTAGAAAGCATTAAACTTTGACATTTTGGCACTTATCTAGAATGAATCTCCTTTGAGACTGGTCTTCCTGAATTAAGGATATGTCTGGGCCAAATTCACCAGTTTGCAAGCAATTAAAAATCTTTGACCTGACCTATTTGCAGAACTCTCCAGGTTTTCTTGGCTTTCCTTTTATTCTTTCTGTCTTTCTTTTTTTTTTTGTTGTTGTTGTTTTTTGCGGTACGCGGGCCTCTCACTGTTGTGGCCTCTCCCCCTGCTCAGAGTAGGAGCTATTGCATGTGTGACCCCGAGGCAAGCAGTCAGAATTAGACCTGAACGGTGTTTGTTAAGCCTCCTCCTATAGCGTGTGTGGGAAGCGGGGCTGGGAGAGCTGGGCTGGGGTGTGTGGGTGTGGAGGATCAAATGGCTAAAACCTATACCCAAAATGGACAGACTATTTTTTCCATGTTGCACGTCATACCATAGATTAGGCCAGACACTGAAATTTCTTCATGTTAATTTAGAAGCACATCTATAGTTTAAAAACTTTGAACACCATGGCAAGATTACTGGGTTTAGAATCAGAAGATCTGGGTTAGAGTACTGACTTTCTAATGTTCCAGCCTTATGACCCTGAACGAGTTAATCCTGTGATCTTCAATGATCTCTTGCTTAAAGCGAGGCTTGTAATACTGTTCTAAAACGGTTTTCAGAGGATTAATAAGTTAATGTATATGTGAAAGAAGTCTTCAAAATATTAAGGTCTATTTAAATATGTTATTGCTCTTAATGGAGTTAATGTATGCAAATTTGTGTGTGTGTGTGTAAATTTGCTTCATGAAGGCTGAGAACAGGCTTCCCCCCTTTTAAACCAATATGTATCCATAACCCATCATATAGAAGGTACTTATAAATATCTTTAAAGTAATATATATAATGTATATGTATATATACATATTAAATTAATGGATGAGTACACTTCAAGAAAAAGAATGCTCAAAAGAGTTCATTGAATCTCATTTAATTAGTATCAAGATAAGAATAAGGACTGGAACTTTTAGAGCAGGAACTGAATTACAGTATCTCCTAGTGAAATTAAATACTTTTAGAAAAGATGGTAAGTGTTTTTTTTTTTTTTTTTTTTTGGTATGCGGGCCTCCCTCCGCTGTGGCCTCTCCCGTTGCGGAGCACAGGCTCCGGACGCGCAGGCCCAGC
>NC_041220.1:3805832-3807097 GCF_002837175.3 Physeter macrocephalus
GGCTCAGCGGCCATGGCTCACGGGCCCAGCCGCCCCGCGACACGTGGGATCCTCCCGGACCGGGGCACGAACCCGCGTCCCCCGCATCCGCAGGCGGACTCTCAACCACTGCGCCATCAGGGAAGCCCTCTTTCTGTCTTTCTTATCTCCCTATCCTGACAGGCTCTGGGCCGAGCCCAGACTTTCTGACCGATGACTGGTCTGTTAATAGATCAAATCTTCTTCTCCCTGCTCAGAGTAGGAGCTATTGCATGTGTGACCCCGAGGCAAGCAGTCAGAATTAGACCTGAACGGTGTTTGTTAAGCCTCCTCCTATAGCGTGTGTGGGAAGCGGGGCTGGGAGAGCTGGGCTGGGGTGTGTGGGTGTGGAGGATCAAATGGCTAAAACCTATACCCAAAATGGACAGACTATTTTTTCCATGTTGCACGTCATACCATGGATTAGGCCAGACACTGAAATTTCTTCATGTTAATTTAGAAGCACATCTATAGTTTAAAAACTTTGAACACCATGGCAAGATTACTGGGTTTAGAATCAGAAGATCTGGGTTTGAGTACTGACTTTCTAATGTTCCAGCCTTATGACCCTGAACGAGTTAATCCTGTGATCTTCAATGATCTCTTGCTTAAAGCGAGGCTTGTAATACTGTTCTAAAACGGTTTTCAGAGGATTAATAAGTTAATGTATATGTGAAAGAAGTCTTCAAAATATTAAGGTCTATTTAAATATGTTATTGCTCTTAATGGAGTTAATGTATGCAAATTTGTGTGTGTGTGTGTAAATTTGCTTCATGAAGGCTGAGAACAGGCTTCCCCCCTTTTAAACCAATATGTATCCATAACCCATCATATAGAAGGTACTTATAAATATCTTTAAAGTAATATATATAATGTATATGTATATATACATATTAAATTAATGGATGAGTACACTTCAAGAAAAAAGAATGCTCAAATCTAAAGGATTCATTGAATCTCATTTAATTAGTATCAAGATAAGAATAAGGACTGGAACTTTTAGAGCAGGAACTGAATTACAGTATCTCCTAGTGAAATTAAATACTTTTAGAAAAGATGGTAAGTGTTTTTTTTTTTTTTTTTTTTTTGCGGTACGCGGGCCTCTCACTGCTGTGGCCTCTCCCGTTGCGGAGCACAGGCTCTGGACGCGCAGGCTCAGCGGCCACGGCTCACGGGCCCAGCCGCTCCGCGGCATGTGGGATCTTCCCGGACCGGGGCACGGACCCGTGTTCCCTGCATCGGCAGGC
>NC_041220.1:3807190-3844985 GCF_002837175.3 Physeter macrocephalus
ACAGGCTCAGCGGCCATGGCTCACGGGCCCAGCCGCTCCGCGGCACGTGGGATCCTCCCGGACCGGGGCTCGAACCCGTGTCCCCTGCATCGGCAGGCGGACTCTCAACCACTGCGCCACCAGGGAAGCCTGGTAAGCGTTTTCTTAGCAGTTTCATTTTACTAGTGCAGGCATAGCTGAGCATCGATCACAACATTCTTCTGCCCATAAACCTTAAATAACTCTTACTGCTCAGAAAATAAAATCCAGTTCTTTAGCCTGGGTCTAACATTTTCAGATTTATTTTCCCATATTACTGTCTGTCTCTTTTGGATATTTCCTATATATCACCCAAATACCCCTTTCCCTCCTCTTTTGTCTCTTTGCCTGTGTCCAGGCTGGATCCTCATTTTGGAAAGCCCTTCAGTTTATTTCCATAGAATCAGATCCCACCCATCTGTCAAGTTCTGTCTTGAAGGTCACTGTCTCTGAGAAGCCTAGGCAGATATCCTCAGTTAAAGGTAACCTCTTCCTGCCTGAATATCCACTTCATGTTTGTCCTCTTGAAACCCTTGTCACTTCTGAGCCTAGATGGTACGTGTTTGACAGCAGATTTTATGAATGATTTGCCTGTGTATTGTCAAGATTGCCTACACTGTAAATACACACCAATTATGTGTTTATTGAACAAATTTAAAACAGACACATTTTAATGTCTGCTTGTATTGCATTTATAAATGTCTTGCATTTATCAGTAATTGTTATTTACAAAACGGAATATATAGGTGTCCATGATTTTGACTTACTCATCATTATTACAATTAATTGATTTTGGCAAAAGTGCAAGGTAGTTCTTTTGGGAAATGATAGCCTTGTCTACAAATGATGCTGGAAAAATTGGTTACCATAAGCAAAGAAAAAGAGAAAAAACAACAACAAAAAAGGAAATTTACATTCTTAACTCACCAATAACAAAGGTTAACATATAATGGATCACATACTTAAATGTAAGCACTATAAGTGTAAAACACATGAGAAAATCTTTGTAATCTTCAGTTATACAAAGAAATTTTAGATATGATAACATCAAAAGCATAATCTATATGAGAAAATATGATAAACTGGACTTTATCTAAATTAAAAAGTCAAGTTTTGCTCTTAAAAAGACACTGGTAAGAAAGCAGAAAAGTCAGAGAATTCAAGAAAGTATATCTTGAATATACTGATGTATCTTGAGTATATCTGGTAAAGAACTTGTATCCACAATATAAGAAAAACTCTTACAATTCAATAAGAAGAAAAACAATCCAAATAAAACATGGACACATGTTTTGAATAGGCATTTCAACATAAGGGTAGCAAATAAGCACATGAAAATATGCTCAACATTGTTAGTCATTAGAGAAAAAAAAGCCAAAATGGCATACCCATTGCACTCTCTAAAATGGCTAAAATTAAAAAGAAAATAGCAAGTGATGTCAAGAATATGGAAAAATTAGAACCCTGATATATTGTTCGTGGGAAGGTAATATAACAGAGCTACTTTGGAAAGTATTTGTATCATGTCTTAAAAATGTTAACCATACACTTGTCATGTTACCTAGCATTTCTACTTCTAGGTATTTACCTAATAAAAATGAAAACTAATATCCACACATAGACATCCCTATGAATGTTGATAGTAGCATTGCTCAAAATAGCTCTAAACTGAAAACAAACCAAATGTCCATATCCAATTGATGAGTAAACAAAATGAAGCATATCCTTACAAGGGAATATTATTTGCAATTAGAAGGAACAAATACTGTTGCATGTAACAACACCTATAAACCTCAGAAACATCCTAAGTGAAAGAATACACATGAAATGGTTCAGTATAGTATATGAAGTTTCTAGATGAGATAAAACTATAGAGACAGAAAGCAGATCAATGGTGGCCTCGTTCTGGGAATGTAGATTGCTTCCAAATGGATGTACTAGAACTTTTGGGGGAAATGGAAATGTTTCAAAGCCGAATGGGAGTGTTGTTTGTAAAACTACATCTATTTACTAAAATTTATTGACTGACACACTGATAATGGGAGAATTTTATGGCTTGTAAATTGTACTTTAGTAAAGCTGGATGGGGCTGAGATTTTATTTAGGTTTTGATATCAGGAAATGTACATATGGGAATAACATTTAAGCTAGACCTGAAAGATGAAAAGGAATTAAGAAAGACAAAGAGTATTCTAGGCAGGAAAGAGAAAGGACCTTTCAGGTGACCAATGAAAGGTCACAGTGTCCATATTTTAGTAACAGAAAGGATGCGTGATGAGGGAAGACACTGGGGAATTAAATAGAAACAGTCATATAGAGCATTCAGAAAGCACTAAATCATTACTTGTTGAGTGAATGAGTAAATGAGTGAATGATGTAAGGATTGGAAACTTCAGTGATAAGACCTCACAATCTCTCAAAACCATTATGATTTGAACTATTACCTTGTTAGAAATATGTGTTCTTCCTTCTCTTGGTTCCAAATCTGCTTTCCTATGGATAACATTCATCCATTCTGCTTCTATAATTCTGGGGCTATGGTACAGATGTACAGCCCTTCAAAGGTTTGCATAAAACTAACATGCCATTTTATATCTTCTCCAGAGCATAGTCTGTAATTCCTCTGACTGTTTTTCACCTGACTTGTTTTACAGATCCTTTACTGTTGGATTGATGGTAACTTGGATGTGTTCTCTCTCCCTGTGCAAACATGATCCTGAGAACAGAGAGCATTTTACACATAGACTTGGAGGTAGCCGTGATATAGCAGCTCCATCCCCTCCCTCTAGTTACTACCCGGTATTAATAGGTCCCAGGAGCACAGTAACTTTTTAATGACTGCAAGGTGACGTTGACTAAAATGGTGTTTAGTGTCAAACAAATTTTTTTTTCTTCCTAACATATGCTGCTGCAGCTCAATTGCTTTTTCTCTCTCACATTATTCTCATAAAATTAAATGTCAAAACCTTATATTTATTTTTGCTTTTGTTTCCATTACTCTAGGAGGTGGGTCAAAAGGGATCTTGCTGTGATTTATGTCATAGAGTGTTCTGCCTATGTTTTCCTCAAGGAGTTTTATAGTGTCTGGCATTACATTTAGGTCTTGAAGCCATTTTGAGTTTATTTTTGTGTGTGGTGTTAGGGAGTGTTCTAATTTCATTCTTTTAAACCATGAACAAGATGAAAAGACAACCCTCAGAATGGGAGAAAATATTTTCAAATGAAGCAACTGACAAAGGATTGATCTCCAAAATTTACAAGCAGCTCATGCAGCTCAATATCAAAAAAACAAACAACCCAATCCAAAAATGGGCAGAAGACCTAAATAGACATTTCTCCAAAGAAGATATACAGATTGCCAACAAACACATGAAAGGATGCTCAACATCACTAATCATTAGAGAAATGCAAATCAAAACCACAATGAGGTATCACCTCATACTGGTCAGAAAGACCATCATCAAAAAGTCTACAAACAATAAATGCTGGAGGGGGTGTGGAGAAAAGGGAACCCTCTTGCACTATTGGTGGGAATGTAAATTGATACAGCCACTATAGAGAACAGTTTGGAGGTTCCTTAAAAAACTAAAAATAGACCTACCGTATGACCCAGCAATACCACTACTGGGCATATACCCTGAGAAATCCATATTTCAAAAAGAGTCATGTACCACAATGTTCATTGCAGCTCTATTTACAGTAGTCAGGACACGGAAGCAACCTAGGTGTCCATAGACAGATGAATGGATAAGGAAAATGTGGCACATATATACAACGGAATATTAGCCATAAAAAGAAACGAAACTGAGTTATTTGTAGTGAGGTGGATGGACCTATAGTCTATCATACAGAGTGAAGTAAGTTGGAAAGAGAAAAACAAAGAGGGTACGCTAACACATATATAGGAAATCTTAAAAAAAAAATGGTTCTGAGGAACTAGGGCCAGGACAGGAATAAAGATGCAGACATAGAGAATGGACTTGAGGACACGGCGAGTGGGAAGGGTAAGCTGGGACGAAGTGATAGAGTAGCATTGACATATATACACTACCAAATGCAAAATAGATAGCTAGTGGGAAACAGATGCATAGCACAGGGAGATCAGCTTGGTGCTTTTGACCACCTAGAGGGGTGGGATAGGGAGGGTGGGAGGGAGAAGCAAGAGGGAGGGGATACAGGGATATATGTATATGTATAGCTGATTCACTTTGTTATACAGCAGAAACTAACACAACATTGTAAAGCAATTAAACTCCAATAAAGCTGTAAAAAAAAAACCACCTTATATTTATCTCCATTATTTTAAATTTTTTTACAATTTTAAAAATTGAAGTATATTTGCATACAATGTTATATATAAATTACAGGTGTACAATATAGAGATTCACAATTTTACATGTTATACTCCATGTATATGTATTATAAAATATTGGCTATATTCCCCATGTTGTACAATATTCTTTAGCTTATTTTATACCTAATAATTTGTACCCTTACCCCCTACCCCTATCTTGCCCCTTCTTCCTTCCCTCTCCCCACTGGTAACTACTAATTTGTTCTCGATTTGTGAATCTTCTCTTTGTTATGTTCATTAGTTTGTTGTTGGTGGGACTGTAAATTGGTGCAGGGATTGTGGAGAACAGTATGGAGGTTTCTCAAAAAACTAAAAATAGAATTATCGTATGACCCAGCAATTCTATTCCTTGTATCTGAAAAAAACAAAAACACTAAATCAAAAGGATATATGCACCCCCACGTTCATAGCAGCACCATTTACATTGCCAAGGTATGGAAGCAACCTAAGTGTCCATCAACAGATGAATGGATAAAGAAGATGTGGTGTATATACAATGGAATACTACTCAGCCATAAAAAGAATGAAATTTTGTCACTTGCAGCAACGTGAATAGATTTGGAGGGCATTATGCTAAGTGAAATAAGTCAGACAGAGAAAGACAAATACTGTATGATCTTACTTATATGTGGACTCCATTACTTTTTTATAAAGACCTGTTTTCTGTATCCAGACTGAAACCGTTTTGGATTCTAATTCATTCACAGACTATTTCTTGAGCATGGTCAACAAGGAGGTGAGGTGCTGGCTATCAAAGAGCTCATGTTCTAGCGGTTTTACATTACTCTAAAATATAATCAGATTATTATTTTTTTTCTAGCTTTATCCAGGCTTTTAAAAGTAAAGAGTTCAGATTAAGCGTGGCACATTTCTGGAAACTGTTCACAAAACTGACTTTAATAGATTGATAAGTACTGTGTCATTCAACTAGCACAATAATTATTCCTGAACTTTCAAATTCAGGCTGAATTCCAGATACATTATGACTTCCGTCTTTCCCTGTGCCATACCTTCACTCCCATTAAGGAGGAAATGAATTTAACGTATCTTTATGAGATAGAAGATCCTAGTTAGTACTTCTTCTTCTAGGACATCTCCCACATCCCCTGGAACCCTAATTGGCTTGAAATAGCAATAGAAGTAGTTGTAGTATGGGTAAAAGTAATGGTTAATATTTACCGATCAGTTGCTAGCTTTCATACTCAGTATCAAATGCTTAAATAAGTTATTTCACTTACTCTTTACAATAGCTAAACGACGTAGGTCCTGTGTTATCCTCATTTTACGTATGAGGAAGTAGAATCATTACAGCATTAAGCAACTTGTCTAAAACCACACAACTAATAAGGGCTGCAGCCATTCCCTGGCATCTTCACCTGTCACCTTATCCTGCCCTTCTTGAAAATCAGAACCATTGCATCTCTTGTCTAATGTGATGCCTCAACGACTGCCTGTGGGTTACCCTAGGAAGACAAAACCATTAGTAAGCGAGTCAGGAATGTTCAAAGATGGCTGCACATAGATGAATGAGGACTCTAAGGTCTATGCTCACCACTGTACCTTGCCTTTGTGCAAGTTTTGGTCTGTATGGTAACATATCCTCCTTTTTGTACTTTAGGCTAGAGGACCTGTAGTCTAAGCTCACTTTGTGTAAGTGAGATATGAGCTGAGGGCCTCTCTCCATCCAAGAGCTGAGTGACGTTAATTTCACAGCCCCCCAAGTTTCACGGCCTCATCAAGATTTTTGTGAACTTCCAGTGGACTTACACTCTCAGGGTCACCTTGTCCTGACTCTCTTCTACCCATGAGAAATTCAGCTCCCTTTTTGATTTCCCACAGAAAATTGCATGTGTTCAAAGCATTTTGAGTTGAAGAGGTTTACTGAACGTGCTTTGAGACAGTGTTTACATGTTGCAGAGAAAACCACTTGAAATGGAATGGTAGATATGATGAGGTATGGATTTCCATGAAATGAATGAAGTTTTATGGGCTCTTACTTGCCCATGTTTCTTTCAAAGATCTGTCCTAATTTGCAATTTGAAATTTGGGGTTCTTTTTTTCTTCATGAAGACCACCAGAATTGTGTGGCCAGGACAGGAATAAAGATGCAGACATAGAGAATGGACTTGAGGACACGGCGAGTGGGAAGGGTAAGCTGGGACGAAGTGATAGAGTAGCATTGACATATATACACTACCAAATGCAAAATAGATAGCTAGTGGGAAACAGATGCATAGCACAGGGAGATCAGCTTGGTGCTTTTGACCACCTAGAGGGGTGGGATAGGGAGGGTGGGAGGGAGAAGCAAGAGGGAGGGGATACAGGGATATATGTATATGTATAGCTGATTCACTTTGTTATACAGCAGAAACTAACACAACATTGTAAAGCAATTAAACTCCAATAAAGCTGTAAAAAAAAAAAAAAGCCATCAGATTGCCAACATATCTAAAGACACTGATAAAAGCCAGGTTTGACAGTGTATAAAGAAATGGATGCTGACATACACTGTTAATATGACTTTAAAGTTGCAAATCCCATTTTAAGGTCAGTTTGGCAGTAACTTAAAAACTAAAACACACATTAACTTTAACACAGCAATTATACTTCTGGGAATCTCTCTTACTGAAATACATGTACAAAGCCAAAATATAGACACACAGTGATATTTATTACCATATTATGTCTAACACTGAACAATTGAAAACAAGTCCTATAAAAACTGTCCATCAACAGATGAATGGATAAAGAAGATGTGGTGTATATACAATGGAATACTACTCAGCCATAAAAAGAATGAAATTTTGTCACTTGCAGCAACGTGAATAGATTTGGAGGGCATTATGCTAAGTGAAATAAGTCAGACAGAGAAAGACAAATACTGTATGATCTTACTTATATGTGGACTCCATTACTTTTTTATAAAGACCTGTTTTCTGTATCCAGACTGAAACCGTTTTGGATTCTAATTCATTCACAGACTATTTCTTGAGCATGGTCAACAAGGAGGTGAGGTGCTGGCTATCAAAGAGCTCATGTTCTAGCGGTTTTACATTACTCTAAAATATAATCAGATTATTATTTTTTTTCTAGCTTTATCCAGGCTTTTAAAAGTAAAGAGTTCAGATTAAGCGTGGCACATTTCTGGAAACTGTTCACAAAACTGACTTTAATAGATTGATAAGTACTGTGTCATTCAACTAGCACAATAATTATTCCTGAACTTTCAAATTCAGGCTGAATTCCAGATACATTATGACTTCCGTCTTTCCCTGTGCCATACCTTCACTCCCATTAAGGAGGAAATGAATTTAACGTATCTTTATGAGATAGAAGATCCTAGTTAGTACTTCTTCTTCTAGGACATCTCCCACATCCCCTGGAACCCTAATTGGCTTGAAATAGCAATAGAAGTAGTTGTAGTATGGGTAAAAGTAATGGTTAATATTTACCGATCAGTTGCTAGCTTTCATACTCAGTATCAAATGCTTAAATAAGTTATTTCACTTACTCTTTACAATAGCTAAACGACGTAGGTCCTGTGTTATCCTCATTTTACGTATGAGGAAGTAGAATCATTACAGCATTAAGCAACTTGTCTAAAACCACACAACTAATAAGGGCTGCAGCCATTCCCTGGCATCTTCACCTGTCACCTTATCCTGCCCTTCTTGAAAATCAGAACCATTGCATCTCTTGTCTAATGTGATGCCTCAACGACTGCCTGTGGGTTACCCTAGGAAGACAAAACCATTAGTAAGCGAGTCAGGAATGTTCAAAGATGGCTGCACATAGATGAATGAGGACTCTAAGGTCTATGCTCACCACTGTACCTTGCCTTTGTGCAAGTTTTGGTCTGTATGGTAACATATCCTCCTTTTTGTACTTTAGGCTAGAGGACCTGTAGTCTAAGCTCACTTTGTGTAAGTGAGATATGAGCTGAGGGCCTCTCTCCATCCAAGAGCTGAGTGACGTTAATTTCACAGCCCCCCAAGTTTCACGGCCTCATCAAGATTTTTGTGAACTTCCAGTGGACTTACACTCTCAGGGTCACCTTGTCCTGACTCTCTTCTACCCATGAGAAATTCAGCTCCCTTTTTGATTTCCCACAGAAAATTGCATGTGTTCAAAGCATTTTGAGTTGAAGAGGTTTACTGAACGTGCTTTGAGACAGTGTTTACATGTTGCAGAGAAAACCACTTGAAATGGAATGGTAGATATGATGAGGTATGGATTTCCATGAAATGAATGAAGTTTTATGGGCTCTTACTTGCCCATGTTTCTTTCAAAGATCTGTCCTAATTTGCAATTTGAAATTTGGGGTTCTTTTTTTCTTCATGAAGACCACCAGAATTGTGTAAGCTCAGCCCTACAGATTCCTACAGATCCCTACAGATCCCTTAGATCAGCTTCTGTCATCATTATTAGTTAATTTCTTTCAGCTGTCCTTCTAGCATGGTGCGTTCTCGGCCTTTACTCCCCAATTTCCCCACTCTCTCTCCCTCTCTAAGTTCTTTCCTTTCCTCCTACTTTCTTCCTTTTCTCTGTGAACAAAGACATTCTATTTGTTTAACTTGGATGAATTTAGTTCTCTTCTCCAATGTTTTAGTGCTCCAAGTGAACATTGCCCCAAGTAGGCTATTTTTCTCAAGAATAGAGCCCACAAGAAAAGGAATTCTCATGTCAACTCTTAAGATAAAAAAAATTTCTCCACCTCATTACATAAGATTTTACCTCCATTCTCTTTCGGCATCGATTAGAGACTCCAACTTATTTCCATGAAAATATCTGTCTTTGATCCAAACAGGTCTGTTTCTTTTGAAAAGGGTATACACATCTATTGCTGTATTCTAAGTTTAAGCCACCTTTCTGCCTTCTTAAGTGAAATCTATAACTTTGTATCAATGCTCTTTTTTATAATTCCAAATTCATTTTGGTGCTCATGGATGGGTGTTTGGGGTTAAAAGTACTATTTCCATTTCCTCCCTAATTCAGTTCACATATGAATCACTTCTTATACTCTAAGCTCCCAATCTGTTTTCCTCTAGTCGGTGTTACAGGGATAGACTAGAAAGAGGTCCTTTAATCTTTTTTGGATCCTGTAGATCACTTTTAGAATATGATGAATTCTGTGGACTATGTCCTTAAATATACACATCTATAAATTTTTTTCCTACAATATCAGGGGCTTTATCGACACCTTGCAGCCCACCCATGAACTCCCAGGTCCATAGATATCAGACTAAGTATCCTTGTAATACAATTACCACAACCCAGAATGTGTAGCAATATGTGCTGAATCACTTTGAAAACTTATTTTTATTTGTTATAAATTCAATTTCCTTTTTCTGTTCTTTGAGATCCTTTTGAGATGTTCTGCATGAAAGCAAGGTGTGGAATTACTATATTCTTACCATTTTGTGGAGCGGACACTATGTAGTTGGTTGAAGTCTCCCATAGGTTTTTTTTTTTTTTATTACCGAACAAAGTGACTCTTGTCTTTTAAAACACATGAAGGGTTGAAAAAGTCATTAGGATGTGAATGTGGCTATCTCAGGAGTGGATGTACTACAGTTGGAGCTGTTCTATTAATGAGAGTGAGATTATCATAGAAATGAATCATATAGTCATAAACATGTAACACACAGTGCGATCCATTAGCATGTCAGTAGAAATGACGTGATGCTATCAAAGAAAATGGGTTTTGTCTTAATGGAGAGCAAATGTGAGCAGAAAGTGTAGGTGAATTTTAGGAAACTCTAAGAGGACTTAAGCCAAAACTACCCCTATATATTAAAAGTCATTAAAATAGTCTATTGTCGAAGATGAGTATATTGAGATGATGATATTATTTATTATATGAGCTAAGAGAGGTAGAAATTAGCTACTCTAAGATTGTTACTTTCTACCTATCTTTTAATATGCCCAGAATTTCTGCTGATATACAGGTGTATCTTTTCTGCCTGCATCTGTCTTGGCAGCCTAAGAATCTGAAATAAATTCCTTTCCCTGAAAGCAATTCAAGTCCTCTGTTTAGAAAAGTGCCTTTTGGAATAGATGTTGGGGCTAAAATCGAGATATTAAAAATTCACCTTTTATTTGCTGTGATTGCAATGAAAGTGGAACGATAACTTGCATTCTATATTGAAAATAATGTGCGTAGAATTTGTTTAGAGGAACGCATAGTAATTAATTATTTATCCTCAAAGTGGGAAGCCTGCTTGACTAGGTCCAGTGCGAGTGCTGGGACAGAGATGAGGGCTATTGACCCTGATGAGAGAATCTGGAGTCATCGTCTAGTACATTTGTGATTCAAAGATCTCTGAGAAGTCTCACACAGCTAAGTAGTATTTGGAAGCTTATGACTTTACCTTATTATCATCTTATAATTGCCTCAGATACTGAGCTGAAGGAAATCTCACGTCTCAATTTAGAAATAATATCTTCAGATGATTTCATATTTTCCATTCGTATCCTGGAAAACAAAATAGGTTACACGAAGAAAATATATTTTCAGTGTTTAAGCCATCATAGCTGTGAATTGTTGAAAACTATTAAAGTAATATATAATCTGTTCAAAAATTTGGGAACTCATAAACTAAGGCTAATGGCCAAGGGGAAAAAAATCTCACGGAAATTTTAATGTTTTAAAATAAAATTGTGATTTTTAGAAATAAAAGCTGAATTCTTAATAAGATGTTCAATAGATATTCATTAAATTGGTATAATCATGAATAAGGCCAAGGAAGCCTTCTCTGACTCCGCAAGACAATTATTTATTTATTTATGGTTATTTAATAATAACCATAGTTATTATTAAGACAATCATTTAAATAGATATTTTAATTGTGGTGTGATAAGTGCTAAGTGAAGGGAGTATAGCAAGTGATAGAGGTACTCATACCTCGGGCACGGAGTTTAGTCTGGAAATTCTGAGATTGCTACTAGCTTGTCCTCCAATTGTATCTCGATACAAATCACAGCACCCTGAACACTGCGGATGTTTAACAACTGTCTATCAAATGAATAAATGAAGATATCATGCCTGCCCTCTAGTAGCTAACAGCTTAGCTGGGGAAACAGATACATAAAGATGTCTTGATTATATACTTGTAATAATAATGATAATGATGATGACGCTTTAGTGGGTATTTCCTTTGTGGTAGAAACCGTGGTAGGTGTTTTACATCTATTATTTCTAATCTTTTAAACAATCGTGAAAGATAATAAATATAAACTAGTAGCTGACTTTCATATGATACATACTAGGTGTTAATCTTTCTTTTTTCTCCGGTTGAGAGAGGGTGAGTTAGAGAGAAGAGAATAAGGGGTGACCCTTTTTCAGGTGAAGGGTACGTTCTGAGCAAAGGCAAAGAGATACACGAGTGAATGGTTTGTTCAGGTATCGAAGTAGTTACTTTATTTCAGTGATCAAATGATTTGTAAAAGATGTTGGAATTCAGTGTTACCCTGGACCTACTGCCTGTCTGACCTTCATGTGACATGAGTCATTATTTTCCATGAAAGGTGAATTTTCTAATGTTAGATCAAACCCTTCTCTTTCTCCAGTATATGCTGGTATATATCTTGGTCTTGGCTTCATCATGCCTGGAGGGGAGAAGGTCCTGATTCATTCTCTGTTTTGCCAGAGGAAGTATGAGTGTGACATCAGTGAGATTCACAGGGGAAGGAGAAATTATACTACTGAATCTTAAAAATCTTACAAAATATTTTTTACACTGCTGAAGGCTCAGGCTCCTATAAATTGGTGAAAAGCTGCTGAAATCACTCTCTGTCTCTCTTCCCTGTTTCCCACCACTGCTTTTACGTTAGAATAATGCAAAGACAAAAAACAAGCCTGTGATCTCAGCTGCTCTAAAAAAGCCACTTTCGGTTTCTCTGTTTTAAAAATATGGCAAAAGTGATTTAAGCAAATTAGTAGTCACATTAGTGTGAGGATGTGACAAATTATAGATGAAAATGAGAAACCCCTCCATGAGAGGTTTATAATAAAATTGTCAACACTCTCTTTGAGGGGCCCAGCTGGAGGCAGCCACAGTCTTCAAGATCAGTATCCCCAGGTTGTCCTTTCCTCCTTTACTGAAGCACTGACATCAACCACAGGTGGTAAGCAGCAGCCAATTAAGTTCCCACTTTCAAAATTAATAACATTATGCAGCCTGACAGCTCAGAGCCTTGGCCTCTGTGTGTGGACTATCAGGCCATGGTTACTTCCCTTTTTCACCAGGGAATATGTTAAACGCAGCGGCCAGAGCTGACCAGGGAGCCCAGCCGTCTCTCCTTCCTTCCCCTAATGAGCTGCCAGCCCTGTGCGAGCGGTGACCCTCTTCCTAGAACCAACCTCAAGCAGCAGTGCCTGCTTCCGGCTCCGGCCTCTGGCTTCTGGTGAGGACACAGGTGTCCGTGGAAATCTAGTGGAAATGTCAAAGGGGCCGTAGAGATGTCTTAGGTTTACATGTTTCTTGCTTGAGATTCCTGAGACAGAAAGTATAAATGTAACATCTTTTTTTTTTTTAAATTGAAGTAGTTGATTTACAATGTTATGTTAGTTTCAGGTGTACAGCAAAATGATTCAGTTATATACGTGTGTGTGTGTGTATTCTTTTTCAGATTATTTTCCCTTATAGGTTATCACCAAATATCGAATATAGCTCCCTGTGCTCTACAGTAGGTCCTTGTTGGTTATCTATTTTATACATAGTAGTGTGTATATGTTGATCCCAAACTCCTAATTTATCCCTCCCCCTGTTTCCTCTTTGGTAAGCATAGGTTTGCTTTCTATGTCTGTGAGTCTATTTCTGTTTTGTATATAAGTTCATTCATATCATTTTTTTTAGGTTTCACATATAAGTGATATCATACATTTGTCTTTGTCTGACTTACTTCACTTAGTGTGATCATCTCTAGGTCCATCCATGTTGCTGCAAATGGCATTATTTTATTCTGTTTTATGGCTGAGTAATATTCCATTGTATATATGTACCACATCTTCTTTATCCATTCCTCATTTGATGGACATTTAGGTGGCTTCCATGTCCTGGCTATTGTAAAGAGTGCTGCTATGAACATTGGGGTACATGTATCTTTTTGAATTATGTAAATGCAACATCTAATTAGCTGCATTATCTCCTACTACCTGACGCTGTTTTAATTAGTAAGGTTGAGAGATTTATATATAACTTACAATTCTATTATAATTCGTCTTCATGTTTATCTCATAGTGCTCTTACGCCTGTTTTCTTCAGACTTTATTCTTGTTGTTGAGTCACTTTAAGCCATGTCTTCACCAGGGGAAGGTCAGACGACTGCAATAATCTTCTAAACTGTAGTGTTCCCAAGGCACCCCTACCTCCATGGCCAGTTCTATTCTGTCCTGTACATTTGAGACAGATTAACCATTATGTTGTATCTTCCATTTGGAGACTTTAAATTTTTCACATTTCTACCACATTAAATCTAATGTAATTCAGGGAGTAGCTGGCAGAGTACCAGGAGGCAAAAATCCTCTATTTGGCTTCAATGATCTACTTACTCAGTTTCTTTTCTTCTTTCCTTACGTATCACTGTATCTCCTTCATTTAAACGTATACTTTGACCACTGCCAGACCCAATTCTACCTTTCCTGATAAGTAATTTGCAGTATTTTCTGACAGACTGCCCTTATTGTTCCTGGTCCATTACTTCATGTTCTGAGATGATTTCAAAGAACAAGCTTTCATCTGTCATTTATAAAATGTCCACATGTTTTGCATTATAAGCCATAACATACTTGTGTTCACCTAAAGAAAATTTCAAATCACTTGCCATTCAGTCAAAGACTAGAATATGCATCGTATTTATTTTGTGGACTTTTGGGGACTCACACGTATTCCCTATCATTTTTCATGCAGGACACCATCTTTGGCTGAGAAGTTGGTCTCTTCGTTGTTTACTTCTTCTGTGTTATGTGTTGTTTTTGCCTTCTAGCTTATTCAAATCAAGTCAACCTCATCTCTACTTCTTCCCAGAAGCCTTCCTCATGTCCTTTAGGCTTTACAGGTCTTCCCCCCGCTTTTCAGCTCTTAAAAAACAAAACGCTGTACCATGAGTTTATTGAGCGTCAGATTTGAAAAAAGAGAAAACCTGCTTATTTACTGTCTTGCCCATTTCATCTGTTTTAATCATATTTTCCAGTTAGGCTCTAAATTCCTTAAAGGCAGAGGTTGTATCTTAAGCTGAATGAGTATCACCAAAAATACTTCATACTCAGTATGAAGTAGGTGCTCAATAAATCCTTTTGGAGTGAATTAATGGTTGACCGTGGAAGGTTTCTCAGTTACTGGTGTGACAGTTAAAAAGGTGCAAATCATTGATATTTTGTTTTGATAGTTGGACTGTCTTTTTTAAAAAGTCAGTTACTATTGGTATTCTGAGCGGAAAACTCTTCAGAGGGACATTTTTGTCCGAAGAGTGATAAAATGTGCTTTCATTTGTATTTTTCTAGTTAGTTTTGTTTACTTTCTTTTTCACGTGTTAAAAGCTCTTAGTGATGACAGTCACATAAATAAATCATTAGACTGAGGGGCAAAGTTTAGTGTACGGACGATCTCATTAATTTCACTCTGACTCCTAATGATTATTACCTTTTCTGAATCTTTGTTATGCTTGCGGTCTTACCACACCACTCAGTAGTTGGCTACATGCTGGGTTTTTTCCCTCTAATAATTTTTGTACAGAATTAGTCCACCTCATAAAGGCAGAACCTGTTTTTGCAAATACTTGTGCACCCCGCTGTGCTGGGGACCCTAAATACTTGACAGATTGTTTTTCCAACCTGAGCTTAGAGCTGAGAAATAAACAATATACCTAGAGAAGAAAGTGCCAGAGGCTAATCTCTTATTTCATATTCAATTTGCATTTCATAATAATGCCATGACCTTGTAAGTGTGTATAAACATTTACCTTTCAAAAGCTTTCAAATTATAATCTTATTTCATCCTTTTTTGTATGGTATTCTACTGGTTCCTTACCTTTTATGATAATAGTGCCTCAGGTTGATTTTATAAATGACACATGACACTTGTAATTCAGTTTCTGTTATCCTTTGTGTCAGAGCAGTTTTAAATAATCTTTGTATAGAAGCATTTTGCTTTTGAAAAATCAAACCCCATTTTCCTCAGTTTTATAGTTTAGAAGGTTTTCTGTAAGCTTCTAAATATTTTTAGCACTCTAAATTTTCTCAGCCTGTCCAGGGATGAATTGTAACCCACAAGGTTTATACATCACCATCATTAGAAATCACTCAACCTGTTGTACCAACAATACAAAGTTGCCATCAGAAGAAACACATTTGTCTATCAATCACTTTATCTGCCCACCTATCTACCTATCTCACATGTTCTATGACTCCCAGGGTCAAGAGGTGGAGTAGATATTATATCTGCTTGTCAGTGTCACATGCATATCATTTTCCTCCTTCCTCCTTCAAATATCTTACTTTCTTTGAAGTTTACAACACTCACTAACCACAATTTCTAACAACCTCCTGATCCCTCTCATTCACTGAAAAATTTAGCTCCCAGCTCCTTGTTATCTTCCTCTTAATGCAGTCATTATTCACAGTCAATTCCACATTCACATGGAGAAGCCATCGAACATCCTGGCCTTCCAAATCATAAATCTTCTCATTTCCAAAGGTCTGTTCTCCACCTACCTTGGTCATCCACTGCCATGGTCATGTACAGCCTAGACCTTGCCATGTGCATACTTACAGCAGTTCCTGTTCCTCCAATTCACTTATTCTAGTATACTTCCCAATTCCAAAAATCTTTTAATCCAACCAAAATTTCATATCCATATATCAGTGATATCATATGGTGTTTGTCTTTCTCTGTCTGACTTACTTCACTTATTTTTATTTATTTATTTATTTTTTGTGGTATGCGGGCCTCCCTCTGCTGTGGCCTCTCCCGTTGCGGAGCACAGGCTCCGGACGCGCAGGCCCAGCGGCCATGGCTCACGGGCCCAGCCACTCCGCGGCATGTGGGATCCTCCCAGACCGGGGCGCGAACCCGGTTCCCCTGCATCGGCAGGCGGACGCGCAACCACTGCGCCACCAGGGAAGCCCCTGACTTACTTCACTTAGTATGACAATCTCTAGGTCCATCCATGTCACTGCATATGGCATTATTTCGTTCTTTTTTATGGCTGAGTAATATTCCACATCTTTGCTTATATGTGGAATCTAAAAAAAATGGTACAAATGAACTTATTTAAAAAACAGAAATAGAGTCACAGATATAGAAAACTAACCTAAGGTTACCAGGGGGTAAAGGAGGCAGGGATAAATTGGGAGATTGGGATTGACATATACACAATACTATATATAAAATAGATAACTAATAAGAACCTAATGTATAGCACAAGGAACTCTGCTCAATACACTGTGCTGACCTATATGGGAAAAGAATCTAAAAAAGAGTGGATATAGGAATATATATAATTGATTCACATTGCTGTATACCTGAAACTAGCACAACATTGTAAATCAACTATACTTCCATAAAAATTAATTAAAAAAATAAAATAACCTTTACATCCATTTTTATTTTCCATCCTCCTTCTCTTTTGTTTTTTTTTTAACATCTTTACTGAAGTATAATTGCTTTACATTGTTGCGTTAGTTTCTGCTGTATAATAAAGTGAATCAGGTATACATATACATATATCCCCATATCCTCTCCCTCTTGCATAACCCTTCCTCCCTCCCTATCCCACCCCTCTAGGTGGTCACAAATAACTCAGCTGACCTCCCTGTGCTATGCGGCTGCTTCCCACTAGCTATCTATTTTACATTTGGTAGTGTATATATGTCCTTGCGACTCTCTCACTTCGTCCCAGCTTACCCTTACCCCTCCCTGTGTCCTCACATCCATTCTCTACATCTGCATCTTTATTCCTGTCCTGCCCCGAGGTTCTTCAGACCATTTAAACATTTTTTTTTTAGATTCCATATACTCTTTTTGAATTATGGTTTTCTCAGGGTATATGCCCAGTAGTGGGATTGCTGGGTCAAATGGCAGTTGTATTTTTAGTTTTCTAAGGATCCTCCACTCTTTTCTCCATAGTGGCTGTATCAATTTACATTCCCATCAACAGTGCAAGAGGGTTCCCTTTTCTCCACACCCTATCCAGCATTTATGGTTTGTAGATTTTTTTGATGGTGGCCATTCTGACCAGTATGAGGTGATACCTCATTGTGGTTTTGATTTGCATTTCTCTAATGATTAGTGATGTTGCGCATCCTTTCATGTGTTTGTTGGCAACCTGTATATCTTCTTTGGAGAAATGTCTATTTAGGTCTTCTGTCCATTTTTGGATTGGGTTGTTTGTTTTTTTGATATTGAGCTGCATGAGCTGCTGTATATTTCGGAGATTAATCCTTTGTCAGTTGCTTTGTTTGCAAATATTTTCTTCCATTCTGATGGTTGCCTTTTTGTCTTGTTTATGGTTTCCTTTGCTGTGCAAAAGCTTTTAAGTTTCATTAGATACCTCTGTCGATGGACACTTAGGTTGCTTCCATGTCCTGGCTATTGTAAATAGAGTTGCAGTGAACCTTGTGGTACATGACTCTTTTTGAATTATGGTTTTCTCAGGGTATATGCCCAGTAGTGGGATTGCTGGGTCAAATGGCAGTTGTATTTTTAGTTTTCTAAGGATCCTCCACTCTTTTCTCCATAGTGGCTGTATCAATTTACATTCCCATCAACAGTGCAAGAGGGTTCCCTTTTCTCCACACCCTATCCAGCATTTATGGTTTGTAGATTTTTTTGATGGTGGGTCCAGTTTTCCCAGAACCACTTATTGAAGAGGCTGTCTTTTCTCTATTGTATACGCTTGCTTCCTTTATCAAAGATAAGGTGACCATATTTGCATGAGTTTATCTCTGGGCTTTCTATCCTGTTCCATTGATCTATATTTCTCGTTCTGTCTCTTGATTATTGTGGCTTTGTAGTATAGTCTAAAGTCAGGGTGCCTGATTCCTCCAGCTCTGATTTTTTTTGTTTGTTTTTTTTTGCAGTACGTGGGCTTCTCACTGTTGTGGCCTCTCCCGTTGCAGAGCATAGGCTCTGGATGAGCAGGCTCAGTGGCCATGGCTCACGGGCCCTGCTGCTCCGTGGCATGTGGGATCTTCCTGGACCAGGGCATGAACCCATGTCCCCTGCATCGGCAGGTGGACTCTCAAACACTGCGCCACTGGGGAAGCCCTTCCAGCTCTGTTTTTCTTTCTCAAGATTGCTTTGGCTATTTGGGGTCTTTTGTATTTCCATACAAATGGTGAAATTTTTTGTTGTAGTTCTGTGAAAAATGCCATTGGAGTTTGAAAGGGATCGCATTAAATTTGTAAATTACTTTGGGTAGTATAGTCATTTTCAAAATGTTGATTTTTCCAATCCAAGAGCATGGTATATTTCTCCATCTGTTTGTATCATCTTTAATTTCTTTCATCAGTGTCTTATAGTTTTCGGCATACAGGTCTTTTGTCTCCTTAGGTAGGTTTATTCCTAGGTATTTTATTCTTTTTGTTGCAATGGTACATGGGAGTGTGTCCTTAACTTCTCTTCCAGATTTTTCGTCATTAGTATGTAGGAATGCAAGAGATTTCTGTGCATTAACTTTGTATCCTGCTACTTTACCAAATTCATTGATTAGCTCTAGTAGTTTTCTGGTAGCATCTTTAGGATTCTCTATGTATAGTATCATGTCATCTGCAAACAGTGACAGTTTTACTTCTTCTTTTCTGATTTGGATTCTTTTATTTCTTTTCTTCTGTGATTGCTGTGGCTAAAACTTCCAAAACTATGTTGAATAAGAGTGGTGAGAGTGGGCAACCTTGTCTTGTTCCTGATCTTAGTGGAAATGGTTTCAGTTTTTCACCACTGGGAACGATGTTGGCTGTGGGTTGGTCTCTGGTGGACCAATGTCCTGAACTCAGCTCTCTCACCTCAGAGGCACAGGCCTGACACCAGCCAGAGCACGAAGACCCAGTCAGCTACACGGCTCAGAAGAAAAGGGGATAAAAAAAAGAAAGAAAAAATAAAATAAAATAAAAAAGTTATTAAAATAAAATTTAAAATAATATTATTAAAATAAAAAAGTAATTAAAAATAAAAAGGAGAGCAACCAAACCAATAAACAAATCCACCAGTGATAAGAAGTGCTAAAAACTAAACTAAGATAAACATAAAAATCAGAAACTTGTCAGTTACATACAACAAACCCCAAGTCTACAGTTGCTCCCAAAGTCCCCCTCCTCAATTTGGGACGATTCGCTGTCTATTCAGGTATTCCACAGATGCAGGTACATCAAGTTGATGGTGGAGATTTAATCCGCTGCTCCTGAGGCTGCTGGGAGAGATTTCCCTTTCTCTTCTTTGTTCGCACAGCTCCCGGGGTTCAGCTTTGGACTTGGTCCCGCCTCTGCGTGTAGGTCACCAGAGGGCGTCTGCTCTTCGCTCAGACAGGACGGGGTTAAAGGAGCCGCCCGCCTCTGCGTGTAGGTCGCCGGAGGGCGTCTGCTCTTCGCTCAGACAGGACAGGGTTAAAGGAGCCGCTGACTCGGGGGCTCTGGCTCACTCCGGCTGCGGGGAGGGAGGGGTAAGAAGGCGGGGCGAGCCTGCAGCGTCAGAGGCGCCGTGACGTTGCATCAGCCCGAGGCGTGCCGCGCGTTCTCCCGGGGAAGTTGTTCCTGGATCACAGGACCCTGGCGGTGGCGGGCTGCACAGGCTCCCGGGAGTAGGTCGCCGGAGGGCGTCTGCTCTTCGCTCAGACAGGACAGGGTTAAAGGAGCCGCTGACTCGGGGGCTCTGGCTCACTCCGGCCGCGGGGAGGGAGGGGTATGAGGGCGGGGCGAGCCTGCAGCGTCAGAGGCGGCGTGACGTTGCATCAGCCCGAGGCGCGCCGCACGTTCTCCCGGGGAAGATGTTCCTGGATCCCGGGACCCTGGCGGTGGCAGGCTGCGCTCCGCCACCCGCAGTCTCCGCCCGCGAAGGGGCTCCTCGTGTGTGGAAACCTTTCCTCCTTCACGGCTCCCTCCGGCTGGTGCAGGTACCGTCCCTCTTCTTTTGTCTCTGTTTTTCCTTTTTTCTTTTGCCCTACCCAGGTACGTGGGGAGTTTCTTGCCTTTTGGGAGGCCTGAGGTCTTCTGCCAGCGTTCAGTAGGTGTTCTGTAGGAGTTGTTCCACGTGTAGCTGTATTTCTGATGTATTTGTGGGGAGGAAGGTGATCTCCGCGTCTTACCCCTCCGCCATCCTGAAGTGATCTCCCATCCTCCTTCTCTTATCTTTGCTTCCTTCACATCCGTCAGAGAGTCCACAGTATAGTTTTCTGCAACAATCTAAACTTCTCTGCCTTGTTCTTCCTTTATTTCCTCAACTGTCAAAATCCCAAACATGATTGATATCAAATTATTTACCTTCTCTATGGCTGCCCTGTAAAAGCTGAGTAATTTTTTAAAATAAAAAGCTTCTTTTGTCTCTGTTTTTCCTTTTTTCTTTTGCCCTACCCAGGTACGTGGGGAGTTTCTTGCCTTTTGGGAGGCCTGAGGTCTTCTGCCAGCGTTCAGTAGGTGTTCTGTAGGAGTTGTTCCACGTGTAGCTGTATTTCTGATGTATTTGTGGGGAGGAAGGTGATCTCCGCGTCTTACCCCTCCGCCATCCTGAAGTGATCTCCCATCCTCCTTCTCTTATCTTTGCTTCCTTCACATCCGTCAGAGAGTCCACAGTATAGTTTTCTGCAACAATCTAAACTTCTCTGCCTTGTTCTTCCTTTATTTCCTCAACTGTCAAAATCCCAAACATGATTGATGTCAAATTATTTACCTTCTCTATGGCTGCCCTGTAAAAGCTGAGTAATTTTTTAAAATAAAAAGCATACAACACTGTATGGCCTTTACAATAAATGGTATTTTATATATTTTTTTATTTTCAAATTGTATGCTGTCATTTCTGTGGGAGTAAAATTTATAATAAACTTCTGTTTGAGATATATTTGCATAGCTTTTCTACCTGGAGGGCTTAACAAATGTCAAACATTTGCTAGCACACCACTGCTAATATATTGAGCATATCTAAAAAAGACCTCTTGATATTCTGTTTTCTCAGCCCTCCCTACACTTCCCTAACCGTCCCCATCCTGGCAAAAGGTATAATCATCCCATCTCTTGGAAAATCCTAAAACCTAGTAGCCACGCTTGGTTACTCCTTTTTCTTGCCTTCTATATCCAAACAATCAAGTATGTCATCTCTACTTAAAATAGAAATTATGCTGCACTTCCACTGCCGTTATTTTAATCCAGGAAACATTTGTCCATTGCTTAGACTTTTGGAAAATTCTCTAAACTAGACTACACCCTTCCAGTCTTTTCCACCCAGCACAGTGATTTTTTTTTAAAACTGTGCATCAGATCATGTCAGTTCCTTGCTTAAAGCACTTTGGTGACTTCTCATGCCTGTCGTAAGAACTGAGGCCTTAGTCAGACTCACTTGGGCCACAAGACTTTTTATCTTGTAATAAAATATAGTAGTAATGATATAAAAGTATTTCTTTTGAAGACTGCTAATACACAAAGGACACACTGGAAACCATTAGTAAGCAATATGGTCTTGCTGATGACTCCCTCTCACGAAGGGTAAGACCCTGCCAAGCCTGAATGAAATAATGGAATTCACAAATGTAGTTTTCTACTGCTCAGGTTGGTAATTTTCAGTTGCATTCACATATAAACCTCCCCAGTTTTCTCTTGGCTTAGACTATTTTTGGCTGCCTTGCACGGGGGTGAGATTTTCACCAGAAGTGGTGTTAGAGCACCTTTTATTTGGATTTATTTGCTGTTTTTGCAGAGATAGAAGCACAGCACTGGCTTTGGAACGTGAAGGGGTGTGTGTGTGTGTGTGTGAAAAAGCAAATGCATGCAAGTCTCTCCTGCACAATGACCATCACAACCTTACATGATAAACACCCTGCTTTCCTTACCTGTTTGGCTTCTCACAACACTCTACCTCTCACTTACTATGCTCTCCTCCTTTAAAAACATAGTTTGGGCTCTTTCAAGGGCCTTTCACTTGATATTATTCATGCTCTTTGTCCAGAGCCAAAGAATGGAACATTTTTTCCTCCACTCTTGTACATCTGGTTCTTTACCTTTCAGATAACAGTTCACATATCACCTCATCAGAGAGGCTTTCCCAGACCACACACCTAAATTAACCTCCCCTCGTACCCACCCTGCTATCAACCTATCATCTGGTTTGTTTCCTTTTCATCACTTACTAAATTCTGGAATTATTTTACTTGTTTACCTGTGGGATATCTATTTTCCACACCATAATACAAGCTTTATAAGGGCAACGATTTTGTCAAGACTACTCAGCAGAGTGTGTCCAGTGTTTATAACGACACTTACATATGACAGGTAATCGATTGTTGGCGGAGTGAATGAGTGAGGGGAGAATAGTGTGCGACATTAAAATCAGAGTCCTTAGGAAAGAGTCCCCATGAAGAAGTGAAGTTTGTGAGGGACTCTTCTGAGATAGTAGAGATACCCAGGCTTGGGTTGGATGCTGACTCATAAGACGCCTGGTTCCAGGGGAGAGGCACGCTGATTACTAATCACTGAGATACCTTCTCAAGCACAACCAGCTGCCACAATTTCCCTTTCTTTCTTGGTTGGGTCCCAGAGCATCCATCTACTCATTTCTCCTCTGCTGGTGTCACTAATTTCTCTATGTATTGTTTTCTGTTTCTCCCAAGGCTACTCTCAGTGTGGAAGCCAATATTTTAGCTACTTATTTCAGTTACCCTTCTAAATACATACTTATAAGTTCTATCCATTTTAGGATTTCCCTATTAATTACTCAAGGAAGAGGATTGCACAACTAAACAATGCAAGAAATTTTGGAAATTAAGGGAGGTCAAAAAGTTGCCTAGTGAAACTCATAAAGCCATCCATCCTGGTTCCCTTGCCAATATGATTTTATCAGGATGAGAATTTTATTACGTTAGTGGGATGACTGAATCAGTGAGGATTAGCCACTGTAGGTATTTCGAGCAGACAGGGATTTAATAGAGTGAATGAAAGCCTTGCAAAACCACTGGAAGGGCCAGAGTAGAGAATGTCAGCGAAGGTGGCATGAACTTTCAGGTATGGTCTGAAAATCAGGAAGGTGATGACGTATTATCTTCAGGAATCATTGGGAAACTCCCTCATCTACCCATAGTTTCCCATTCACATCCAGGCGGGTTCTGTCAGGTGGGAACTTAAACAGGTGACATCTGAAGGCCATGTAAACCCTCACATCTGCTAAAGTCCATGCATCCCTTCACCGCTGCTTCTGGAAGATAAAGGCAATGGATTCTGTTTCTCTTCTTCTCCCACATCTCACATAAAGTTACCTCACTGGCAGAATGTCAATTGCATTTAGGCTCTGGAAACAAGAAAGTATGAGAAAGATATTTCCTGGGCTTCTAGCCCCTGACATTCAAGGAAGAACGTAGACAGTGCTAGGGATAAATCCTCGTTGCCAAAACAAACAAGCAGTAGCCAAAACTAAATAAATATTTTCCTCCCCCACCTACAGATGCAAAGCAGATCCCCTACAAATACCATTTTTTTCCTCTAGGGAGTTGCTGATTGAAAGATTCTTGAGCCATGAAATGTCTTAGTTGGACACAATCTTTCACATCCATTTTCTCTGTCTTTCTGTCATACAGCAAAAATGATAAGGTCATATTATGAGAAAAGGTGAAAGGGTTAAAGGGCTAAATGGAATTTCCATTGATTCTGGACAATGCCTGCCCTTTGAAGATTTGAGAAAGAAGCAAAAATATTATTTCCAACATTACACTACTTGAAAACCTAGCTGAGGAGACGAGATTAAAGCACATAGAACAAATGGAGAGCAAATATGCTGTCTGATGATAATATGCTTGATTTTGTAGCTTGTCTTACAAGGAAGACAATATTGGTACCTTTGGAATAATGGTAGAAGGATTACTGTTTGAGCTTTAAAGGTCGATAGGACTTGGAGTGTCAGGAGGAAGGGAAAAACCTTTGAAGTGTGTGTACAGAGAGGAGAACCACATAAGCAAAGGCTGGAACAAGCACACGGAGAACAGTGGGAGATTTACAACAATTCCTTAGAATAATTTCTGTCTCTAAATTTGGCCCTGCAATTCACTCATTCTCCATAACAACTACCAATGGCTCTCAAATTGTTTTCCCCACCTTGACACATGAAGACCGTCATTTTTAGGACATGTTCTCAGGAATTTACCCAGAGACATGCAAATTTCATGTTAGCTATGAGTCTGCCCTTCTCTTTCCCTACTGGAGAAGCATATCAAAAGGTAAGTGAAGAATGATGACGGATATTAGCAATGACTTCCAACTTGAAATTGGAAAAACGTGTCAGAAAATAAGTGAATTACTGAGAAATAATTGAGAGGATGGTTACTTTGCTCTATTATAATTTTTTAAAGAAAAGGTTTCATAAACGTTCCTACCTTATGAATAATGAATAACCCTCGACATGCCTTCACATTTTGGAGACACATCTGTGAATTGTAACGCTGGAACTGGGGATGAGTATCCTACCCAGACATTAGGGAGATAGATGCAAAATGCAAATCTGGCTTTGCCACCTTTGTAGAAATCATTCAGTGGTTTCCTCTCATGTCTATGCATCTTAACGTGTCATCAAATCTGGCCCACTGTCTGTCCCTTTGCCTTCATCTTTCACACGTCCCCCAAATGTGTGTGTGCTCCAGTAACACTGTGTTTGTTGGCTGCATGCATTATGCTGTTTTGCATCACACCATCTTAGCTAGTGTTTTTCCTCTATCTAAAAAAGTCCTTCCCAAATCTGTTTTTACTTGGTTACTTTTCTCTCATCCTTAGAAATTTGGTTCAAGCATCACCTGCTGTGCAGAACACTTTCCTTAACCTTTTTTGGTGAGTTTAATGTCCCTGCTTTCATAAAAACTTGATTATACTTTTTTTTTTTTTTTTTTTTTTGTGGTACGCGGGCCTCTCACTGGTATGGCCTCCCCCCTTGCGGAGCACAGGCTCCGGACGCGCAGGCTCAGCGGCCATGGCTCACGGGGCCCAGCCGCTCCGCGGCACGTGGGATCTTCCCGGACCGGGGCACGAACCCGTGTCCCTTGCATCGGCAGGTAGACTCTCAACCACTGCGCCATCATCAGGGAAGCCCTGATTATACTTTTATCACTGCACTTTCCAGTGTTTATTGACATTATCTCCTTGCATTTCTGTCTTCATCACTAAAATAGAAACTGTGCAAGAACAGGAACCATGTCGTTTTGAACATTGATCTTTGTATTCCTTGTACTTAGCCGAATCCTTGACATATAAATTGAACTTGGAGCTTGAATCCAACTGAATTGTTGCAAAGTTGGGGGAATTATCTGAAAAGCCAGATAGCTAGTTTAGGGAGGTTGGAAATGCCAGGCTCAAGAGGTCAGGTCACAGGCAGTGGAAAGCCATCTTGATTCTGTGGCTTTGTACTAGGCACTTAAAAGGTGCTTTATTCATACTTAAGTTTCTTCAGCTATTTTAGGAGGCAGGGATTATTGGCATTTTATAGATATAAATAAATGATGCTCAGAGATGATAGGTAACATTCTCAGCATCACAGAGCTGGCAAAAAAGGGACTGGAGCTTTAAATGAAAATCCAACTGACTTTAAGGCCTTCTACCTCATGTTGAACAACGTAAGGGAAGCAATTGATGCAAATGGTTATTTTACGTAATCGCTCATTCCCTGATTCCTCTCTAGAAAGTTTAGGTCATTTTTGAAAGCTTACACACGGCACAAGTGAGCTCAGATTTTTTCAATTCCACGCTGCTGTTTTGGACTACTAGAAGCGCGCGTCCACAGAGGGAACCTATAGAGCACACAGCCTACTCCGTTAGGTGGATACCATTCAAGGTGTGGCTGGTAAATAGTTCTGCCAAAGGAAATTTTAGTACAAAAGTGCCGCTGCTGAAGGCCCCGTGCTACCCGTTTGTAAGAGCTCCCTGAAGGCATTCTTCTTCTTTTCATTCTGTATCACCAGAGGAGGCTCATCCTTTAGTTCCTGAATTGCTGTTCTCAGAATGGAAGGCTCCCTCAGTGTTCGCCTGGGATGTGCCCGGCCAGGCTCTTGCTTGATTGTGTCCGGGTGATGTCAAATGATAAGAGGTTGAAAGAGGTGAAACTGACCTGCTGACTTCGAAGCCAAATCAAGCAGCGTTGGTTTCAGACAGACCGGCCCGTATACCTGCAAGAAACATTGCATAAGCCACAACCATTTCCCAAATTTGGGTGAGAAAAACTGAGTTTAGGTAGGTCCTGCTTTTATGTATTCCTGTATTTCTCCATTCACAGCATTTATTATCCTTTCAACTTTTTTATTCCTCTCTTTATTATCTCCTAGATCCTCAACTCTATAAGTACAGAGATCTTACCTGTCTTTCAGTACTTCATCGTCAGCGTCTCAGATAGTTCATGGCACAGAGTAAGCACTTGAAAGGATAATTAGTGAATGGATGAGTAAATTATGAACGCTCCATTTTTTGATTATTGTGAAAATTTTCACTGTATCGCAAAACCGAGCCAAACCTAATCGCCTGTGTCCTTTAGAACAGTGCTTCTCAAACTTTCATAGATATCTGAATTACCTGAGGATCCTGTTACAGTGCAGAGTCAGCTTTAGTAGATCTGGGGTGGCGCCTGGAATCTGCACTTCTAACAAGCTCCTGGCTGATGCCACGTGCTGACTCTCAGGGACCACATTTAGAGTAGCAGCTGTTAGAACACCTCAACCACCAACCGCTATATTCATGTTAACACTTCTCCTCCAGGATTTTCTATTTGCTAGCTGGTCTAACTGGCCTTCCATCAGAAATTCATTAGCCATCTGTGGATGGATAAATCTCGGCGGCAACTCAGCTTGAAGCACTCTACACGGACTCCCTCTGAGAAGCAACTCAATTGCAGGTGATTGCCTTACTGTATCCGTCTGTGACTTTTGATTTAGGGCTCAGATCTGAAATCCCCATTTATTTTCTTGGGGTCACTCTCTTAATACAAATAATGCATCTGTCCTGCCAGCAGATACTCAGGTCTGGCTGTTTACCTTATTGTCAGCTGCTTTGAAGTGTCTTCCAAAATAAAATTTGTGTGCATGACATGGCCCCTGGCCCTACTAAATGTCCTAAAAATCTATTCAGATATTTTATAGTAATATAAAGACAAAGACCAACGAACAGGCTCAATACATGCAAACTTCACTTTCTTTATGGAGATCCTCCTTCTGTACAATGAATATGAATAATGGGCCTCAGGGGTGACTGTGCGGTATGAGTGAGATAACGTATGCAAAGCCTCGAGCTCAGCTGCGTAATCAGAGCCCAATCAAGGGAGCTATTAGAATATTTTAATCATGGTTATTGTTTAATTTTATTACTGTTGCCCTCAGGTGTGTCCAGTGCTATATAATATAGGCGATTTATGGATTCCAACTGGGCAAAAGAGCCTTTTTTTTTTTTTTGCGGTACGCGGGCCTCTCACTGTTGTGGCCTTCCCCGTTGGGGGGCCAAAGGCTCCGACGGTTTTTTTTTTTTTGCGGTACGCGGGCCTCTCACTGTTGTGGCCTCTCCCGTTGCGGAGCACAGGCTCCGGACGCGCAGGCTCATCGGCCACGGCTCACGGGCCCAGCCGCTCCGCGGCACGTGGGATCTTCCCGGACCGGGGCACGAACCCGTGTCCCCTGCATTGGCAGGCGGACTCTCAACCACTGCGCCACCAGGGAAGCCCAAAAGAGCCTTTTTAATATAAACTACTTGAAAGCCAGGAAGTTCTATTCCTAGCCTTAATGCTAACCCAGGCTATTTACTGACTCTCTCTAGTTTATTTATTTATTTTTATTTATTTTTTATTGAAATATAGTTGAGTTACAATGTTGTGCTAGTTTCAAAGTGATTCAGTTATACATATATATGTATCTATTCTTTTTCAGATTCTTTTCCATTATAGGATATTACAACATATTGAGTATAGTTCCCTGTGTTATACAGTAGACCCTTGTTGGTTATTTTATATATATTAGTGTGTATATGTTGATCCCAAACTCCTAATTTATCTCTCCCCACTTCCCCCTTTGCTAACCATAAGTTTGTTTTCTATGTCTGTGAATCTATTTCTCTTTTGTAAATAAATTCATTTGTATAATTTTTTTAGATTCCACATTTAAATGATATCATATGATATTTGTCTTTGTCTGACTTACTTCACTTAGTAAGATAATCTCTAGGTCCATCCATGTTGCTGCAAATGGCATTATTTCATTCTTTTTTATGGCTGAGTAGTATTCCATTGTATATATGCACCACATCTTCTTTATCCATTCGTCTGCTGATGGACATTTAGGTTGCTTCCATGTCTTGGCTATTGTAAATGGTGCTGCTATGAACATTGGGGTGCATGTATCTTTTCGAATTATAGTTTTCTCTGGGATGTTTTGCCCAGGAGTGGGATTGCTGGGTCACATGGTGGCTCTATTTTTAGTTTTTAAGGAACCTCCACACTGTTTTCCACAGCGGCTGCACCAATTTACAGTGCCACCGACAGTGCAGGAGGGTTCCCTTTCCTCCACACCCTCTCCAGCATTCTGATTCATTTTTAATAGAAGAGGAACAACCTCTCCCTTCATTAAATTCCAGACAGGCTATTTTTCTTTCCTTTTTAAGCTTAAAAAGCATTTAAACAATGACTTTATTTTCTGAGCTCTGTCAACTCCCTTTGCACACTTGCCTGATGTTTAGGCACTTTTTTCCTTATCTTTTCTATTTTTGATTTATGCTTTAATTTCATGACTTCTACCCCTTTCTTAACATTTTATCTCATGTTTAATATTAGGTTACAGTTTTCTTCTCCATTGCAGCTATATTTTACTGTGGTCTTTTCATTATCTGTTAGCTCATCAGTCAAGACTTTTTCCTTTCGTGCTCAGGATATCATTTCATGTGTTTGGGTGGGAATACTCTCTTCTTTTCATGGCTCGTGATGGGTTTTACTGTATTCTCAGGAGTGGGTTCCTGGGCAGATGTGGGATTTGCTTGAGGACTTTCTCATCTGTTGTTACCCCAAAGTTTGAAAACATGGCCTCTCTGTGCAGATGTGTCCTCAGACCTGAGATCCACCTTCTTGGCCCCCTTCACATCCAGCAATGAACTTGACAATGTTCCTGACCTGTTCCATTTGAATTCTATTCCCCGCAGGTGTTTTCCCTGCAGGGTGGGTTTCTGTCTTTCTGGAAGGAGCTGACACCGTCTGTCTCTGAGATGCTGAAGGGCTTAGGCGGCGGCAGCATCTTCGGGTCTTCCTAGAGACCCTGATGGGGTCCATGCAGCTTTTCTGATTGTGCTCAAGTATGTTTGCTAATTATTCACTCAGAGTAGAGTCTTTGCTTCTGGGGGGGTATTTTTTTTGATACACGTGAAATGAAATTTGTGGGCCCTTAAGATCACCAGGATTCCCTGTATCTTCCCTCCATTATTTCCGCAAAGCTGCTAAGTCCATGCACGCATCTTCTGGGTGTTATGGACACTGGCTATGCTGTCCTCCCTGCTTTGGATACTCTGTAAATTTTTTTTAAAAACTTTTATTGGAGTGTAGTTGATTTACGATGTTGTGTTAATTTCTGCTGTACAGCAAAGTGATTCAGTTATACATATATGTACATTCTTTTTCATATTCTTTTCCATTATGGTGTATCCCAGGATACTGAATATAGTTCCCTGTGCTCTACAGTAGGACCTGGTTGTTTATCCATTCTCTATAGAATATTTTACACCTGCTAACCCCAAACTCCCACTCCATCGCTTCCCCCCCGCCCCCGCTTGGCAACCACGAGTCTGTTCTCTATGTTTGTGACTCAGTTTCTGTTTTGTAAATATTGATAAGTTCACTTGTGTCATATTTTAGATTCCACATATAAGTGATATCATATGGTATTTGGATGCTTTGTCAGTTTTTAAGAGAGGATTTAGGGAGTGGTCAGTTGAGACCAATCACCTGGGAAGGTTTTTAAAATGCTGATGCCCACCCCCTGCCTCCAAGATTCAGGTGCTCTGAAGTGGGGCCCAGGCACCAGCATTTTTGAAAAACATCTTCTAGAATACACCGTGGCGGATAAGTACTGCTCACTGCCAATTCCATCTTACTTTCCAATTTAATTGGTGGATGGTTTGCCTAGCTAGCCCACAAGGCAGAATGGAACAGCTGGAAGTGTTTCTTTTGATACAGAAGCAGAATTTCTTTTTCTCATAGAAATGTAACAATTAAATCCTTTCTCCCCAAACGTCATTCTGCGGTATCCCCTCTGTTTTTCCTCTCTTGCCATCAGAAAATACTTTGAAAAGTTAAGGACTTTTATCTTTATGGATTGTGGGCATAGAGGAATATTTCTCTTCTAGCCAAAAATTGGTCCAAACAACTATTTTTACTGTTAAATGTTTTCTCCTGCTTTTAACTATATGAAAGAATTGTGAGGTTTTTAGTTTCTTGGGGCTGAGAAGAGGTTGGCTTAATTTTTTTTTTCGGTACGCGGGCCTCTCACTGCCGTGGCCTCTCCCGTTGCGGAGCACAGGCTCCGGACGCGCAGGCTCAGTGGCCGTGGCTCACGGGCCCAGCAGCTCCGCGGCACGTGGGATCTTCCCGGTCCGGGGCATGAACCCACGTCCCCTGCATCGGCAGACGGACTCTCAACCACTGCGCCACCAGGGAAGCCCCAGAGGTTGGCTTAATCTAATACTGTCCTCACAAAAGTACAATGAATAGAATTTGACCATAGGAAGTTGGTACCAATTTTCATATACACAAATAAAAAATCTTTCCCCTATATAACAGTTACATTTCCTTATGTTATGAGATAATATTTAACTTCGTTAACTTTAGCACTTGGAAAATATATGGCATAAAGTAGTGTGGAAATTTGCTGAAGAAATGAAGCTTCCAATGAAACGAATAACTAAAGTGTCAAAATTCATTCAATTAATATTTTATTAACATAACAAAGGGCCTCTATTTCACTCTAATTGGTGTGCACCAATTGTGCAAATGAAGAGTTATTTAGTAGATATGCTGTTTAAGATCTGAATTTAATAATTTTGTTAGATTAAAACACTACACAATTTTAGAGACAATAGAGAATGTGTGATTAGATTGCTTAGGTTTAGAAAACAACTTCGAGAAAAAACATAGTGTGTCATAGAAGTAAATAAGAAAAAATCCACAGATGTAGACAACAAATGTATGGACACCGAGGGGGGAGAGTGGGGTGGTGGGGGGATGAACTGGGAGATTGGGATTGACATGTAGACACTGACGTGTATAAAATGGATAACTAATAAGAACCTGCTGTATAAACATAAATAAAATAAAATTCAAAAATTCAAAAAAAAAGAAGTAAATAAGAAAAAAGTAAGAGAACAATGTTTCAAAGTAAAGGATATATTGAGTGTGTTCTTTAGGAGAGTGACTTAATGTCCAATTCTTAGTGAACGGATCATGCAAATGTGAATCTTTGATTTTCATTTTCTTGTAAATGTTTATCCCTTTGTCTTATCATGTATATTTACACATATATATACATATATAATATATAATATACTCATAAAATATGCATTTCTATAAAAGATGAGTTGTTTGTCCAAGACACAGCACATCCTATTCATACATTCAGGCTTCTTATTTTCAGACCACTGCAGTGTTACAACTATGTGTTCTTACTTTTAATCAACTGTCTTCTCATATCCTTAGTGAGGTGAAATATGGTCTAAGTAAATTGATCAGTCCAGGAAGGGAAAATAAATTTCGAATTTCAAGAAGAGCTTTGTTTGCTTTGAAATATGACACAACATCCTGGCTTACCAGAGGGCTTTATTAATCTATTTTATGCCCCGTATAAGGATACATTTGAACTTGCTAAAAACTGCTTTTACAATTTGAAATAGATTAGCTCAGTGTGTAGGAGGTATGTGTATTACCCAGGAATGAGAATACATTGTTTACGTTAACTTTGTATTCGTTTTGCAAATCATGAGCTTAAATAGTAGTTATCAGTATCTGCAGGTTCTTAATGACATTAAAAGTAGCAGAGTCTATTTTGTACTCTTTTCAGACTCCCCAAAGGAGGAACTCCGTATGATTCAGCTTGTAATGGTCCATTACAAACAGAAGAGGTGGCACAGGTGAGGAGTGAAATAGTGGCCCTTTGTTACGTTAATAAAATATAAAGCTGTCTCTCTTCTTTTCCTATCACAAAAGGCAGAGCCATGAGCTTCGTATTGGACAGTGCCATGCTTAAGTAAATGTCAGGAGTGATCTTGATTCAGAATTTAGCAGAAGACACTGTATTAGAATTGATCACCCCAGAGGCTATAAATACAAAACGTCTGACAGAGGCCCTGACAAACAAGAAATTGATCAGAAAACAAGCCAATCGCAGATCACAAGAACAAATCAGCAGCGGTGCTTTGAAGAGCTGTCTTTTTTCTGCTGAGTAGAGATAAGATTGATTGGTGCAACCTTCAGCACTGCTCCCATAGGCAACAAAAAGAACACAGAAAGCTGTGGTTAGAGGGGAGATGGTGAAACCTACAGCTGGGGAATTTCCCAGGGAAATGGGGAAAAATCAGTGAGAAGGCTCTAGGGACAGGGGACCAGCAGATGCGGCATATGCCACACAACTCATCACTTATCACGTTGACTGTCATCATCTCTGTGCCTTGCGTCTCATAATTAGACACGGAAAGTGACCTTTTCTCTTCTGCAGAAAGGTTCTTTTTTTTCTAATACAGAATATAAAAAATGACTAGATTCTAGTTACTTCATTAACACCCCAAATATTTTACTTCTAGTTCTTTTATATGGGAATCTTCAATGTGGTTACATTAGTAAACTAATCACATGCTGTCAAACAGTAAAGAACCTTTAGAATTAATTCAAATAGAGCAGAAAGGTACATTGTGGTTTTCTGATTAATTGGTAATAGTGAATGCTTGAGAAACAGGAGGCACCTTGAAAATATTTTTAAAATATAATTTTTTTAGAAGTTTAGTTATTCCAGAACATATACCTTATTTTTATTATTCAAAATATAAAAAGGAACCAAGTAGGATTTGTGTGTGGCTAGAGGTCTTTGCTTGATTAGATTTCCCCCTCTGGAGGAAGAATAATCTATGCATTCTAAAACTGCAATTCTGTGAAGCAAGATGATCATCAAGGTACACGAATTAAATCAATATTTTAATTTTCAAATACATTATAAAAGTCTAGGAAATATGTGTTTAGGGAAATTATTTCTAAGACATATTTGTAAGGCAGTCTCGAGGATATATATCAGTGTTGTCACATAAATTGTTACATGGAAAATTGATGGTTGAAAGTAGCGCAGCCATTTCTTTCCATTAAATGTGGTAGAAAAGTATCAATCTTCCAAGTATCTTTACTTACGTTACCTAATGAAAACACTGAGAAGTAGTGTGTCATAGTGGATAAGGGCATGAGTTTTGGAGTCTGACGGAGCTTGAGTCAAATTACAGCTCAGCCACTTAACGGGGTGAAACTGTGCATGTTTTTTTTTAAACTTTGTTGCCTCTGTGTTCTGATATGAAAAATGGGACCAACGAACAGTCCCAGCTTTATGAAGATTAAATGGGTTAATGCATGTAATGGATTTAGCCCTGTGCCTGGCATAGAGTAACACAATGATATGTCGTTCTTCCTGTTTTAGTTGTATTTCTTTGAATCTTAAGATTTAGCAACACTACGCGGAAAAGAAACCTTGATTCTTAAAAAGCATGCATAGGAAGAACACAGATTTGATCTAGTTGATTTTTTCCGCTGAAAGACTTCTGACGGCCGTTTCGAGGCTGTATGTAAATAACGTTCCACTGAGGAGCGTGCCATTCCAGTCACCATGAGTCCACGGGCTCTGCCCCTGTGGCACACGCCCTCCCACACGCCCCAAGCCTGCTGCCTACAATTCCGTCTTCCAGGAAAAATGGCGCGCCTTGGGTAAACACACACTCTCTGTTTCCACCACCTTTGCCTGGCTCACATTGCGTCCTTTGCTGAGAATATCCATCTCCAGGTTTTTACAAGTTTAAATATTTACTAATTTTTAAACTCCTCTACAAATCCAATTTTTAAATCGCCAGCGATGCCTTTCCCACCTCTGTAGCTGCCACGGTGGGAGAAAAACACCCTCCCTCCTCTGATCTAGAAAATTCCATGTATTGCTCTTATTTATGGGTCCTGTCTTCTTCCTTCCATCTGCCTGGAAAGACATACGCGTCTTAATGTCTGTGTACTCCCTCTCAGCACAGCCCTTCGACCCAGGAGACGCTCTGGCAACACTTACTGGATGAATGAATAATTACTGCATTTGGGATGTATTTAAAATCGGTGGCTTTTTGCTGTAACTACTTACGACATGTTAAAGAAGTTCTTAAGAGGAAATCCAAATTTTATTTTAATAATTATTATTGTAATTTTGTAAAGAATCTAAATGGCCTCAGGTGACCTAACCCTAATTTGGAAATAAAAACTGAGGTTTTATTTTTATAGATAGGCCTCAGAGTTGACTATATATCTGTGCCGATTGCAGAGAGCCAATCCTGGCCATTCAAATTCTGAACTTCTTCTTTTCCTTTTTGCCAAAAATATTAGCTTGCTTGGATTATTTAGGTAATTGTCTTAATTTTTCATTGGTCATTGTTTATTTTAATTACTGATCTTAGTTTTCTGATCGTCTTCCTTTGGCCGACAACAAATTCTCTCACTTGAGAAACCCTTTCTAGTGTCAGTAATCAGATTGTGATGTGGCCCCAAAATAACCCTGTTCCTGTTTCATGAACTGATGACCCTGTTGGAGATCTCTGTCCATATACCAGCTTTCCCAGTGGTCAGTCTGGTCTCCATGTTTACTGTGTACCCAGCAGCCTGGTCACTTGTGATGCAGGCTAATAATGAAGGAGATGGTGAATGTATCTTCAGTGGTTTTTTTTTTTTCCTTTAAGAAAACACTTTCATATATGGTGTGGTACAGACAAATGAACAGGCTGCGTTTTTTCACCATCAATGAATACAAAGTACTTGAAGAAATGTGAGGATGGGACAAGTCCTTCAGCACTTTGGCTCAGAAGTGTGCTAAATCATGTCCATCATGAATATACCCATTTATTCAGTGAGCATCTAATTTGTGCCACACAGCTTTTTAGATTCAACTATTTTTATAACAGTTTTCTAGTCAATGAGATTCATTAATTTTCTTTTTTTTTTAAACATCTATATTGGAGTATAACCGCTTTACAATGGTGTGTTAGTTTCTGCTGTGTAACAAAGTGAATCAGCTATACATGTACATATATCCCCATATCTCTTCCCTCTTGGATCTCCCTCCCACCCTCCCTATCCCACCCCTCTAGGTGGTCACAAAGCACCGAGCTGATCTCCCTGTGCTATGCAGCAGCTTCCCACTAGCTAACTATTTTACGTTTGGTAGTGTATATATGTCCATGCCACTCTCTCACTTCGTCCCAGCTTACCCTTCCCCCACCCGGTGTCCTCAAGTCCATTCCCTATGTCTGCATCTTTATTCCTATCATGGCCCTAGGTTCTTCAGAACCAGTTTTTCTTTTTAGATTCCATATATATGGGTTAGCATATGGTATTTGTTTTCCTCTTTCTGATTTACTTCACTATGTATGACAGACTCTAGGTCCATCCACCTCACTACAAATAACTCGATTTCGTTTCTTTTTATGGCTGAGTAATATTCCATTGTATATATGTGCCACATCTTCTTTATCCATCCATCTGTTGATGGACACTTAGGTTGCTTCCATGTCCTGGCTATTGTAAATAGAGCTGCAATGACAGGCTCCGGACGCGCAGGCTCAGCGGCCATGGCTCACGGGCCCAGCCGCTCCGCGGCATGCGGGATCCTCCCAGACCGGGGCACGAACCCGGTTCCCCTGCATCGGCAGGCGGACGCGCAACCACTGCGCCACCAGGGAAGCCCCATTTTTTAATTTTTAATGTACAACGTTGTTAGTTTCAGGTGTATAGCAAAGTGATTTAGTTATACACATATATATATTCTTTCTCAGGTTCTTTTCCATTATTGGTTATTACAAGATATAGAATATAGTTCTCTGTGCTCCAGAGTAGGTCCTTGTTGACTGCTGTGGCCTCTCCCGTTGCGGAGCACAGGCTCTGGACGCGCAGGCTCAGCGGCCATGGCTCACGGGCCCAGCCGCTCCGCGGCATGTGGGATCTTCCTGGACCGGGGCACGAACCCATGTCCCCAGCATCGGCAGGCGGACTTTCAACCACTGCGCCACCAGGGAAGCCCTACTGATGTGTTTTTAATGCTAAATTACTTTTTTCACTCCTTCGGGTTTATTGATATGTAATTGACAAATGACATTGTGTAAGTTTAAGGTGTATTCATGCCAAAATGTAATTAACCTAAATTATATCACCTCGTTTGGATGGATTAGGAAAAAATAATTCCTAGTAATTAATAGATAGTTATTGAGCATCCACTTGGTACAAAGAATGATAACACACTGATGGTCTAAGTGGAAACCAGGTAAAGAAGTATTATAACTGAGAATTATTCGTAGCTAGGGATGTAGACAACAAATTTGGGGTAAATTTGGAAGAACAAAGGGAAAGTGAGAGAATAGTCAAGTAGTTAGAGGGACAGAAAAGTCCAGGGCAGTTTGTTAGGGGAGATAGGTTGTACATAATTAAAGACAGAAGAAAGGGAGAGAGAGCAAGAAAGCAGCACAAAGATGAAGACATGGGTTCTAGAAAGAGAAGAAATGAATCCAATTAAAGTAGCTTCTCAAAGTGGAGGCAGAGAATAGGCAGCTTATTTGGAGGGGTTTTTTTTTCCTTGTAGGGTGGAGTGTTTGTTTTTCATGAGCTATGTGTGAGTTAAATAAGACTAAATCCATTAAAATACTTTCTGAAAGCTAAATCAGCATTGTTTACAGTGGATTAGCTCTGTGATGTGTTCAAACACAAGGCTTCTGCCAAGTGCCTTTGCCGCCATATGTACACCTATTAATTAACTCCTTGTAAATGTCGTCAGTGTTCCCTTGGGTTCACTGAAGTTTGCTGTTGAAGCATCACTTTCCCCACAAATCCTATTTCTCTCAATTTTATTTTTATTTATTTATTTATTTTTTTTCCAGCACGCGGGCCTCCCTCTGCTGCGGCCTCTCCCGTTGCGGAGCACAGGCTCCGGACGCGCAGGCTCAGCGGCCATGGCTCACGGGCCCAGCCG